>NC_083100.1:19774526-20115776 GCF_949774975.1 Lagenorhynchus albirostris
GGATAAGATCAGAGAATGTTCGAGTTTGGAGGGTTGTAAGAGCCCAGCCTACTCCTTGAAGCCCCATCCCTTCAGTTCTGGGAAAGAGAGATGAGCCCAGGGAGGCAGTGCACAGGCTACGTTCATCCTCCTTTGCAATTTGGGCACCAGTGAGCCTAAGCGTGGTGAGGGGGTGAGGGGGCCCCACTCCGGACCCAGACTGCCCGGATCTAAATCCTAGCCCTGCTGCTTAATATCTGAAAAACCCGTGCCTCAGTTCCCTCCTCTGTGAAATGGGGTTAATGATAGTGCCTTCCCCAAAGGGTTTGAGATAAAGTATCTAGAGCAGAACCCAGGCATCACCCAAAGTTAAAGTGCTTTCCCTCTCCTCCCCGCCTCACTGTAGCGTCCTCAACGCCTTTAATATGCTAAGGGCAACCCGGAAGTTCCAAGAGGGTTGGTCTAGTGGCAGAATTTCCCAGGATTATTTGTCCAAAGGAACCTCTTTCTGTGGAGCATCTAATGGGCTTGGAGTTCCTCAGGTCATCTTCTAGGAAACATTGCTAATCCAAATGCCTCATTTTAATAGTCCAGGGAGAAGGGGAGGCCTCCTTCTCCAGGCGCTGGGGATTGGCTAGGGCTCCTGATCAGGGAGCATCTCTTCCAGCTGGGGAGCAGGCCGAACAGGTCCCCATGACTGTGCCAGGAGCATTATGCTCTGCTCCCAGGGGCCTCACCAGCCACTGTCTCTCCAGGGCTCTCGAAGGGTCCTCAAGGCATGGCGGAATGCTGCCCCTGTGAAAATGACCATGCTGCTCGGCCCTGCACCAACACTCAAAGGTGGGTTGACGGCAGCTGGTTCAAGTGGATACTGGGGGTGGTGGCTAGCCAGCTCTGACCCTGGAGGAGCTTAGCTAGTCAGCTCTTACTCCCAGGACCTGGGGATTCTAGGGAGGGGGCAGCAGAGGTGGAATGGCGCATGTCAGAGGTGGGAGGGTCCCTGGGCATCATTGGGCCCAGAGATTCCCATTAGCCTGTGAAATTTTCTTTAAAAGAAGCTAAAAAGGAACCCCACTAGATGAAAAAAGAAGACGAAAGTAAAGCGTTCTGGTTGAAATATGTGTGGGGAGGCCTGGAGAATGCTGATCTCATTGACCACACCCCCTCCACCTTCCACCTCCCGCCAGAGGGACAGGGAGGTCGTTCGGAAGCCGTGTGTCCAGATCCCTTCTGCTTAGCTATGCTCTTCGTGTCATGGCTCCTGTTCCAGGAGGTACCACGGGGTCCTGTCTGCTAGGGGGTTGGGGGCTGCAGAGGAAACAAAAGCAAAGGGGCTGGCCGGCCCCTGTCTCCTCCTGAGCTAGTCATTCCTTCCCAGCATTTCCATGGTAGAAACTTTTTGGCTGAGGGGAGAACTGGTCTACCCCTGGTCCCCAGTCTGGAATCTGGAAGCTAGAATCCCAGTCTGGCTGGTGACCTCTTTGGCACTGGTCTCCAGGAAGGGTGATGCCTGCTCGCTGGCCCTTCTGAAATCTCTCTGCCTCATCGGAGAGCATCCCCAGCACTCTTGCTGCCATCACGTCCCTTGTGACGTCTGAATACCGCCACCTGCTGCCCTGGCAGCTGGGACACAGAGTCCTGCTGGGTTCCCAAGGTCAGTGGGCCCACCACTATTTCGTTGGCCGCTTTCTCCTCTCAGTAGAGCTGGTCTCCTAAAGCCACAATTCTTTCCTTAGTTTCTGTTTCTGGGTCATCTTGGGTTATAGCTCAGGACTGGTTTCGCCAGAACTAACCGGTGTTCTATCGTTCAAAACTCTTCTAACTGGGGAAGGAGACACTTGGTGAGGGAAGATGCAAGCCTCCTACAGGCTTTCTTCCTCAGGGGTCGAGTTTGCCACCCTAGCGTCAGAAGCCCAGTTAGATTTCCGCAGCCCTTCTCTGTCTTGACCCAACTTGTACCCTTGTGGGGCATTGTCGTGACTGACTGGGAGAGCCACCCTTCTCTGCCCAGCCATCCTCTCCACCCACATGGTGTCTCAGCCCCCTGCAGAGGGTGGCTGGATGCTAGTGATGGTCCAAATCTAGGTCTGGAGGGCCCTGGATAAGTGCAGAAGCCTAAGAAGGTTCACACTTGGGTGAGGCAGGCCTTCGCCATCCACTCACCTGGGTACTGGCATCTGGCTGGGTGCTTGGCCTGTGAGGGTGGATGGCTCTCATTGTGAGTGTGTGCGATGCGAGGAGGGGGCACGTATGCAATTTTTCATTGTTCATTCCGTGGCCATAGGACCCTGAGACGTTAGGCCGTGCAGGACAATTCCCTGAATGGGAGGGAAGAGCCAATGGCACGTGTGTGGCATCATGGTGTGTGGCATCGCAGGTCCCAGCCCTCGTCACAACCTCAGCACCCCCAGGAGTCCTTCAGCTGCCCTGGGAGTCAGGGGTCCCAAAGGCTAGGCCTCTGCCCAGGTCGGGTGTGCACCAAGTTCGCGTGGGAACCAGAGGTAGAGCGCATGTGCAGGTCCTCTCTGGAAAGGGCCAGGCCTTCGTCCCATGGAGCCTGCAGCCTGCGGGACATACACAGTCCTGTTTACCGCCCCATATGTCCTTTCCAGAGGGTGCGCCAGCAGCTTGCGGATCCTGTGGGCTCTCACTGGAAAGCCAGGGGCTGAGTCCAGGAAAGTTGATTTTTGTCTCCTGAGATGCTTGCACGGGCCCCAGGCCAAGCTCTGCTGAGGGCTGGCAGCCGACTGGGAAATGCTCTGCTCTCCTGTCATTGTGGACTCCAGCGGCAGCCTCTGGGGAGGAGAAAATCCTCATGGAGGACGAGGAAGCCTTGCCAGGCTGATGAGACAAAACAAAAGGGGGGCAGTTTCCTGGAGAGGGGACGGACAGGCCTTCCTCTGGGGTAAAAGTGCTGACTAGTAAGTCTGACCCAGGAAGAGGAGAAGGAACCAGGAGGGGGGAAGGAAAAACAAGGGGATATTGGAAAAGCTCCAGGGGGCACTGTTGTCCCTCCCTGGAAGGGAAATCATGGAGAGCAACAGCTAGAACAGGAGTTGAGCTGGAAGGAGACAATAGTGACCTCCATGCTTTGGGATTCAAGATGGTGGCACTAGAAAGGCTGACTCCACTTGGTAAGTGGAGACGCCTCAGGATCAGGCAGGGGGAACTCCCTGTTTGGACTTTGGCTCCTTCTTTGCTGGGCTTTCACTGGTCTGCAAACCCCCAAAGGCAGAGGTTCCTGTCTATTTTGCTCATTGCTTCAATGCCAGTGGGTAAAATAGAGACAAGCACAGATAAGGTTCTCCAAAACAAACGTTTGTTGAATGAATAAGTAATTTGAGCATAGGCATGTAAGGAAAGGAACATTATATCTTAGGGACTGAGCTAAGAGTCTCTTCCAGCTCTCCTTTGGGGTCCTTGAAATGCTTGCAAGGGATATTTTAGAAATCCACTGGGTCATTCCACTGTAGCGAACCAACTGAGGGAGACCTATAACTGGGGGAGAAAGCAAAGAGAAAACTCAAGGTTGACTGTGTTGGGGGACAGTCCAGGCTGGAAGACAAGTTCTACAAGGTCATGGTCTGGGTCAGTGGGTAGAGGACCAGAGTAGGGAGTCAGGTATCACACCAGATGGTCAGCCCACCTCCTGGGGCTGCAGCAGGTGACTTCTGGAAGTTCAGGTGGTCCAGTGATGTCTGCCATCTGACAGCAGGGCCTTGGAGCAAGAGCAGGAGTGAGAGTGAGACAAGGGTTCTGGGTCATCGGGGCTGGTTTCAAAGCAGGATGTCACGATAGGGCTCAGGATGGGCCCGAGGCAGCAGGGAGGGTAGCATGCAGACCTGGGCCCACGACTCACGGCTGATGGCTGCAAGGAAGCTGCGTGTCCAAGGTAGAGGCTGAAACTCCTTCTCTCTCCTGGTTTCCTGTTAAGATTCATTCTAGAACTTGGGACAGGGTGAGCTGCAAGTGAAGATCATGTGACTCTAGTGGTGGGAACAGGAAAACCTCAGACCTTAGGAAGAAGACAGGATCCTAACATAGGGTACACCAGCAACAAGGAGGGTCGGGGGTGTGGTGGTAAAGAGACCCCAAATAAGTAAGATAGCTGTGTGGACAAGAATGGCAATGAGGGCAATTGCAGAGGTCATGGGCAAAATGGAGGGTCTCTGTGTGATGTGAGAAGCAGGCTCTCTTCTTTCTGTGGGCCAGACTGGGATTTTTGTGCTCGGCTTGGAACGAGGACACAATCTTTCCAGGGAGGAGCAGTCCTTTCTGTGTGACAGAGAGTGTCCCCAGTATCAGAGGATGGCTGGGGAAAGACACGAAGGAAGTTCCTTGGGGGTAATTGCAGGCGTTGAGTATTGAGCACTTGCAGGGGGGAGTAAGTGAATGTAGGGAGGGAGCAGGCAGGAGTAATAGTGTATTTTCAGACTTAAAAAGTGACTTTCCCAAGGCCATAAGCAAGTTGGTGGCAGAGACATGCTGCCTCTCCAAGTGCCAGGGTGGAAGAGTTGGGGAGAGAGAGTCACCAACATGGGGCTAATGGGGCTAAAGTCGAGCAAAGAGGGACGTTAAGTGGAGACTGAATGTGTTTCCTGATCCTGATTTCAGGGAGGGCAGTTGAGGAGAAGGTCAGGGGTTTGGACTACGAGAAGCTCTAGCCTCAGGGAAGCAAGGCACACATGAGCCTTTCCCAGGCATCCAAGAAAGCCATGGGTGAAACCGATCCACCACTTTCTCAGAAGTGTGGAGAACCTCAGCCAGCTGGAGAGTGAGGCAGGAAGCCCCGTTTCTGATGCTCCCAGAAGGGGTCCGGTATCTGTTTATGCTTATACAGGCTGCGGAGTGTGAGGGGTGGTCCAGCTTGGTGAGTTGGCACCTTCAGTGTGGGTGAGGAAGGATGAGGGTGGATCCTTTTCTGTCAGCCAGTCCCTGGGTCTTGGAACCCTTGCTGCAAATACCTGAGAGAACATTCCAGTTTTTCACTCCACAAACACTTACTGAAAACCAACCCTGTGCCAGGTACTGGCTTAGGAGCTGTGTAAACAGTGGTGAGTAAAGGCAGGTGTGGTCTCTGCTCCCATGGAGCTTAGCGTCAAGCGGGAGAGAGAGGGATTGATGGAGTAATTGCGGATAGGATGTATGTTCTAAGGATATTTGGAGGTCAGGGAGGGTTTCCTTGGAAAATGGCACTTGAGTTGAGACTGGAAAAACGCGAGACTCTGTCTAGGTGAGGGATGGTGTTGTGAGGGGGTATGTGTATTCCTGCTGGGGAGGCAGCTTGGGCAAAGGCCCTGTGGTGGGCAGAAGAATGGTGCTTTCAAGGAATATCTGAAAAGCAGAGATGGAGGAACTCGCCTGAGAAAAGGCCCAGGCAGTACAGTACGATTTAGGCCAGAGTCAGGCTTTGTCTTCATCCTGAGCGCAGTGGGAAACTTTTGAAGGTTTTTATGCAGTGGTGGTAGAGGGTGGGTGTTGAACGTGGTCAAAGGTGCATTTTGCAAAGCTCCTTTTGGCTCCGCTCTGAGGAGACCAGATTTGAGAACAGAGTATATTTAAGGAGACCAAATAGAAGGCTATAGAAATCATCCAGTTGAGAGGTGAGGATGGTTTAAAACAGTGAAAATGGAGGGGAATCCGATTTCAAGAAATATCACAGCGAGTATTTATTTAGTGTTTACTATGTGCCAGGCACTCTTCTGGGAGCTTTCCATGGAGTGTTTAATCCTCACAATATGGTGGGTACTGTTATCCCCACTTAAAGATGGGGAAACAGGCACATGGAGGTTTAGTAATTAGTGGAGCCAGGGTATGGACCAGGAGCCCACAATCTTAACCATCACTCTCAGTGGTTAGGATGTTAGGAGGTAAGCATGAGAGGACTTGGTGTTCCATTAGACATGAGGGGGCATTAGTACACGAGATGCTCATGGCTTGCTTCATGGGTACTGGTTACTCTAATAGGCACCAGCTGAATGGGGCTGGGTTTGGGAGAGGAGTTCACAAGTCTGGTCTTGGACAGTGTCGTGGTTTTAAGATAGGTCCATGAATTCTCTGATACTATTCTCTTCAAAGAGATGGAGCTTGGTTCTCCTCCCCTTAGTTGTGGACTGGATTTAGTAACTTGCTTCTAATAAATAGAACATGGTGCCAATGCCAGTGTATGTTCCGAGACTAGGTCATAACGAGCATTGTGGCTTCCATCTTCCTCTCCCTTGGGTCACTTGCTATGGGGGAATTCACTGCCATGTCACGAGAGGCCTATGTAGCAAGGAGCTGAGGTCTCCAGCCAAGAGCTGTGTGCGTGTGCCCTTTGGGAAGTGGATCCTCCTGTCCCAGTCAAGCATTCAGATGACTGCAGCCCCAGCCAGCATCTTGGCTGCCACTTCCTGAGATACCTGGGGCCGGAATCACCCTGCTATGCTTCTCCTGGCTTCCTGACTCTTAGAAACTGTGTGAGATGACATTTATTGTTTCTAAGCCACTAAGTTTTGAGGTAATTTGTTAGGCAGCAATAAATAACTAATGCCGACAGCCAAGGGTAGGTGCTGGCTAAGCATTTATTGTGATTGGAAATTAAAATGTGGCGGTTGACAGCGGTTTGATGGTGGCTGAGCGCTTAGGAAGACAAAAGAAGGGGAAGAGGCCCACATTGGGCTTTGAGGAGTCTGTCCCTCAGTGACCCTGTGGAGAACGTGAAGTGGTTTTCCATTTGTGTTCTGCATTGTCTTTGGTCTATGGAGTGGCCTTGGGGGATGAGGGAGGTTTGATGGGCTGCTACCCTGCCAGGGCTCTGGTCAGATTTATTTGGAATGGCCCCGCTTTTTCTGTTTTTAGGTTGGGGTTTAGAGTAAGATTCATTCGGGGGAAAGCAAGGATCTGACTCTAAAATACGCAAACTGCTAACCTGCGCAATCTCTCTTCTTACAGATGAGGAAACTGAGGTTCAGGCAGGCGAAGTGACTTGCCCAAGCTCAGGAAGCCTTGGGCATAAGTCTCTGGCCCCCGTCTAATGTCACTGAACCTCCCTGACTCTAGCTCCTTCCAGTGGAACTTGGGGCAGAGAGGTAGGGGATGTACAGAGGATGAGATGGGCTCCTGCCCTTGGTGTTCTACTCCCCGCCCTCCACCAGGGGGACAATGACACCCCCGCAGGCCCACACGGTGCCTCCCCTGAGGAGGTGACAGGAGTCGTGGGAGTTCTTCCTAGCTCTGCTAGGCATGTAGCTGCCCTGAGCTTCAGTTTTCCCGTATGTGAAGTGGGAATGAGGATTCATACCCCCCTGCCAGGCTGCTGTGAGGGTCAAATGAGGTAGCAGAGGCCACAGGACTTGTCCCCAGTGAAGTGCTGTATGGCTGGAGCAGGTAGGTCATTGCTGGCTGGGGAAACTCAAACTCTCAGGCTATCCCTGGGCAGAATGAGGCCTTTGGGGCCCTGGAGACCCGTAAACCCTTACATGGTATGAATCTTCTGCTAGAGCAAATGCAGGCCAGTGTCTCAGAATGCTGGAGCTGCCAAACTTTCAATCACCTGAATCCTGCTGGTCAGGGGGTCCCCCTGCATGGGATTTGTGGTGCACATGGAGTCATAGCTGTTCCAAGTTCTCTTGGCTCTCAAGAACCCATCCTCCAGCCCCCCTTATTCTGTAAATCTTCCCCCCTAATTAGCTCCCTGTCTACTTGGGAATTGTATAGAAGGGATGTTAGAAATCACACACCAATTTGTCCTTCTGTGTCTGGCTTATTTCGTTTAGCATAATGTCTTCAAGGTTCATCTCTATTGTAGCATGCGTCACAATTTCATTCTTTCTTAAGGCTGAGTAATATTCTATTTGTATGGGATATTAAGTCAATATTACACCCCATAATACTTTTAAGTATTATAAATAAAGTACCACATTTTCGGTGTCCATTCATTTGTTGAGGACACTTGAGGTGCTTCCACTCTTGGCTATTGTGAATAGTGCTGCTATGAACATGGGCGTGCGAAAAGAAAGACCAGTTCTCAGGGGGACAGAAGGACCTCTGGGTCAGCAGGCCAAGCCACGGAAAGGAGCCCACACTTCCCCGCTCCTGTCTCGAACTCCCGTTGCCGACTAAGAGGAAAGGGCTGGGATGACAGCTAGAAGGACTAAAAGCACTTGTCAGACACATGCATAGAAACAAAAGGAAACACGATGGGATGCTTATTCCATGCCAGGTAATGCACTAACCACACGACACACGTTAACTCCTGAATCCTCACGGTAGTCTTCTGGATAAATGCTATTAACAGGCCCATCTGCAGGCAAAGAAAGCAAAGCACAGAGAGGGCAAGTGACCTACTCACAGCTCATCAGCTAGCAAGAGGCGGAGCCAGGATTAGAACTTAGAGCTCCTGCTTCAAGGCTATGCTGGAGACACGGGGACCTCCCCCGGCCCAGGGGAAGGCAGGGGAAATGATTCCATGCCTTGATCTCCCCGCACATCTTCCCCAAACAGAGAGAAAGAGCGACTGAGTCGAGCAGTCGGGGAGAATCTGCTGGAGACGCGTCTGGCCCACCAGGGCTGAAGTCTTGGGGGGCTTGAGAAGCTGAGGGGCCCAAGAGGGAGCTAGAGGGGGTAGTTGGTCCCCGGAGGAGGAAGGGTGTAATTCTGAGGCCTAGAGGATTCCTGGAGGGGGAGCCCTCCTGGCAGCCTAGGTTTCTGTGGGCCCCACTTGCCTTGGAAACCACAAAGCCAAAATGTAAAGGAATCTGTTTTCTAAGGAAAACACATACTTACACATTCTGAGTAATTTCCCGTGGAACTAGGAAAAATAAACACGACACCCCAAATGGTTTTTTGCTTACAAATGGTTTCAAGCAAAGAGAAGTGGGAGAAGAAAATATAGGGCCGGGGGAAACTCTCTGCTGGTTCCAAACCTCAGAAACTGCCTGGAGGCTCGAGGGGCCTGGAGGGATGGGGGTACAGGAGAGCCAGGCGTCGGGGTGAGGCGCCCAGACCCAGGGGCTTGCTGGCTCCTCTCCAAGAACTCTGAGCCCACCCTTGGAGGACTGGTGAGTCACATCTCACACGTGGAGGGGCTTTGCCAGCTGGAGAGGGAGACCATGGGTCTACAGGCCATAAGCTTCTGACTGGGTTCAAGAGCCAGGTGCCTAGTGCGAATTAGCCAGTCAGCGGTGGTGTGGGCAGGATTAAGGTGAAAGCAGGGGTCATGTTGCCATAGATTGGATGGTTAGGGAAGAACCGGCTGGGGAGAGCCTGGGGGCTATGAAAGGACAGTTACGTGGAGGGGGTTAAGATCACAGACATCATTCCAAAGAAACCCTGAAAGCGGAAGTGGGTGGTAGAGGACAGCATCATCGTGGACAAATCACTTCACTTTCTTGGACCTCTCTGTCTCCCCTGCAAAACAATGGGTGCGCTCTACTTTCAGAGACAGAAAGTAGAACGGTGGTTACCAGGGGCTGGGGGGAGGGAGGACTGAGGGGTTTATTGTGTAGAGTTTCAGTTGGAGATGATGAAAAAGGTCTGGAGAGGAGTGGTGGTGATGGTTCCACAAGAATGTGAATGTACTTGACGCCCATGAACAGTACACATACAAATGGTTAAAAGGGTAAATTTTATGTTTTGTATATTTTACCACAGTAAAAGAGGCAGAAATAAAAAATATAGATCAATAATAATTAAAAAATTTTCCTTTCAACACCCTCTGAGAGGGATACTGATAAGAAGGTGCTCATCCTTGTAGGGGGCATGAAGGTGAGCTAGTCTTCCTGGAGGGATTTTAGGGCAAAAGATAGATTCATAGACAATAAACCATAGTGCAAGGCATTCAGGACTCATTCTGGTCCTGAGAACTAATTTTGGGGGAGCCCAGGGGAAGTTAGAAAGTCTGCCTGGAACAGGATGGTGACAGTTGAGCTGGGCTTTGAAGGATGAGTAGGAGTTTTCAGCTCAGGCTGATGGGACAGATGAGTAAAAGTGAAGTTAAAGGGTTGAGGGACATTAATTCATATGTGTGGCTGGACTGTGGGAAGCTGGGGGAGGTGGGGGAAGTGATACTGGAAAGGGAGATTGGGGTCAGATTGTGAGACCTCTGGGGGCCACACCAGGACAGTTGACACCTCTGAAGGTCTGTTGACCAGACTGATGGCTGAAGTGAAAACACCTCGACTCTCCTTGATCCAAAAATACTGCTCTCCTGGGCCTAAAAGAATGCAAGCTTTTTTGTATGTTTTGTTTTGTTTTTGTTTTAAACAGGACAATTCCAGGTACCAGGACAAGCTTGTGGATGATGTTCAGGGGACATCCAAGTCTTTGTTATCTGTCATCCCAAAGGTGTTCATGGGCTGCCTGATCCCCACTTGGCCATTGTTTCTGAGGGTCCTGCTCCAGAAGCCTGTTCCTTCCTGGGTTCCTTAGAGATGCCTCCTCTGCTTTCTCAGAATTCAGCAAGGCCTGCTTCCTCCAGGACACCCTCCCGGGCTAAGCCAATGGCACTGAATCCATCTAAGTCCCATCACGTTAAGCTGTCATTCTCTTAGGGAGAAGGGTGTGGGAATGAGAGGCCTAAACTCTGGGCCGGAGGGGCTGGGTGGGCTCGAATCCAAACTCTGCTACCCAGCAGCTGTGAGAACTTGGGAGAGTGACGGGGCACCATGCCTGTTTCCTTGTATATGAAATGGGGATCATACTTCATTTGCCAGTTGTACTGAGGATGACAGCCCCTGCTCATTGTGTTAGGGCGCTTTGTGCTTACACAGATGTTTCCTGGCCACAGAATGGGCTGTATCCGGAATGGCTCCGGTAAAGGAAAACTCTCCTAACGGGGGATTTCTAAGCTTCCCCAGGTGGAGGCTGCGGTGGGAGAGGTTGACGCAAGTCAGTGTGGCTGTAAGAGCAGCTCCTGACCTCAGCTCGGCTTCTGGGACTGGGCTTGACAGTTGTAACTGGTCCACCTTATTGCTTTTAACCTTCTCCCCTGGCCAGCTTCCCTGGGGGAGCTCTCTGGGGTCCACAGAGATGCTAGGAAGCAGCCTCATGTCACAGAGATGCGCTATCTCCTCCTCCTTCCTGGACCGGAGGCCTGGCTGCTGGTGACGTGTGTGTGACTCTCCTGGTCCCCACAGCACTCCACTTCCTCCTAATATGTGACCGTGCATCCATTCCGTATTAACTAGGCACCACCGTTTGTCAGGGGGAGGCCAGGCACTGGGGACAAAGCGCCTCACAGCCCTGCTTCAAGGGGCTTTTGTTCTAATGGTCAGTGGTTAGTTTTAAGTGCCAGTCCCTGAGCTCAAACTTCCTTTGCATTATTTCGGTTAATGCTCCCAGCAGGCTTAGTAGGTGGTGTCAGATCTCCTCTTCTTCAGAGAAGCATTATTTTTTGTGATGGGGAGATGCCTAAGTCTACTTGGGGATGCAGGAGGGAGGTTTGGAGGCCCCAGTAATGAGAGCTTCCCCTCCAGTCACCATCCTTCCACTTAGGGGCTTTTTGCCTGAAAGATTTTGGTCATTTGAGTGACTCCTCTGGTGCTGGTGACAGGCCCTGTAGACCCCTTGGCACCCTCTCCTGCAGACCCCAGGGGCCTCCACATTAGGTCAGGCCTGGTTCGCTTCCCCAGAGGAAGCCCAGCTCGGAGCCCTCAGTCATATCTCTGATGGAAAGGGTACAGGGAGATAGCGAGCCGGCCAGGTATAGAGGACAAAGGCCAGAGCAGCGCGTGACTCCAGCGCTAGGGGAAGGAGGACAGTGGCAACCTGCCAGGGCATCGTATGCATACCTGGCAACTCAGCAGCTGGATGCCCCACTTGGGGGAAGATCACAGGTCGGACCAGGCGTGGGGCTGAGCCACATGGGCCGGTTGCGCGGAAGCCCTGATGCCCCTCTCGTTACCTCCTAATCCCACCTTCTGTTTTCACTTGCTCTGCTTCCTGCTAAATTCCCTTCCCAGGCTAAAAGTTTCCATCTCTGGGCTTGGCCCCAAAGTGAAATTCTTTGGAAACTTTCAGCTGAGTTCATTTAGTTACTGTTGAGTGGGAGAAAGTGGGTGGGGGAGACAATCTGGGTTCTGCTTCCTTTTGATACTTCAAATGAAAGCCCTGTGAGACCCAGAACTTGCCCCTTGGCTGTTCAGTTCTCAGCTGGGGTGTTGGGGGAAAATGATGTAATGGAAAGAGCTTAGGGGAGCGGGCTGGGACCCCTTGGATTCTAGCCCCGGCTAGGATGAGTCCTGCCTCGCCGCCTTGCCAGTTAAGGTGCTTTCTCTCGCTGAACCTGTGCGTTCATTTCTAAAGCTGGATCTTTTGAATAAATCATTTCTAAGGTTCTGCCCTGATGCTGGCTGATCGATGCTTTAGCCCCATGGTATGATTTTTCTTTGAAATGAATCCTGCTTCCTTCCATGTGTGGACAGTTATCAGAGGGTTCTAGCTTCTGCAGATGCCTGTGCAGCCCTGTCAGCCTCCAAGTCATAATCAACCGTGTGGCTAGACCACAAAGGTCTCAGGCTTGGCCTGATGGAAGCCAGGCAGCTGGCCCGGAAGGAATGAGCCTTGTTCTGCTCACCCCTCCTCTCCTGTTTGTTTGGTTTTACTTGTGTTCTGCGTCAGAGATGAGCTGGTGGGGAGAAGGGTATGAAACTTAGAGCCTGGATCCACATATGTTGTTTGGTTTGGGAAATTAAAAACAAAATATTTGGTTGATTTTTGTCCAATAAAGTAATTTTTTAGAAAGACAGGTCGTTGGTCGGGACTTAGCTGATTTCTGTTTTTTACCCTAACATAAAAAGGTTAAAAAAAATCAGCCATTATATTAAAAAAAAGGTTTGTAAACTGGTTTTGGGGAATTAAGGTCCAGCCTAGAGGGTCCCTTGCAGGTGGGAGCTGGAAGGTGTAAGTCAGATGAGTGGAGGGTGGCAGGAAAGGGAGAGGGGGGCAGAGGCCACTGTGGGATTTTCAGATCATCAGGAAGTTCTGTGGCTTCGGCACCATTTCGGAGACATATTTGTAAACTGTCTAAAATGTGCAGAAAGAGAGGAAGGGGCTGCAAAGTCCCTCTTCCCCTAGAGACCTTAAAAGCAAGAAGGTTCCCTGGTGTCCCTGGGGTTTCTTAGCAGTCCTGCCTGGAGGCGGAGGGATGGATGGCGTGGCCTCTGGAGGGTATGCTGATGCAACAGGGAGATCGATCAGCCTCTCTGGTGAGTACGTAGGACGACGGCCCCCAGCTTCCTGGAGTGGAGACCTTCCGGCGTCTCTCTCCCCTGGTGGGGAGGGGCCCAGCTCTTTCCCTCTCTTCTCTGTCCTCTCCAGTCTTGGACTGGGAATCTGTTCAGATTATTCCAGAGACCCTCACTCAGTGCTTTTTATGCCTTTTGGATGTTGAGCTGCTCGACGCTGGGAGGGTCCGTCGTTACTGTTCTCACACCTCTTCCCCCTTAGCTCATGGTCCCACTTGGCCCCTGAGATTCTTGTCTACCTTTTAACAAGCAGGAGTTTAAATGGCAGATGCGAAGCTATGAGGGGAGATACGTTGGGATGAAAGGTGCCTCTCTTTTACCCTGTGGGCCCCTGCCTCTTACCTAGCTCTGAAACGGTCAGTGTTCATCCTTACCATGAGCCGAGTAGCTCTCATGTGTGGGGCTCTGTGCTACCCTCAAAGGGTATTATCCACATCTGACAGCTTGGGAAACTGAGGTTTTGGCCCAAAGCCACGACTCTGGTGAGATGCAAAGCAAGCATTGGAATCTAGATTTGTCTGACCCCAAACCCATGATCTGCACCCACGTGCTCAGCCAGCTCTTGGGGGCCAGTGGTCAGAAGAGTCACCAGCAATTCCCAGTAGCTGTGATGCTGGCTGTGTGCCTGACTGCTGCTAAGTGCTGGGTCGCCACATTCAACGCGCTGCTGCTCCGTGCCCAGCTTTGGTACAGTTGACTGACACCGAGAGGGTCCTCAGGTCCCAGCCATCTACCCGCCCCGGGGCTGCAGCCGCCTCAGGCTCTCTTACTGTCAGGGCCCCGATGTGTTTTCTGTGGCCCTGAGACACCTCGCCCTAGTGGGCTCCTTCTTCCAGAGAAAAATGTTAAAAATTATATTGTATGACTACATTGGTACAAAGAAAAATATAATTCAGGCTGGGTTTATGATTATGTATTCATTTTCATGATATTCAGTTTTGCTTATAATTTTTAAAGAAACTAAGAAAAACACACTTTTCAGGGGTCCCCAGAGTAGTGCGGGCCCTAGGTACAGAGCCTCGTGGAGATGTAGGCCTGCGTGCTGTGCTGTAAGTGGCAGGGCGGGCCTGACAGCCTTGTCTGTGGCTCTAGGGCTCCACGAATTCCCCTGGGCCCCACTGCCACCTGATGCAAAGGCAAACCCCACTCCTTCAGCTGCTTGGCTCCAAGGGTCCAGAAAACCAGGAACGCCTCTGTCCTCCTCCCTCACCCTCTTCCCCATCTCTCGACAGCCTTCCAAGACTGGTAGGGAATCACACTCCAGAGAAAGCAACCTCTCTAGGCCCTTCCAAAATCCCCTGAGTCCCCCTCCCCTCCCCCAGCAAAGGTTCTCCGATTTTTGTCTCATTCCCCTTTGGGAATGACTTAACTACAGTGAACTCAGCAACTCACTGCACACCCTGGGAAAGTCTCTTTTTCCTTCCATCAGAGGAAGGTGGCAGCTCAGATTCGGGGCTGAATCCTGCAGAAGTGCCTGGGAGGAAGCGGTTGGTGCTCTGGGAATTGGGTCATCCAGTACCTCCCACCCCCACCCCCTTGCAGGCTTTGTACCCCGAAGCAGTGCGCCCCAGGGCCTTGATGAAGAGAAACACCTTCCCAGCCAGGCCCCGCCCTCCTATGGGTGGGACCCAGAGTAGAAGGTCCATCTAGCGTATGGCTAGTATTCCAAAGTCATAAACAGAGCTGCAAACGTGTATGTTCTTTCCTCCTTCCTTGAAAAATCCCTTTACAACAACCTAGAAGATTGGCTTCTACTTTGGAACTTCAGACTCTTCAGAGTTCTGTCCAAAATCTTCCGGGCAAGGGAGGACTGGTCCTGCCCACCCCACTCAGTGTGCACGTGCGGGGTTGCACTAGCTCCGGCAGCCAAGTTTGGCCACCTCTAAAGCCCAGTTATGTGGGTGCTAGTGGAGGGGTTTGGTCCCGTCTCGAGAGGAGGAGCCCTGGGCAGAGGTCCGGGCAGGGACCCAGAGTGTGGTTCAGAAGGGGGCACTGGGCATTGGGCTAACATAATCCCTTTGCCCCCAGAACCTTGCCCTGTGCGGAGTGTCGAGTCCCGATTACGGCCTTTGAAGAGTGGCCTAGGATAAGGTCCCCGCTCGCCTGGCCCTGAGGGTGGCGCTGTCCTTGGCTGTCCCTGGGATACTCTCTGATGGTCTATTTAGCTCCGCTGACTCAGCTTGTAAGAGCTCCTGTTTTAAAAGAAGAGAGCTGCTCTTTGGGCACATGGCGTGGTGGCCTCGTGCTGGAGGCGAACAGAACTCTATTAAAGCCATTTATGAGCAAACTGAAGTCTCAAAAACCAAGCTGAAAGAGAGGCAAACCCCTAAGGACAATAGAGCAGCTTCCTCCCTAATATTGATGGCTGTTGGAAAATGTTGATAATTTCGTAATTAGAGCTTTAGTAGGACATTTTGTTTTGTTTTGTCTTTTTAAGGCTGCACCCCGAAGCATGCGGGATCTCAGTTCCTGGACCAGGGATCGAACCCATGCCCCCTGCGTTGGGAGCGTGGAGTCTTAATCACTGGATCGCCAGGGAAGTCCCTCGTAGGATGTTTTTGTGACATACCCACTGCAGTCAAAGTCTACAAGGGCATGAATGACTCCCAAGTTTCACACCAACACTTCTTACTCTCTAAATCGAGAGAAACATCATGAGTGCTGCGTGGTGAAAGTTGTTGCTTTTTTAATCCATAGCTGAATTATTCGAACCAGGAAAATCCCTTGGTCTGTCATTCTAACCCTCCCATCACCAGTCTGAAGTTTCAGCCTTCTTGCATCTTCCCCCCATATGGATGCAAAATGGAGAGAATACCAAACTTCATGCCCGGCTCTTTTCCTCCAGAGGAATGACTTTCCAGTCTCCTTAGCCAATTAAGTCAACTATAATTACTGAGTACTGACCATGTGTGGGCAGCTGGTTGGCACTTTGAGTGCAAGGGGGACTCACACAAGTGTGGTCCTGAACCTCATGTTTACAAAATCTATTTTTTTTTTAAGAGTAAGAAAATGCTTAAATCCCTCTATTGCTTTAAATTTAAATCCAGTGAAGCTTCTTTTAGTAGCCAAGTATTCCCTTCATAATCACTGGTGTGAAAGTTTCTCACAGTCTTCCGTCTGATAGGAGGAAGTGTGACCCTAGGACCGACTCCTTTAAGCAATTGAGAGCCCAAGAGTGTCTAAAAATCTATCACAATGGGCTTGGCTACCAACTCACTGTGTCACTTGGAAAAAAGTCATTTATTTTCTCTGAGACTCCGTTTCCTAACTTATACCGCAAGAGAGCTGACCTAGATGATCCCTGATCTCCCCTCACCCTGACATCCTATGACAAACATTTTCTGAATAGATAATAAGCAGTGTTTTAAACACAGGCCCTGAGGGAGTTCACTGTGCTCACCCTGATGCCCACGTTGCACTGTCCTGCAGCAGAGGTCATCTGGCCTCTCCCTGTCAGCCGTCTTAATCTGATCAGCATCTTCTCTCATCCTTGAACTGCTTTGGAAGCTGCAGGCAGGATGGGTCCCAGCTGCCGGTGGCCTCTGGGACTTCCCAGATCCCTCTGACTGGAGAACCAAACCCAAAGCTTTCATGGTGTTCTCACATCTGTTTTAGCACTTGTCACGGCGCGGTGATCAATCTGTCCCTCACTAGATTGATCCATTCATTGCACAAATATTTATTGAGAGTCTGGTAGTGCCAGGCATTGTTTTAGCTACAGTCGGGGTATAAAAGGGCCTAAACTGCATGGGGCTTACATTCTAAGGAGGAGGGGAGGGCAAAGGGGGAGAAATACACACACACACACACACACACACACACACACACACAATGTGATGTCACTGAGTGATAAGTGTGTGAGAATTAGTAAAACAGATTAAGGGGACAGCGTGTGAAGCAGAAGTGCTATTTTAGCTTGGGTGATCAGGGAGGACTTTCTGGAAGGTGATTTTGAGCAGAGACCTGGAAGACATGAAGGCACGGGCCAAGATATGTGGGAAAGAATAATTCATGGAGAGGCACAGCGAGAGCAAAGGCCCTGAGGTGAGAGAGTGCTGGCTGGGCTCCAGACACAGCAAAATGGCCAGTGCGACTGAAACTGGGGTGAATGAAGGGCAGACAGTGGACAGGTGGCTGGAGGCCTAGAAGTCAGGTCCCGTAGAGGCCCAATGAGTAGGCTTTTGTTTGAAGTGGGATGGGAAATCTTTTCTTGGCAGGGGGTGGTTTGAAGAAGGGGACAAAACAAATATGACCTGATTTGGGTTTTAAAAGGACAATTGGGCTGCTGTGTATAGAAGAGACAGAAGTGAAGCAAAGAGAGAAAAGCACGGGGACCATTGAAGAGGTGACTGCGGGAGACCCGGGGGAGATGATGCTGGCTCGGTCAGGGTGGAGGAAGGGGGAAGCGCCTGTGTTCAGGATGTCTGCGTGTGGCTCAGACTGTGGTTAGACACTGAAACGGTATCTGACACAGAGCAGGTGATCAGATAGGGAAGGAAGGAGAGGGGAGGGCCGTTGTGGGAGGCTGAGAGCCTGGAGAGCAGGGCAGGGCACTCACTGCTCCAGAAACCTGGCCTCTGAGCCTCTGTCTGCATCTCCCACACCTCTTTTGTTTGCCCTGATGAGTATGGAATAGAAATACCCTCATGGATCCCACGTGGCAGCTTCCATCCCTAAACCTATTGTTTTGTCTGTCTAGGACCCCTTCCTTCTTGGGACAGTGCTTCCTTCTCTTGGGATCTGTGTCCCTGACGCCCACCACCTTAGCATCACCTGAGATTTGCTTGCTCATGGAGATCCTCACCTGTTGCAGCCACACCTGCAAGGATTGCCAGTGATCCCCTTCCCTGGGATGAGTCTGGGCTCCAGCATGACCTCCGTCACTCCTGCCACGGTGGACCTGATCCATGGAGGGCCTCATCTCCCCCACTCTGGTCTCTGATGAAGTTCACACAGCAGAGTGTGGCATTTGGCTTCACCAGCGACTCCCCCAGGATGCCAAGTGATGCGACAACCCAGTAGTGTCGGGGAGGTAATGCCCTGTGAGGACAACTCTGACCTACGAGAGACAGGAGATGGGAGGGATTCAGCAGACACATTTCTCTCCCTCTTGCCATCTGATCACTGTCCTTAGGTGCAGTGATGATGCCTCACATGTGTCAAGGCGTCCGGTGTGATGAGAGGCAGGCGTGGCCTTCCGTGACGCTGTGGACAACTTAGTAATGCCTCCCTTGTACCTGCTTCCTTACCTTCTTTTTCCTGACCTCTCACTGCCTTGAGATTTCATCCCTGATGGACGTGATCACGTAAGGGGTGCCTCAGGCCTTATTTTCTTAGTTGCCCCCAGTCATGTGGTTCTAGTGGGCTCTGTCAACCAGTTCCTGGTCCGTTGGCCACAGAGGAAGGCACATGTCCCCGGCTAGGCCAGTAGAAGTCCTTACCTGCGTCTTTTCAATTCAGACTGAAAGAGCAACAGTTGTTCTGGCAATGAACCTGAAGATGTGAGCCTGATGCTGCTGGGGACCATTCCCAGGGAACGTGGAGGAAAACCGTCTGGGGGAAGGAAGCCGGCATTGAGAGGACTCTGGGAGCCATGGCTCCTGAGATCCAGCTGCATCCCTGGTTTGCCCACAGTTTCCTTCTGTGAGGCAGTACATCCCTCCTCTTTCCTGGCTGGTTTGAACTGGATTTCTGTCATCTGCTGTACTAGTCAGGGGCCAGAGAGAAAACAGAAACCACTCTGAGTATTTTACAGGGAGAGTTGAACACAGGGAGTTGGTTACACAGAGGGGGGACAGCTGAGAAACCAAGCAGGGATGAATGGCACCGGGAAGCTTTTAACACCCCTGGGGCTGGAGGGGTCTGGGGTGTGACATTACTGGCATCCAGGATGGGGGTCGCCTGGCAGAAGCTAAAACCGTGGGCAGCCCGTGTGGGGGGAGCTAGCTGCAGAGTGAAGGCTGCTTGAGATCTACCCAAAGCAGAGAGGGAGGGGTAGAAATAGTGTGGCCCCCACTTCCTTCTGCCCCTCAGCCTCTCTCGTGCCTTCCATGTCAGAGCTGTCCCCGAGTCAGAGGACAAGGGAGTCTCGGAACATGATTTCCAGCAACGTGGAGCAGAGCAGAGAGGGGACAGAGGGTGGGGAAAAAACAGGCAAATGACAGGCACACTGGTGGTTGAAGAGTCGGGTTACTGTGTGTGCTTTTTATTTTTATGTTTTACTGGTGCACAGTTGATTTACAATGTTGTGTTAGTTTCAGGTGTACAACAAAGTGACTCCGTTATATGTATATATCTATTCTTTTGCAGATTCTTTTCCTTTATAGGTTATTACAAGATAGTGAATATAGTTCCCTGTGCTAAACAGTAGGTCCTTGTTGTTTATCTATTTTATATCTAGTAGTGTGTATCTGTGAATCCCAAACTCCTAATTTATCTATCCCTTCTCCCCCTTTCCCCTTTGGTAACTATAAGTTTGTTTTCTATGTCTATTTCAGTTTTGTAAATAAATTCATTTGCATCGTTTTTTTTTTAGATTCAATGTATGATATCATATTGTATGATATCTGTCTTTCTCACTTCACTTAGTATGATAATCTCTAGATCCATCCATGTTGCTGCAAATGGCATTGTTTCATTCTTTTTATGGCTGAGTAATATTCTATATATACACCACATCTTCTTTACCCATTCATCTGTCGATGGACATTTAGATTGATTCCATGTCTTGGCTATTGTGAATAGTGCTGCAATGAACATTGGGGTGCATGTATCGTTTTGAATTAGAATTTCCCACTGTGTGTGCTTCTGACTGTGAACCTCAAGAATCCTCGTCTGCAGGAAGAGCACTGTGCCATTTCCTAGAAGCTCCTCACAAAGAACTGCTGGTGGTAGCGATTACCAAGGCCGTCCCTGAGAAGTCCTGCTCCCTTGGAGGAATACGTTGATTCTCCTTGGACATGTTTTAATGCCTTTACACCTATGTGGGGAATCCACAGGAAGTTGATGTCATTATTTAGGGACTCAGTTGAGTCCCAAAGAGAACCAGGTGTACCTTCAGAATTTCTATAGCCAATAATCTCCTTCCAGCACAGCTAAGGTACGAGTCTACTGAATTCCAGCTCAGAGGCTGATCAGAGCTATCTGAGCTGTGCTGGGTGCAGCTGGAAGTTTCTCTAGTGTCCAGTCTAAGTCCCTGTATTGTCAGATCACCCTTGAGAGACCTGGGAGGAGACTGTCCCCTGTGACCTAGAAGATAATTTAGGATATTGAAAAAAGGGGGAAAAAGAAAGATTTTTGAATTTGAACTGAGCATGGACTTAGTGAATTCTGATGATGTGGCAAAGGAGGGGCCGGGATGGGGGTCATGTGAGGGATTTTCAGACTCCAGAGTGACCGGAATGACTAACTGGAGGTTGTCCAGGCAGTGGGGTTTGAGGTCCAGTTGTGCTCAGCAAAGAGGTTCCTGGGAACCTAATGGGGACAATTTGGGGTTTTGCAGATCATCTGAACCAAGGGTGTTGCACATATGTTGGAGGACATGCAGCTCCCTATACGTCTATATTTTAAAGTAAATAAAAGGCTCTCTGAGCAAACCACACAGTATTGGATGGATTCAGATTCCAGTTCGGAAGCCTCTGACTTCTGGCTTTACAGGAGCCTGTGGTGACCACTCGGGCTGGGAGTCCGGGTTGCTGGGTCAGCTTCTGGCTCCCGCCGATGATTCACTGTAGCTCCTGTGGATGGGCAGCCTGCCACGCCTGGGCCTCAGTTTTGCCCTTCTGTGAAACAGGCAGAGGGGCCAGTGGGTGCCGTGAGAACAGATGGAATTTTAGCTCAGTATTATGGGTTGAGTTGTGTCCCCCCGGCCCAATTCATATGTTGAAGTCCTAACCCCCTGGTACCTCAGAATATGGCCTTATTTGGAGGTAGGGTCTTTACAGAGGTAATGAAGTTAAAATGCGGCCATTAGGTGCTAATCCAGTATGACTCAGGTCCTGATAAAAAGGGAGAAATTTGGACACAGAGACACATTTAGAAGGAAGATGCTGTGAAGACGGCCATCCGCAAGCCCAGGGGAGATGCCTGGAACAGATCTTTCCCTCAAGGCCCTCAGAAGGAACCAACCCTGCCAATACCTTGATTTTAGACTTCTAGCCTCCAGCTCAAGCAAGGTGATACACTCTGTCTCCTGTCTCTTCTCACCGTAAAGGTGTCAGGGGCATCCCTGCTCCCTTTTTTCTTCCCCATCTTCTTTCCCCACACCCACTCCTATGTCACCATAACAAGCTCAGTTCAAAGTTCTATACTACTTTTATCTAAAAAATTTATTGTCGGGACTTCCCTGGTGGTGCAGTGGTTAAGACTCCATGCTTCCACTGCAGGGGGCACAGGTTCGATCCCTGGTCGGGGAATTAAGATCCTGCATGCCGCACAGCACAGCCAAAATAATTTTTTTTATTGTCACTCATATGTCTTCAACACTGCAAGCTTCCACACCCCTTGTGTATAAAAGGAAAATGGCTCTTCGTTGGTGTCAAGGGTCAATTCACCACAGCAATACAAGTGCAGTCAATGGGATGGAGAGGAGCCATTAGGAGGGGCCACCTGTCGGGTAGGGGGAGGTGAGGCAGTAGGGATGGTTGGGAAGGGAGGATGTCACCACTTCTTTCCCAGAAATCTGGTTAAGAAGTGGGCCACAATCTCTGAGGCTTGAGTAAAGGGCAGTACTACTTGAAGACAGAGTGGATGGAATGACTCCCATGAGGCCTTGAAAACTAGTTCCCAAGTCTGGGTACATCAGATTACTTGGAGAACTTTAAAATTTTCCCACCCCCTTTTATGTTAGTGAAAATGCAAAATACCACAGAAAGCATCTTTGCACCTACGGGTTTAGCTGAGATGAAACGGTACAGGTAGAATTAAAAACACCTGTGTACTTCTCTCATTTTCAGCCTGGCAACTTTAAACGTCACATAGATTCGCAGCCCTAACTCAGGCTACTAAACCAGAATCAGCAGAGGTGGGGCTCAGGACTCTGTGTTTCACCAGTTCTCCTGGTGGTTCAGTGCAGGCAGAGGAACAGAGCACACCTATGGACGGAGCCAATGCTGGGATTACATCTGAGAGCCCCCAGACCCTCCATCCAGGACCCAGCTCCACACACCTGCACGCTGGGGCCGGCCTGTGGGGATGAAGTGGGCCAGGGGGGTAACTGGGACTGAGGTGGCTCAAAAGTCAGAGGCTGCTGGTGGCCATGAACTGGGTGACATTTGTGGGGCAGAGAAAGGCCAGAGTGGAAGAGAGGTCAGGGGCAGTAACTCCCAGGAGAAAGTGAATGGAGGTCACCCTTGTATCAGGATCCGGGGAAATGAGTCAGCCATCTCCCACATCGATTTCTAAGACGAGATTCTCTTCCTGTTAGATGGGAACTAATGTCTAACCTCCTTTCCCAGCTGTTCTATTTTCAGCCCTTTTCTTTCTTCCCCAGTTATATGATCATGGGCAAGTCACCTTGAACCCTAATTTCCACCTCTCCAAAGTGGAACTAATATTATCTTTCTTATTCTGTTTGATAGCATGGTCATTAGATTCAAATTAACTGATGTTTATGCAAGTACTTTCAAACCATAAAGTGTTCAGTCCTATCCATCCTTCAGTGTCAAGACTGAACATCATCTCCTCTGTCCCGCCACCCTGGACCCCACCCCACCTTTCTCTGCGGGGCCAGAAAGAATCGCGTTGTTTCCTCCTTCTTTCAAGGATCACATCACAGTCTCCTTTAAAGTGTAATTGTTTGCTCTCACATCTGTTTCACTCACCAGACTGTGTGAGCCCCAGAAGGACAGGATAAATGTTTCATTCAGGACTGCATCTCCAACAATGGAGATTGCCTGCCACAGGACAGGCGATTGGCAAATGTGTTTTGCATTGAGGAATGAAGACTTTAGGTGGAGTGTGCCACTGATCAGTCCCCAGCGGGCTGCAGAGCCGTGCTTCAGGTGGGTCCGGGCCTGGGTGGGGACAGCAAATGCAGGCTTCCTCGTTGCAGCTGAACCCGCAGGAGGCCCTGCTTCTAGTTTGTCTTCAGCCAGTGCCGTGGCTACTCAAGCTCCAGCCAACTCCCCTCCAGTGCCTCCTGCCTTCCAGTCTGTTGGGACTACGGGGCAGTTGACTTGTGTGTCCATTTCAGAAGGCAAACATGTAATTTCAGGTCATGCCCGGTGCTATTTGGAAAGAAGCTCAGGTTTCCCTAAGTGGAAACAGCATGCTCTGAGAGTGATTACGGGCCGGGCGGCATGTTCTGGAGTGAGACCCAGCATTTATAAGCAAAGGTTACCCTTTCAGCCTAGTGACAGGACAACCCAGGGAGGACAACATCAGTCCCAGTTAACCCCTGTAGTATCCCAGCAGAGCCTGCACCATCCCCGGCACAGGGATATCTGCCAGGATTCTGGCCCCTGGTTTCCAACGGACTCTTGGATCACTCTTTTCCATGTTAAGACCTCAGACACAGAATATGACAGTTCCTTCATTAAGAATGGTGGGACCTTGGACAATCATATCCCGTTCAATTTCATGAGGAGGTTGAGCTAGTTGGTCTCTGGCCAGTTGTGTGCTGGTGAAAGTTTAACACTAGTTCTCTGGGGGAAAAAAAGCCTTGATCTGTAGCATCTGCTCATCTCTGTGGTGTCAATACTCCCACCCTGGCAGATTTCAATGTTAAGCCATTGAACACAGACTTGGAAAGAGTTGCTACGTCGACTGTTGAGAGCCAGCCCTGCACATCACTGCTTCTGACTCTGGCACCTGCAAGGCTCTGCCGCTGTTATCCAGCTGTGTGTTACCCAATGTTCATCTGCTATGCACCTGTGCAGGTATACCCAGGGCTGCCTACATAATTTGTGGGTCCCAGGGCAAAGTGAAAATGTGGGCCCTTTATTCAAACAGCAGGAAAATAAGTACCATGAGAGATACTAAAACATGAAGTTCTCAAGGTGTTTTCTGTTTTTTTTCTTTTTTTAAAGTTTTCTCTCTCATTTAATTAAAAAAAAATTTAACTGTAGTTGATTTACAGAATTGTGTTAGTTTCAGGTGTGCAGCTTCAGATTCTTTTGCATTTTAGGTATTATAGGATATTGAATATAGTTCCCTGTGCTATACAGTAAATCCTTGTTTATCTATTTTATATATAGTGGTGTGTATCAGTTAATCCCATACTCTTAATTTATCCCGCCCCCTCCCCTTTCCCCTTTGGTAACCATAAGTTTGTTTTCTATGTCTGTGAGTCTATTTTTGTTTTATAAATAAGGTAATTTGTATTATTTTTTAATATTCCACATATAAGTGATATCATATAATGTTTGTCTTTCTCCGCCTGACTTATTTCACTTAGTATGAAAATCTCTAGGTCCATCCATGTTGCTGCAAATGGCATTATTTCATTCTTTTTTATGGCTGAGTAATATTCCATTGTATGTGTGTACCACATCTTCTTTATCCATTCATCTGTCGATGGACATTTAGATTGCTTCCATGTCTTGGCTATTGTGAAGAGTGCTGCTATGGACATTGGGGTGCATATATCTTTTGAAATTAGAGTTTTTGTCTTTTCTGTATATATGCAAGCGGCGAGGGGAATGCTAGATCATATGGAAACTCTATTTTTAACTTTTTAAGGAACCTCAAGACTGTTTTCCATAGTGGCTGCACCAATTTACAGTCCCGTCCATCTCAAGGTGTTTTTAATTTTCTACTTAATGTAGTTCTAAGTAAATGAAAATTTAAAAATTAAACCATTAGCATGAATTTTATAGTTATATTGTACAATGTCAGTCTGGGATGAAAGTATAAGAGTGTTTAACTAGTGGAACCACCACAATTACACAGTCTTTATTCATAGCTCACATGTGAATAGTGGAAGCTCTCACAGAACAAACTCTACTGTTTTTATTGTACCTCTCGATGTGCCCACATTCTAAGAGCTCTCCCTACCTTCCTTCAGCTTACTGATGAGGAAGGAAAGATGGAAAGGAAAGAGGTCTATGAATTGTCCTGCCTTCCCCATTCCTTGGCTTTTCATGTTTCCTAGAAGACATTTCCTTCTCTCTGTGTTCAAAGCAAGTTCTGGTTTGAATGGAAGATGTAGCTTGTCGAGGCTGTCAGCTCCTATGTCACTTAGTTGTTTGCATAATGCACTTTCTCATACTCACTCTGAGTTTTGCTGAGCTGCCATATAGAGTGTGTCCACCGGAATTCTGTGCTCATAGGAATTGCAAATGCTATATGCAAATGGAGAGGCAAAGAATGGTGGCCAAGCATTATGCCCATGTCTGCTCTGCTCACATGCACACCCCAGTGTCCCACTGGGCTTCACCTGCAAAACACAAACATAAAATTATTAAGAATTTCAAATTAAGAATTTTTCCAAAGAGGAAATGCAGATGGCCAACAGGCACATGAAAGGATGCTCAACATCGCTAATCATCAGGGAAATGCAAATCAAAACCACAATGAGATATCACCTCACACCTGTCAGAATGGCCATCATCAAAAAGAACACAAATAACAAATGTTGGTGAGGACGTGGAGAAAAGGGAGCCCTCGTGCACTGTTGGTGGGGATGTAAATTGGTGCGGCCACTGTGGAAAACGGTATGGAGGTTTCTCAAAAAACTAAAAATAGAACTACCATACGACCCAGCAATTCCACTCCTGGGTATATATCTGAAAGAAACAAAACCACTAATTCAAAAAGATACGTGCACCCCTGTGTTCATAGAAGCATTATTTACAATTGCCAAGATATGGAAGCAACCTAAGTGTCCATCAACACAATGGAATACTACTCAGCCATAAAAAGAATGAAATTTTGCCATTTGCAGCAACATGGATGGACTTGGAGGGAAGTGAAATAAGCCAAGTGAAATAAGTCAGGCAGAGAAAGACAAATACTGTATGATATCACTTATATGTGGAATCTAAAAATGCTACAAACTAGTGAATATAACAAAAAAGGGGACTCACAGATATAGAGAACAAACTAGGGGTTACCTGTGGAGCGAGGGAAGGGGGGAGGGGCAATATGAGGTGGGGGGTTAAGAGGTACAAACTATTAGGTATAAAAATAAGCTACAAGGGACTTCCCTGGTGGTACAGTGGTTAAGAATCTGCCTGCCAATGCAGGGGACACAGGTTTGATCCCTGGTCCGGGAAGATCCCACATGCTGCGGAACAACTAAGCCTGTGTGCCACAACTACTGAGCCCATGCACTGCAACTACTGAAGCCCATGCACCTAGAGGACACGCTCCGCAACAAGAGAAGCCACAGCAATGAGAAGCCCGAGCACTGCAACGAAGAGTAGTCCCCGCTCGCTACAACTAGAGAAAGCCCGTGTGCAGCAGAGAAGACACAATGCAGCCAAAAAAAAAAAAAATGAAAAAAATAATAAGCTACAAGGATATATTGTACAACACGGGGACTATAGCCAATACTTTATAATAACTATAAATGGAGTATAACCTTTAAAGATTATGGATCACTATATCATATACCTGTAATCTATATAATATTGTACAGCAACTATACTTAAAAAAAAAAAATAATTGCAAGACGGTGACAGCAGAGTGTCAAACCCTCCGTGGAGCACTTCCGAGCTCAGAGACCCCATGTGCTTGCACAGGTCACACATCTAGGAACGGGATGTGGGTGGACCATTGCTTATGTCTGTGGTCGCAGATTTACTGGTAAGGTTCTGATGCAGTGTGGGGTGGGATGAGAGGGACCCTGGGAAGTCCTTATCTTATGGCCACCTCGTGTTTCTGCGGCAGAGGATCAATCCACCTCAATCTGAAAAGCACTGCTGCAAAGAAAGTAAACTTTGGAAAAAAGGAGGAGACCATAGCCCTGGCAGAGAACTAGGGCTCAAGGAATCTTTGTTAAATGAATGAATGCGTGAATGAATTAGAGGATTTGAAAAGCATGGAGTCGTTCGGGAGAGGTTTTAGGGAGAGGTCAAGTCTGAGTTTCCCGTTCAGTCCTATGTACCCCATCTCTTCCCACCTTATAAATGAATTCCCAGTACTGATCCCAGTGCTGGGGAGTGGAGGAGTGCTGCTCATGCTTGTTGAATGACTGAGGGACCAGAGGGCACCCCATGTCTCCCACAACCCTGATCCCAGCTACTTGTGTCAGCTGAGGGCAGAGGGGGATAAGATCTCAGCGCTCTCTCCTAGTCACAATGGCTTCACAGTCACCAGGGGTCTTGAGCAAGACCCTTTCTGTGCAAATCCAGCCAGACTCTGCCGGGAGCTCTCAGGGCTGTGGGAAGTTGGCACGGGGAGTCGCAGAGCCTGGAGGAGGAGCGGGGTTTGAGGAGACGGGCCCACATTTTGGTTCTGAATCCCCTTCAAGGTCTTAAGAGAAATGCTCTTAGCTGCCTCCCTCACCTGTTCCTGTGTCTCATCCGGGAAAGTCAGGAGCTAAATCCCCATGGATTTGGCTGTCTGGGGCACAGAAATGCCACCTGGGTCAAATGCCTGCTCCTTGCCCTCCAGCTGGAAGGCTCCACTCCTTTTCTTGGAACTCCCAGAGCCTTTCATCTGTACCACTGCCTCTAAGACACTTGTCGCAGCCAACCCTGTGACTTGGGTGGCATTTGTTCTCCTGGTGAGTAGGACCGGAGTGATTTATCTCTGTGCACCTTTCTACACTCTCACCCCAAGTGTCTATTTAGCACCGAGCTGCCTGGGTCTGGCTTGCAACACACCCAGAGCTGGAATGAAGGCTGGAAGGTCTGTGTCCTGTGATCCTAGCACAGGGCAAGTGGGCGGCTGGGCTTGTGAGGCTCTCCCGATGGCAAAGGGGTCATTCATCAGGTCTCACGGTGCAGCGCCAATGCATGTCCACAGGTGCTGTGGCGTGGGGGCAGGAGCGGTCCTGAGCAGGTCAGCTATTTTCTGAGCTGGGCTGGAAGAGGCTTGTTGAAAGGCACATCCTGTCCCCAGTGGCTCTCCATGTGGGAGGGGATCCAGTCTCGACAAAGAGTGGAGGTGAGACCATAGGGACAGGGTCCATGGTGAAACTGGAGCTGGTAGGGGGGCCTGCCATGCAACCAGCTGGGTCCAGTTTTATCACCTGCCAAAGCAGACTAATAATTAGACAACAGAAGAAGGATGCAGAGGATCTGGTGGTCTCCCATGTCCACTTTTAGCATCCATGTGCTCTGTCCTGACTCCCTTTGCCTCATGTCTCCTGGGTCCTCATTCAATCTCCCTCCTCCATGGAGACCCGTCCAGCAAAGCTTGAAGAGGCCAGGCTCTCCCCTTCCTTTACTTGTCTCCAGTCAGAACTACAATAATTATAAGTACTATTTAGTGGACACTTACTGTGTACCCTGCATTTTACTAAGTTCTTTCATGCACTAACCGATTGAATCCTCATGGTAACCCAGTGAGTTAGGCATTTCCATCTTCCCCATTCTCTAAATGAAGAATGGAAACTCAGAGAGGCAAAGTAACTTGCCCAAGGTTGCACAGCTAGGAAGCTGAGGAGTTGGGTCTGAAAGTAGGTTTGTCTGACATCACGGTTGGTGGTCTTTGTCACCACACTCCACCAGCTTCCTGAACTTCTCAAATTCTGGAGCTGCAGATCCCTGTTGGTGTCTGGCTGGATGATTTTGAAGCCGTTTGGAGATAAGGGGTCAGGCCTTTAATGTGTTGGCCTTTGGCATTTTTTTTTCTTTTAAATTTCCTTTTTTTTTTTTCATCTTTATTGGAGTATAATTGCTTTACAATGGTGTGTTAGTTTGTGCTTTATAACAAAGTGAATCAGCTATACATATACATATGTTCCCATATCTCCTCCCTCTTGCGTCTCCCTCCCTCCCTCCCTCCCTATCCCACCCCTCTAGGTGGTCACAAAGCACCAAGCTGATCTCCCTGTGCGATGCGGCTGCTTCCCACTAGCTGTCTATTTTATGTTTGGTGGCCTTTGGCATTTTAACTGACCTCTTGGGCTTGTGGCCTTACTGAAGGGGAGAGAGCCTGTGATGCTGAAATGCCATGCTGGGGACGAGGTGTCCAGGGCTCGTGCTGTAAGATCAGCCCTCCTCCTGCCTCTTTTCTCCTCGGAGAAGCCTCCTGTCTCTGAGACCCCAGCCCCAAGCAGCAGGTCTTGTGGCTGAGTTTGTCCCTGACCTTGGACTCCCAGCACAGTTGCTGTCTGAGATCTCTTTAACTGCCTGTTGGCTCTGGGGACAGAGCCGAGTTGGAAAAAGGCACCCACTTTGGCTTCCAGACCCATGGAATTTTCTGGCCCCATCGGTAATCAGATTCATATTCTTTCTCAGCTGATGAGTGAGCAAAGACAGGGGGTTAGTCTCTGTGGCTCATAGGGCTTGGGACGCTGGGGATGACCTCACAGAACAACCCCTCCGACCTGAGAGCTGGTGAGGGTCATGGTCTCTGTGAGGCACTGGCTGGAGACGGTGCTTCCTGCCCTCACTTTTCTGGCAGGCCACGTGGGCAGCCGTGTGACCTGTCAGCCTGCAGCTCTGTCTGGGGGCTGGCTGTATCCTAGTGGGCAGATTGCTTCACCTCTGTGCTTGGGCTTTCTTATCTGTGAGGCGGGGTTGCCGTGTCCATTCTACTTACTCCTGCAGGGCTGCTGTAAAAACCCGAGTGGGAAATGCTTTTAATATAACTGAACATAAATGAAGTTGCCATTGGTTACAGGGTTGTGAATTAGACCCTGAAGTGATCATTTGAAGGTTTCTACCTAGAGGAAAAGGCCGTTTCACAGAAATATACTGAACACTCACTATTAGGTTATTGGTAAACCCTGGCGAGGTCAGGGTGCTGAGCAGTTATGAACTAATGGCGCAATTGTGTGTCATATTTGGTGTATAGTATATGTGTGCTTCTGTTGTAAAGGATAAGCACGTTTTCTTTTAGCCTAAGTAAGGTATTATGACTTGATAAAAGGCAAACTTTCATGCGGGTTATACAAAATAAAGAGTTGATGCAGCTCTGGTCCCCGGTGGAAATTTATGCACATTCTTAGTTCTTCATGGATATTAATTAAATAAGCTGGGAGTAAATTACTGTCAGCTGGATCCCTGTGAAGGCCTGTGGAGAGGGCTGAATGAGCTCTGGGACCACCGTGGGGCTGGCTTATGGGCAGTGGTATCCCCCTCCCCCCAACATCCCCCAAGGATGTCCAGGTGAGGAACACTTCACTCTTTGCAACCATGCTTTTCTTTTTGTTTTTAATTCAACAAACATTTACTGAGTGCCCATCACCTGCCAGACACTGTTTTAAAAAACAGCTTTATTGAGATCTAATTGCACGCAATAAACTGCGTGTATTTAAAGTGTACCATTTGGCAAATTTTGACACATGTATATTCCTGTGAAACCACTACCATAATCAAGTTATAAACATGTCCATAATCCCCAAAAGTTTCTTTGTGGCCCTTTGCAATCCTTCTCTCTTGCTTCTCTCTCCACTGCAATCAATGATCTGCTTTATGTCTCTATAGGTTAGTTTGAATTTCTTAGAATTTTATACAAATGGAATTATCCATTGTATGTACTCTTGTGTGACTTCTTTCACCCAGCATACTTATTGTAGGATTCATGCATGCTGTAGTGCATAGCGATAGTTCATTCCTGGTAATTGCTAGTAGCATGCCATTGTACGGATATACCACAGTTTGCTTGTCCATTCACCTGTTGAAAGGTTGTTTCAAGTTTTTGGCTATTACAAATAAAGCTGCTATAAAAATCCATGTACAAGTCTTTGCATGGGCATATGCTTTTATTTCTCTTGGGTAAATACCCAAGAGTGAAATGACTGGATCATTGGGTAGATATATATTTAATTTTTAAAGAAACTGCCAACAGCTTTCTAAAGGGCTTGTCCTATTTTACAGAACCACTAGCAGTTTAGGAGAGTTCCAGTTCCTCCACATCCTCATCAACACTTGATATGGTCAATGTTTTTTTCTTTTTTTGCGGTACGTGGGCCTCTCACTGTTGTGGCCTCTCCCGTTGCAGAGCACATGCTCTGGATGAGCAGGCTCAGCGGCCATGGCTCACGGGCCCAGCCGCTCCGCGGCATGTGGGATCTTCCCGGACCGGGGCACGAACCCGTGTCCCCTGCATCGGCAGGCGGACTCTCAACCACTGCGCCACCAGAAAAGCCCGTGGTCAATCTTTTTAATGTTAGCCATTCTATAGTTGTTCACTGTGTTAAAATATATACTGAGACATATTAAAAATGTTAACAGTTTATTTGAGCAAAAATGAATTCGGGCAGCATCACACGGGAAGTGGTTAGGCGTGCTCCATCGGTAGGAGTTTGGGAGAGACTTTCACAGAAGTAAAGTAAGGAAATTATTGATTGCTTACTGTTTAAAGGCTAGTTGGCTGTTTGGAATTGGTTGTCCTTTAGTGTCTGGATTTTGTAATCTTGAGGCATTTACAGGCTTAGATTTTTTTTTAAACTTTTTATTTTATATTGGAGTATAGTTGATTAACAATGTTGTGTTAGTTTCAGTTGTACAACAAAGTGATTCAGTTATACATATACGTGTATCTATTCTTTTTCAAATTCTTTTCCCAATTAGGTTGTTACATAATACTGAGCAGAGTTCCATGTGCTATACAGTAGGTCCTTGTCGGTTACCCGTTTTAAAAATAACAGTGTGTACATGTCAATCCAAACTCCCTAACTATCCCTGCCCCTCCTTTTCTTTCATAGGCTGCTAGGTCATTAGAGCCACCTGAGTCTAATGGACTCCTCCTCTTCCATACCAGACTATACCTCTCATACAATAATAACAGGTGGTATGTCATTGTGGTTTTAATTTGCACTTCCCTAATGACTTATGACATTGAACTTCCTTTCATGTGCTTATTTGAAAAGATACATCCATGTATCTTTTTTGGGGAGAAGTGTCTGTTCAAACCTTTTGCCCATTTTTAAAAAATTGGGCTGTTTATTCTTATTATTTAGTCTTGAGAGGTCTTGATAGAAATCTGTATTGAAGTTGTTTGACTGATAAATAATTTGTAAATATTTTCTCTCAGTGTGTGGCTTATCTTTTTATCCTGATTTTGAAGGACAAATGTTTTTAATTTTGATGAAGCTCAGTTTATCAATTTGTTCTTTTATTGCTTGTAATTTTGGTACTGTGTTTTAAGAAATCATAAAAATTTCCTTCTATATTTTCTCTATATATGGTTTTATAGTTTTGTATTTTACCTGTAGGTCTATAATTCATTTTGAGTTAATCTTTTTGATCTGGTGTGAGGTACTATTCCTGCTGCTCCCCATTCCTTTGGGAGATTAATTTTCCATCTGGTTTTATTTTCTTTCTGACTGATGGACTTTCTTTAACATTTCTTCTTGTACGAGTCTGCTGGTTGGTAATGGATTCTTCCAGGTTTTTATGCTGGAAAACATCTTTATTTCATCCTTTTTTTTGAAGAAAGATTTTCACTAAGTATAGAATTCCAATTTTTCCTTTCAATACTTTGAAGGTGTTGTTCTACTGCCTTCTCATGTGACCTGTTTGGGATGAGAAACCTGCTCACATTTTGATCTTTGTTACTTTGTTTATAATGTGTCTGGTTTTCTCTGACTGCTTTTAAAGTCGTCTCTTTATCACCGGTTTTGAACAATTAATTCTGTGGGTGTTTTTCTTCACATTTCTTTTGCTTCACATTTATTGGGTTTCCTGGTTTTGTAGCTTTCACTAAATTTGGAAAATAGCCAGGATTTTTTCAAATTTTTTTTTGTCATCTCCCCCCCCCCCACCCAATTCTGTGACATCAATCGTACATGTATTAGGCTGCTTGAAGGTGTCCCATAGCTCACTGGTGCTCTGCTCATTTTTCTTAAACTATCTTTTCTCTCTCTGTGTCCTTTTGAATAGTTCTTATTGCTATGTCTTCAAGTTTACTAATCCTCTTCAGCAGTGCCTGATTTCCCATACATACTAACTAGTGTATTTTTCATCTAGACATTTTAGTTTTCACCTTTAGAAGTTTGATTTGAGTCTTTTAAAATATCTTGCATGTCTCCACTGGACTTTTAAAACATTTATAACACAACTATAGTAACTGTTTCAATTTCCTTGTCTGCGAATTCTAACACCTGTGTCAGTTCCCGATTGGTTTTGGTAAGTTGATTGATCTCATTATGGGTAACATTTTCCTGATCTTTTGAATGTGTCAGTGTAGAAGTCACCTCAGTCGTTTCTTCACTGGAGCCTTTGACCCAATAGATTAGATGTTGGAACCTAGTAGTCAGAATGCTGAATCCAGTCTGTGGATGTGTTTTGTTTGTGCACAGTGTTTTAAAAATGATCTCACGTGTTTCTTACACTTAAAAACCAAGAGATCTCCTGCAAAACCATGGGTTCCTTTAAAATAAAAAAAGTCAGGATATCTTGCAGCATGGCTGCCGTTCCTGCTGGGAACAAACAGCTAGAGAGTGGCCATCCCATTTAGATGGACGGGACGTTTTGATAGCCCCTTCTATTTACACCCCCTAAATGTGTGCATTTTAGTTTGAGTAGCTGTTGTCTCAGTTCAGTTTTTCAGAAGCAGCTCCTGAGACTAGTATTAGTGCATGAATGATCTATTAATGAGGGGCTCCTGGTACAAACCTGAGAGGGAGTGGGGCATGCAGGACAGAGGAGAGGGAGGAATCAAGCAAGCGTGAAATTTCAGGCAAAGATGCATGGGGGAGAATTTACCCTGTTCCCTCTGAGGAATGAGGGAGTGACATGTATGCCTCAGAGTTTGTCCCATCTAGCGGTAAGGGACCCAAACTTTCATACTTCCTCCTCAGTTAGTCAAATAGTTCCCCTTTCACCTGGCAAGGTGGGCAAAAAGGGAAGGGCAGTAGGGCTGGGCATCTGCACTGCCAGTTCCGTGCTTTTCCAGCTGTGCCAGAGGGGCTGTGCCGGGCCCACCTGGGAGCCTCCAGTGGTCCTGGCTGGAGTAAGGACCAGAAAGGTTGCTGCTCCCATGGGATCAAAACAAGGAAGGAGTGTGTAACTCCTTCATCTTGACAATGCCACAGCTTTCTCATCTCCAAGATGGGAAGATGAATTAAGATCACTAGTGGAGGCTCATTTTACAGATGAGAAAACTTGGGTGCAATGACGGATGGGGATTTACCCAAGGACTGCTCTCTCCCCCTGTTGGAAAGCCTAGCTGATGTCATCTCACACGTTTCCTTACTTTTAGGAGACATCCCCCAGATTAAGTATCACTGTAGTCCCAGGAGTCTCTAGCGAGGGGAACCCAGTAGCCTTCCGTTCATTCATTAACTCACTCACTCATCATTCATTCGCTCACTCATAAACATTTACTGATCAAGCAGCATTTCTGAAGAACAGCTTGAAGGAGTGTAGTTTGACCCATTTATAAAACAGTGCCTTATCACTCTGCCCTGACTCACTTCTCCCAGTTTTCAGGAGGAAATCAGGCAGTCTGCTATTGTTGCTCCAAATTCCTTCAAATGCTGCAACTGGAGGATTCCAAACTATGTCCTTCCAATCTATGCCTGGAGAGGAAGGTCTGTGCCTTAAGTGACAGACCCAAGAGCTCCAAGTTCAGGCCCCGCAGCCTGCCCTCTGGGTCTCTCTGTATCTCCTCTCTGTCTCCAGATCTTCACTTTCCCCCGTGTAAGCTAAAACCATGAAGGCAGGAGACCAGGGGCCGAGCACTGGCTGTCACAGCCTCCTAGGACGGGGTGAGCAGAAGGAAATAGAGGAACAAGAAAGCCCTTCGTCAGGACATCTCAACCTCTGCACAGCCTTGGAGATAAGTGTAAATAACAGATCTGCTTTGGGGATGCAGTGCTCTGAAGGAATGGGCTGGATGAGTACCACAGGGAGAGAGTGGGGGTAGGGTGGGGCAGGCAGGAGATAGAGAAGATGCAGCTGGTGGTGGGCGTACTGATGCTCTAGTCATTGTTCAGCTTTCAGTCTGCTGGTGTGAGCTGAGAACTGGAGGAGAGACAGAGAGAGAGGAGAGGAAGGGAAGAGAGAGAACAGAGGAAAGAGGGCGGGAAAGAGAGAGAGAAAGGCAGTGGAGGGGGAGAAAGAGACACAGAAAGAAAGAGAAAGAGAAATCCCGTGCTCAGGGAGGGGAAGGATGCTGCCGAGGGATGGCCCGGTTTGGAAATTCTAGGGGTGCTGCAATTCTGGGATGTGGTGAAAGCGCCTCAGGGTCTCAAGAAGCTAACGGTAGGCCCGTGCCAGGCCATAATGACAGCCTGTCGGTGGCTCTAACCCGCTCTGGCCTCTCAACTCCCAGAAACACTAAATTCACACAGGCGCAAAATGCAGCCCCGCTCCAGCGCGTGCAGCCTAATAGCTATCATTCAGTTTGTGCTGCACTCGCAAGCATCACGGGCAATTAAGAAAGTTGTCTGTTGCAGTCCTGGGCTGCCATTTAAGGGCTGGAGCCTGAAGCCCTCCGATGCGACACAAATGAGCGGGGAAGGAGCGTTGTTTCCCGGGAGAGGGACCCTTGTCATCAGCTGGCAGATCCCAAAGGGAGGCGGACAAAGGCTGCTGTGGGTTCGCAGGAAGGGGGAGGAGGTGGGCGGACGAGGGACCCTGATTGTGCAAAGGACACGTACACACACACAGGCACACCTTCTCACAGGCCGGCATGCACTAGCACGTACACACCTTCACCCCCACCTGGAACACAGTCCTGCAGACATGTCAGGGGGAAATATGTGTAGAGCGCGCACACACTTGCATGCACACACGACAGCTTCATGCACATGCCACCAACAACTGCACACACTCATGGGCTCACACGGGCATTTGTACCAAGTTTGCATTTTCTGGGTACATTTATTGACATAAACCCACACTCACACATTGTTAGGCACTCTCACGGACACAAATATATGTACCTATGCACATGGATAAAAGCGTGGATGCACTCAGGCTCACATACTTGCACACATACAGACATACCCTCATCTTTTCATCCAAAATCCCAAAGCAAGATGGCTCTGAAGACCTTTAAAATATGCATACTCTAAACTCCAGGCTTCTTTCGTGGCCGTGAAAAAGAATGGACTTGGAGACTGGGGCTGATGCATTTGTCTGGTGGAAGAGAGAAAAGAGTTAGAAGAGAGAGTTGTCCTTTCTTTATTCTGCTTTGAGCCATAGCCAGTGTCATTTAGGTAGTTGAAAAATAATTGTTGGTGGACAGCGTCTTTCCAGGAGCCCATCCCCAGCCCCTTGACCCTGTTGCCACTGATGCCATGCTGATGATTTTTAGGCTCTCTGGGAAGGAAATTTCAAAATATTCTTGATGCTGTGAAAGCAGAGCTGACACGCCTCACTTCCCCAAAGTGTCTCTTCTTCCGTAGCCTGCCCAGAGTAGGGGACCAGATTGGATGAGTAGAGGGCTGTGTACTGTGACTTGGCGAATTTGATTTTCTCATTTTTGAACTAGAGTTTAGAAATGTTTTCCTCCTTTTCTGAGGTTTGGGGTTTCTCCCTTTCCCTGCCTCCCTCACCCCTATCTCCCGCACTGTTATTAGGGCAAGAAAATTGGAGACGGTGTCCATTTTGAGAACATCTCCCAGAATTATTGTGCTGTGACACACGGGGAGCACAAACTGAAAACAGGAAACCCAGCTGCAAGGGCTCGTTTGAACTGGCAAACTTTGCAGCAAAGTTTTCAGCCAGAAAGTCCTCAGCTTGCAGCCATTGCCCACAACACCACTTCCCTCTGTGTCTGGTTGAGAGTGGAGCCTGCCATTGGCCTGATGCATATCCTGTGGTGGGGATGGTGACCTTCCCCATCAGACCCCAAGACAAAGTTCAGTGCATTTGCTGTTGTCTCCACGTGGCACATTCTGGAAGCCAGTAGCCTCTGACCACCCTCCTACTGCTGTGCTCCGTGGAGCCAAGGCTCTGTTGGAAACCTGCCAAGGACATTTGTTTTGGAGGCTTTTTGGCAGTTTAGATCTGGGTCAGAAGTGGCTTCAGGAAACCTAATTGACTTAAGTATTTTCATTGTACGTTGAGCACCCTCCTCATTTTGATCTTTCAATTTCTCTTAACTGATAATGAAATGTGCTAGAAAGATCAGAATGTTTGACTGCTCGGGTGCTCAGAATTCCTGGTGAGTGGACGTGATGCTACTGAAGGATGCTGACACCAACTTCAATAGAGCTTCTTCTGCAGCTCCTGGGGCTGGCACTGGGTGAGAAAGAAGTGGCAAAGGATGCTTTGGGGTGTGGTTTTCCTCTAAGACAGGGGCTAGTGTGTGTGACCTCCCCAAGAGCCATTCTGGTATTTAGAGGCAATGATAATTAGCTATTTTAATATTTAAAGGTCTTTCCCCCTGGCCAAGGAATCAAGATTATTCTGTATAGCTCTAGAGGGCTATTATGGAGTGCATCAGTTTATATTTTCTGCATAGGAAGACACCCCAAAACTTAATGACTTAAAACAACCATTTATTTAGCTCATGATTCTGAGGGTGTGCAATTAGGGCTGGGCTCAGCAGGGCGGTTCTGCTGATCTGGACCAGCTGGGCTGATCTCAATGGTGCATCTGTGGTCAGCCAGCAGGTTGGCTGTGGCCTGACTAGTCTAGGATGGTTCAAGCTGGCATGACTCAGTTCTCCTTTACGTGTTTGTTCATCCTCCAACAGGCTACCATGATCTCGTTCTCATGGGGTTGACAGGGTTCTGAGAGAGTAGACATAGGCAAGACCCCTTGAAGCCTAGGCTCCATAATGGCATGGCATCACTTTTGCTGCATTCTGTTGGTCAAAGCAAGTCATAAGATCAATCCTGCAAAGTCACATGTGAAGGGCATGGAAACAAGGAGTGGAGAATGATGACCGTTTTTACAGTTTACCACAGAGGGTACAGATTCTGACTTGACATTCAGAAGCACTTTCTAAAACGATCTAGAGCTGCTCAGTGGTGGGACAGACAGACCCGCCCACCACGGGCTTGCTCTGGAGGAAGGACTACCTCTCAGGTGATCAGAATGGGACCAGGTAGCTTCTAGGAGCCCTTTAATTCCAAGTGTTTCTTTACTAGGACCTTATTTTCAACAACCCGGAGTAGAATATTTTCATAACCTGAGAATCAGAAGAACTGGAGTAATTTCCCAAATCCCTGATAGCCCCAATCTTGACCCCATCCCTCCTCTCCTTCCCCTCCCCCTGCCAAATGCTGACCGGATTCCTCTCTTTCCCTTTCACCCATAATTATACCCTCTAGTCCCATGCACCTGCCCGGGCTCTGTTTGGTGAGGGATAGGGCAGAAGAGAGAGGATAAAACATGCTTCCAAAGACCAAGACTGCTGGGCTCCAAATTTACGCTATGGTCTCTAAAGAAAGACGTGTATTGGAGAGGAGAAAGGAAACAGCATGTACATATTTTTCAAAGAAAAGCACACATGCAGGGAGTGGAAAATAAAAGAAACCAATAACCCAACCCAAAGTCACTTCTAAAGGAGGGCGATGTGAACTTGAGCTCTGGAACTGGGGCCAGGACAGGAAGTGGGCTTGGCCTGCACGAGGGGCATATGCCACATGGAAAACCACCCTGGGCCCAGGCTCCCTGTCTTCCTAATTCCCTTCAGCCTCCAGCCCCTGCTGACCCTGGGAACAAAGCAGCTCTGTGCTGAAGGGTTTTCAGCCCAAGCAGCCAGGACTGTGCCTTTTGTGATGGCCTGGGAGAGGAAGACTGGAGAAGCTGGTTGGACGTCTGCACGTGTGAATCACTCATGTCACGTGGCTGGGCCTGCTGCAGCGGCTCCCCGGGGACACACAAGGGCACTAGGGGAGCATGATTTGAGCCCACGCCTGGAGGCTGGTGAGCCAGCTGCAGGGTGCCCTGCTCTGAACCGAACAGCCAGGGACAGGACAGGGAATGGGCCGGGGGTGGGGGGAAGCCTGGCCCAGCAAGGCCCTTGAGGACATTGGTGCCACGGTGCGGGCTCTGGGACCCTGGACATCTCTCTCCAAATCCCAGATCAGTTGCAGGGACTGTGTCTGATGGTCTCGAGTCACAGAACGTCTGCTTCATCCCTGAAGCCTGCAGGATCTTGGCTGGCTCCTTGATGCAGGCAGGTCAAGACTCCTTCCGCTGAGGCAGCTTTCCCCATGGGCTGGAGAGCGTCCAGAGTGGATGGAGAAGACACCCCATTCTGCAGCAGAGAGGGTACAGTGAGTCGGGCAGGAGCTGGGGGCTGCTGCGTTTCCCAGAACAGTCTGGATTCTGGCTACAAAGTGAGAAACGCCCAGGCCTGCCTGCCGGCTCCTCCGAGGGCGGATTGGAGAATGTGAACATCAGGGCAGGTGGAAGATTCAGGCCAGGCGGAACAGATTGCCTGGGGTGAGGGCAGTCCCTGTCCCTGCTTCAACTTGGAGGGGGCTTGCCCTGCATGGAGGCAGGGGTATAGATCCCATGACCCTGGGAGGTCTGAATTACATTCACCTGCCCCAGCCCAGCCTGGGTACCTCTCCCTGGTGCCCTGCAGAGGGCAGTGTGGTACCGCGGGCAGGACTCCGCTGCCTCATGAGCTTTTCTTTCCACTCCACTGACCTCCGAATCTTTTCAAACCAAAGCTGCTTAGGCACACACAACCTGAGCCCTGCTTGAATGACATGGATTTAGCCTGGTGTTCTGGGCTCCCTTTGCTGAGAGAAGCACCCCCATCCTTGGCTATGCTCAGAGAGGATGCCTAACTCTCCCCCAGTCCTAAAGGCAGCTGCGTAGATGGGCAGAACTTGCTTGTACATATGTAGAGCTTTATGGTTTTCAAGACACATTCTCATGGGCTCCTCAACAGTTATGAGAGGTGTGGGAGCGGTGCAGTGACAGCACGGAGGGGCTCAACTGGTAAGAGGCAGAGCCAAGTTGGGGTGCTGTCTTCTAACCCTTGTTCCGCTGCCCACTCCACCCTGCCCCGGTGCCCCTGAAATTCAACCAGCACCATCCTTATCCCCCAACCCCTTCCCCCTCTTTGTGGTTGTATTTTCTCCCAAAAGAGAGTTGTGAAGACATCTCTACCCTTCTAGATTCTCATGCTACTCTCTGGTCAACTGTATAACCTTGGGCAAGTCACTTCCCCTCTCTGGGACTTTCTTTCCCCATCAGGAAAATGAGGGTTTTGGATCAGATGGTGTCTAGGGTGGCATGGGATCTTGACTGTTTGTGGTTCCATGTTTGGACTGTAGGACCAATTACAAGTTAGCTGATCTAAATGAAGAATAAAACTCTCGAAGGGTGTGATGGGTGGAGTCGCTATGTGAGTTCAAATTATGAGTCTGACCAAACTCTTGCATTTCAACTGGTTGTTCCCACGCGGTGGATGCAACCTTTGCCTCTCAGGGCTTAGGAGAGTCAGACAAAGCCACATGGGGAGTCTCTCATGCTGACAAGTGACACAGACAACGGTGGCAGTGAACACGGATGATGGTCAGTGACTGAGCCCAGTGGAGCTGCACACTCAGAAACTTGCTGGGAGATGCTGGGGAAGCAGCCTGTCCCTCCGGGGGTCTTGCTTTTTCTGGGCAGTCTGTCCAGCAGCCATTTACAGTCCCAGCAGTTTGGAGGCAGCACAAAGCTACCTCTAAGGCTGCCTCAGGGAGGTCTGCTCTTTTCCAAGGGGTGCACATTGGACAAGGATGCAAACTCTCCAAGGCACAACCAGGGTCAGACGTACAAGATATAACTGGGGCGTGTGGTATGAGGAGGAGTGGAAGGCCAGAGCCTTCAAGTCAGAATTCCTTTATAACATCACCAGTCGCCATTACTTGCGGACTGAGTCAACCAGTTGATGCTGTTACCGTCTCCACTTTACAGATGAAGAAATTGAGGCCCAGAGAGGTTGAATAACTAGTCCAAAGTCATAGAGCTCACCAGAGGTAGAGTTAGGACTGCAAAGCACACATCCTTAATCACCACTCTGGGCTGTGACCGTCTCTCTGGGATTGGGTTATCTTCCCTATTCTCTGGACAAGAAATTACGAGATGCCATTTTAAATGGATGGATGTGCTAATGAGGCATCTGAGGAAGAACATCTGTTATCCACACTGTTTCCAGAAATCTGGGTTATTATTTGTCTGTGTATCGATTTATTATCTATCTATCTATCTATCTATCTATCTACTTATCTACCTATCTTCCCTCTCCTCCCCCATCCCCAGTATCCCACCAAGCAGGAAGTATAGAAAGACCTGAAGCTTGTTGTGACTTCTGTATCATTGTTCTTTGGAGAGCTCTGCAGTGTGGGGAGGGTCTCAGCTCCCTCATCATCCTGAGATGGGGGAGCTGAGACCTGGCGAAGGTAGTTGGTGACTGTCCTGGGGTAAGAACCAAGATCTCCTGATTCCCAGTCATAGTGTCCTGTTGACCACAGGTGTCCTGGGGACAGAGTGTTGGCTTGGCCAGTGAGACTGGGGGATGCTGGCTTCCCAGCCATAGGGTTTCTGCCTCTGGGTACTTTGAGCTCCTGGGAGTTCTGTGCAAATATGCACCCAGAAGTTCAGCTCTGCCTTTGACAGGAACAGCACAGGATTTCGGTCCAAATGCAGGTTTGGGTGGGAGGTTTTGCGGGATTTATCCTGCACCTAAGTTCTGTTGTGGGGAGGCCTGGGCTTTCCTATAAGCCGTGTCAGGGCTGAGAGTCAGGTGGACGTGCCGAGCTTTGTGCTTCCAACCAGAGCTGCCCCCACCAAGCCAGCGCTGCCGCTGGGCTGTCCTGGGGCAGCCGGAGACGGAGACAAGCCCACAGGAGGGAGACTTGGGTGAGGGCTGAATGGCATTTGCACGGGGTTTCATGCCCCAGATGCACTGTGTGGCTTAGATTTCTGAGAAATGGTTCCACCCAGTCTGGGTGGCTTAAGGAAAGTCTTTTCTGGAGGCAGGGGTCTAGACCGAATGATTTTAGAGATTATTTTCTACTTAAGTTTTTCCTTCTTCTGACTAGTTTTACTTTTCTGCTTTAAAAACTGCCATGGTTAAATGTCTATAATGTAAAACTTCAACTATTTACCTTGCCAGTAAGGCTACCTTCTTATCTCATCCCTGCCGCTCCCTTTCTCAGGCCTCGATCTTCCTCTTGTTTCTATTTTCTAACCCCTATGAACACCTGTGTGATTTTGGGCATGTCTTGTGTGTTTCAGGCTGTAATGACTAGAGCTGAGTTCCAATCTCTGCAGGCAGGCTCCAGCCAGCTGCGTGAACCTGGGCAAATCACCCAATCTTTCTGAACCTCAACTTATTCTCCTGTAAGATGGGGATAATGATATCTAACTCATCTAGTTGTTACCAAGATCTCAGGAGGACCTGTAAGTTCTTAGAACGTAGAGAGTCTCAGAATCTGCTGGAATGAGGCAGTTTGGTGAGTGAGGAAGAGAGAATCTATGGAATGTGGAGAAGACCAGATTTTTGAACTTGATTTTAGTCACAGAGTAATTGAGTTCTTCCAACATGACATGTGAATCTGTGGATTAGCAGATGTGGCTTGGGGGCACTTGTGGTCAGTACCTGTCCTGGAATGTGAGCTTGAGTGCACGCTGATGATGGCATTTGGAGTGGGTGTGTGGGGTAAAGGAGGTATCTGAGAAGGTCTCCCGGCACTGGGGATTCAATATGATTCTAGCATCTTAGGAAGAGGGAAGCTGGAGAGCTAATTCACCATGTGAGATGGTTTGAGAGAGTGCTGGAAGGCTGGAGAATGGAGTTGTGTGGCATTTGTCTTTGTAGGGGTAGAGGTGGTGTTTTATGGCCCTTTAAAAGAAATTCAAGAAGGTGGGGGAGGCCAGAAGATGGAATGCTTTGAAGCTCCATCCGTAGAAGGTTTAATTTAGGCTGAAAGAGGCTTTGGCTAACGGTAGAGAATTCAACAAAATATGGGGAGGGTGGAGTGAAAGGGGAGGTGGATGGGATGCTGGAATTCTACCAGCTTTTGCTTATGAGAGCACACCCACCTCGGAGAACATCTTAAAATGGCTTATTTGTTTAATTTTTTCATTGCTTTGATGTTTCAGACAGCAGCCCTCAAAGCTGCCTACCAGACTCAACTTAGCCTCAGCGAACACTTAGTTCCAGATGATCTGTGTCTCCATGTCACACCCCCTCTGAGCCCTGCGGCCCAGGCAAATGGGCAATCCAAAGCACTTGAGAAGCTGCTCTTGATGTGAGCACCATGGAGATCATCAGAGAGCCCCATGGGTGTGGCACGGTCAGGGGTAGGCTTCTGGCAAAGCTTGCCTTCTTACCCTCGGCAGCATCTGGTGGCCATGACCTTCTCACAGTCTCCTGGACAAAAGCTGCTATAGAAAGGAGGAGACCAAATGATTGGTGTCTTGCGTTAGCATCCTGTGTCCCTGAGTGATCTTCACAATTTCTAAGCAACTCATTCTAAGCCATGTGAGCCTGGGATAGGCTTTTCCAGGGAGAAGCAGATTAGGTGTTATTCATTTAGATTTAACTGTCTAAAAGATATTGACTTTTTAAAAGAACTGAAGTATAGTTGATTTACAATGTTGTGTTAGTTTCAGGTGTACAGCACAGTGATTCAGTTATATATGTATGTGTGTGTATATATATATATATACACACATACATATATATATATATATACACACACATACATATATATATATTTTTCAGATTCTTTTCCATTATAGTTTATTACTGGGTATTGAATATAGTTCCCTGTATTATATAGTAGGACTTTGTTGTTTATCTATTTTATATAGAGTAGTTTGTATCTGTTAATCCCTAACACCTAATTTATCCCTCACCCCCCTTTCCCCTTTGGTAACCATAAGTTTGTTTTCTGTGTCGTTTCTGTTTTGTAAATAAGTTCATTTGTATCATTTTATTTAGATTCCACATATAAGTGATATATATTTGTCTTTCTGCCTGACTTACTTCATTTAGTTTGATAATCTGTAGGTCCATTCATGTTGCTGCAAATGACCTTATTTCATTCTTTTTTATGGCTGAGTAATATTCCACTGTATATGTGTATATATACACCACATCTTCTTTATCCATTCTTCTGTCAATGGACATTTAAGTTAAATAGTGCTGCTATGAACATTGGGGTGCATGTATCTTTTTGGATTAGAGTTTTCTCCAGATATATGCCCAGGAGTGAGATTGCTCAATCATATGGTAACTCTATTATAGTTTTTTAAGGAACTTCCGTACAGTTTTCCATAGTGGTTGCACGAATTTATATGCCCACCAAGAGTGGAGGAGGATTCCGTTTTCTCCACATTCTCTCCAGCATTTATTATTTCAAGAGATTGACTTCTTAACACTTTTCAGAAGGCCTGTAAGCATTGCAGTCTCTTCCCCTGTGGAGGAAGATACTCTTCGCTCGTGCCCAGAACTTGAAAGGGACTTTGGATATTGTCACATCCCTGCTGTTTTCTTTCTTATCTGGTGCAACAGGAAGTTTAGCCATCTTTGGACTCCTGTTTGAGACTTCACTCCAACTGTACTAGAGGTAAGTATTGTTACTGCAAACCCTACCAGGTGCTGATAGCATAAAGGGTTTAAGATTGCAGTTAGAGAACGTGCATTCAAATTCTGGCTTTGTCACAGTGTTCTGGGCTTCAGTTTATTTCCCTGTGAATGGGAAAAATAATGAAATCTACCTCAAAAGTTTGTTGTGAGAATTAAAAGAGATGATGAATGTGAAATGTAAAAGAAAGGAAATCATAAGCATAGGAGAAGCACTTTAAAGATGGCGTTGTTTCTTTCACCCGGGTTCCAACAAGTCTTTAGTATTTTGGGGCTGAGAGTTCTAGTTGTGTCATTAAGAGAGTTCTAATCAATGGAGGGGCTGGGGTCCTGTATTTGGTGAGGATGCAGCCCAGTTCCATCACCCCCTTAGGACCTTCATCATGTTTCTTGGGTTGTCTTTTTCTGCAGACCAAGCAAATACAACTCTGCTCAAGTGCCCATTATCTGTAGGTTGAATATACACATCACTTGAATTGGACACATCAATTTAAAATGGAGTTATAAGACTAATCACTGGCACAGGGCCTCCTGCTACTTTGGATGACACTGAAAGAGTTCTCGGTCCCACATGCTACCTGGCAAAGGCACAGGAAACTGTCTGAACCAAAGGCATCTTTTGATACCTCCTTTTCTTCCCTTGGGGGGATTTTTGGTCTTTCCATGTTACTTCTAATTCTTGCTCATTTACCTGAGTGGCCTCCACCTTGTTTCCTTCCTACTCTCTTTTTTCTACTAATTGACAATGATTAAGTTTGATCTATGTTGCAAATGCAACCAAAAGAAAAGGAATTCTCATAATACTCTTATCAAAGCCAATGAAAACAGTAAACTTGGGTATAGTTAAGAAATAAGGAAAAGAATGACAATACTCATGATATTGAGAGTGTGGGGGGCAGGCACTCATGAACTGGTGGAAATGTAGTTTGGTCCAACCATACTAGAAGGCAATTTGGCATAGGTATCAAAAATTAATAAACTCTTACATGATGATTTTGCATCTAGGAATGTATTCTGAAGAAGTGACCAGGCAAATTCACATAGTTGTATATGCAAGATGGGGAGCTTATTACAGTGTTGTTTATAAATACCAAAAATTGGAAACACAGTAAATATTCAATAATAGGGATTTGTTGACTAGATTATAGAATAGCCATATGATAGTACACTACATAGCCAATTAGAATGATGGTCTGGATTGGATGTTATTGTTAAAACAGAAGAGAAGAGACTACAAAATATGTGTAATTTTTATGTAAATGAAGTACTAATAAGTGCATAGAAAAAAATCTGTAAGTTATGCAGATTTTGTGGGAGAGGAAATTAAGCGGGATTTAATTTAAAGGAAACTTTTCTGTTCAATTGAATTTTGATTTTTTTTCCTATAATAAACATATATTACTTCTTTAATAAAGAAATCACAATAGTTTAAATAGAATCATGACCATTAACACAGACTTAAATAGTGTCCAGCTGACATTTCCATCAGAATCCCAAAGTCTCTATCTTTCTTTCTCTTTAGAATAGATTTGCTTCCCAGGATTCTAGGAATGTAAAACACAAACAATTAGTTATTCAGCAATATTATTGAGTAATCTTGTGCTGAATTTACTAATTTGCCAATGATACTGTTTTCCGCTGTTTTTCGTTTATGGCATTTCTACTTCATTTGGGCTGAAGGAAGCTGAAGAGGGATTCTTAGTCCTGTTTTCATTTTTGCATGACTGTCCTTTCCAGCTGCAGCTTTGGAGAGGAAACATTGAAACCCCAGCAGGGAGGCAGCTGTACCCATCCCAATCAGTCTGCCTGGAAGGAATCACTCTTGGGAACTGACCCAAGGGCAGAAGCTCATTTCCCGTCCTCCCAGCCCTGCCACCCTGTCTCCACTTTTCTTGACTTTCTCTGAGCCTTGTTCCTGGAGGGCTTTTGGAACTGAGTTTAGGGTACCTGTAGCTTAATTCTCTTTTCCAGAGGAACTTAATTTGTCCATGAGAAACGAGTTAGCATGCAGAGCCTGGAGGTGTGAGACACTTCTGTTCTGAGATCTGGAATCTTCCTGACAGTCAAGAAAGTCCTGAAGGGTAAAGGCTAAAGGCCTAAAGGATGGAGCATTTGGTTTCTGGCTTGGGTACGCATGTTCTCTAGAGAAGGCAGAGCGATTTTGTTAAAAACAGGAAGATACACTGGTGTGGGGTTTCTGGGCTGGCATGAGACCGGACCCTTTCTCCCCTGCAATCCTGGCCTCACACCAATGTGTGAATTCATTATCAGAGCACTTGTTAAATTCTGGGTTTCATTTAGGGCTTGGCTATGTGCAGGAGAAGAGCAGGATGGGACAGCAAGCTGAGAGGTTGGGGTGAGAAATTTGAAGGATTAGGGTAAGCTAACAGGATAGCATAAGATACAACTGGGGGTCGGGTGGCATGGACCCAACTGAGCAGTGGTCCTCTAAATTGCCAGAGGAGATTGGATGGACCCCAGTGAAGGATTGCTGCTGGTGGTGTGTTCCTTACTTGCAGTCTCCATCTGCAGAAGAGAACAGAATAAGACACCAGGAAGAAAATCACGAGACATGGCAATCAGTATCCAGTGGAATTTTCTCTCCTGGAGAATTTATTTTTCAGAAGGAAAGAGGTGGTCCTGGCAGGACTGGTTTGGTTGTAGCTTTGCAGAGATGTAGAGTGATTAACAAGAAGACACACGGGGAGGGAACACTAGTTACCACCCTGGCTGCTTTTCATCCCAACCCTCTCCTCTGCTAGGAGAATTTACCACTGTGTGAGTCTTAGGTATGAAGCGTGGCTCTTGTCCCCCCATAGGAAGCTCAAAGAATCAGAACCCTATTCCCCTGTGACCCTGGAGGTTATGCAATGTTCAGTGCTCCCACTGGAGGACTAAAGTCTCAAGAAGCTTGACAGAAAGAAGCAGGGACAGTGTAGAACTCGTTCTGGTGGTGGTGACTCCCAGAGTCCAGGGTCTAGTGGTAGTGATAGTGCAATGGTGGTGGTGCAATGGTGGTGGTGTCCCAGGACAAGTGACAGTAAGAATGGCACCTTAAGCAGATGGTTTCTGAGGCATAAACTTGGCTATTCTTCCTGAAGAGCGGAATTATCTGTCCTTCCTGTTGATTCTTTGAGTTACCCAATGTTGTTCCATTAGCTTCTTTCCTGAGGATGAAACAAGCAGAATCACCTTTAGCTCATTTCTATAATTTGTAACCAAGAACCTGGACTGGTATATTCTTGAACATGTTAATCTTTTCAAGAACAGAAACTTGCATTCCCAAATGAGAATATATCATAACCCTTTTCTTCCTTCCTTCCAGGTGTCCCGCTGGGACGACTTGTCACTGGAGGCCCTGATTCTATCCTATGCCCCAATTGTAAGGTGGGCTTTGGAGAGTCTAGGTATTTTGAGCTGTGAGTTTTAGGATTCCTGGGGTTTTCCTGGTTGTTGAGAGGGTTTATGTAACAGAGATAGGCTAATCTTAACTTGTCACCACTACTAACCAAACAAAGATTTATAGAAATCAGCCATGTATCATTCAGTCCCAGATTCCACCCAGACTATAGCAAAAAGATGATTCAACCAGAGATATATCAGCTCCACCTCCTTGAATAATACCATCTTGCATTTATGTGGGGCTGTTAGCTTTTCAGACCTCTGTTTAGTCTGCTCTCTCATCAGATCTGGGAGAGCGGTAGGCATGGAACAGTAGTTACTTTTTTTTTTTTTTTTTTTTTTGTGGTACGCGGGCCTCTCACTGTTGCAGCCTCTCCTGTTGCGGAGCACAGCCTCCGGACGCGCAGGCTCAGCGGCCATGGCTCACAGGCCCAGCCGCTCCACAGCATGTAGGATCTTCCTGGACCGGGGCACGAACCCACGTCCCCTGCATCTGCAGGCAGACTCTCAACCACTGCGCCACCAGGGAAGCCCCACCTATGTCTTTTGATGTGGTCCTCTCATTATAGTCCCAACACTAGAGCAATTCTTGGCAGTTGGTTATTAAACAAAATACTTGAACTTAATTTTTCTTCCCCCTGCCCATGATGGAGGAGCTGATGAACTTGGCATTGGGAAAGACGGACATGGAAGGCAATATGGAAAACAGAAAAAAAAAGTCATGACTTTGGATCAGACAGGCCTAGAGTTGCTCAGTTAACAGGCTAGATTTTTCTAACTCACACTGTGACTTTGGAAAGTGACTTAGAGTATAGCTGGAGCTTTTGTGTTTGCAAGTGACAGAATCCCAACTCAAACCGCCTTCATCAGCAGACGTATTGGATCGTGTTCCTGGGAATGATGTGGTGGAGTGTGCGTCAGGCGTGTCTGATTTCAGAGGGTCAACACTCTCGTCAGCCTGCTCCTTCCAGTTTTGTTTTTTTGTTTGTGATGGTTTGGTCTACTCAGTGGTCCGAAAGCATGTCCACTTCAGTGACTCCCATATCTGAGTCTCCTTTCAAGTGTCCCCCTGCATTCTGCTATGGTCTGTCCCTCCTCATCCATCTTGAGACCATCAGGGAGTCGCCAAGGACCTGGGTTCTTATGATCCTGACCCTAGAACGTGGGTCAGAGGGAGATGGCATTCCCTGAGATCCATCTAAGCTCTTGCTACCATCTTGCCCTTTCCCCCTATTTTGCACTGAAAGCATGCTGTTCTACTGGGGCCGACTCCTGGTGACCCGACGGGGAGCTGAGCTGGATTTCTAATGTGGTGATTGGAAACAGAGATGCAGTGGGGCGTTGGGGAAGAGGGAGGTGGCTGATTCAGGAAAAGCAGCCAGTTCTGCTGGGCCAGTCTGCTGCCTGGGGTGGTATCTGAGGCTGGGATCTGGACACAAGTCTGTCTCCCATCCAGATTTCTGCAGCGGGAACAAAGTGACCTGGTCCTTGTCTGTCCAAGCCTCCATGCAAGTGGTTTCTGTCAAGTTTTGTAATGTGAGAGCTTCTCTGGAGGCCGAGGCCTTTGTGCTTAGCTGCAGGTTGTTGAGACGCCACTTCCAATCATTTTAGCAAGTGGATTGGCTTCCAGATTGACAGCCTTGGAAACCGGATTCCTCTGTTTGTCCCACAAACAGGTATTGCCTGTGGATTGCAAGCAGACGCAGAACACGGTGTCCAAGGCCAACTCCTGATTTTGTACAGTTTGGGGTGGGTGTGGGAGGGTGAGGGAACATGTGAAGAGCCCAGAAAAATGATGTCTGTAACCCAGAATTAATAATGGTTATGAAAACTCAGCCACCTGCCTTAACTTCCCCCTGAATAAGATGTTTCTAAAGTCAAGTAGCTGAAAAGTGACATTCAAACGATTTCAGTTCTAACTCGTCCATCACTTTGAGGCTGCCCTCCAAGGACAGAGCTGATGAGAAGCAAAGAATGTTTCTGCCCCTCTTCAGGCAATAGAGACAGGAGAGAGAGCCCGGCCCTTACCCTTCCTTCCAGGTGTACCTCTGAGAATCTGGTGAAATTGGTCCTAGAATTTCAAATGGATTGTCTTGTTTAATTCTTACCACAAGAAGAAAGACAATAACAACAGAAGGATCTATGGTTTATTAAGCACCTACTACGCACCAGATGCTTTATACATATAATCTCTACTCCCCAAACACTCTTGCGAGGGAGTTGTCGTTACCCTCATTTTATAGACGAAGGGTCTGAACAAAGAGTCTAGAAGAAGTTGTCACTTGCCCAAATTTACATGACTCAGAAATGTTGAGACTGGGATCCAGGTGGACATATTTTCACTCCAAGTCAGGAGTGCTTTTCCCCATGGTGCTCTGGGCAGACTCACGATCTCCATCTTCCCCCAGATCCAGGACAGGTCAGGATCAGGGAAGAGAGACGTCCACTGCTCACCCAGCTCTTGGCTTCTTCCGTGTACAGCTCTTGGCTGGAATCCATTGTCCTGGTCTACCGCCTGGCTGGGAGAGGAAATGGATTAATTTGTCTTCCAAACCTCAGAAAGGTAGAGGTGGTTGGGCAGAGGGATGCCAAGGGAGGAACCGGGGGTGGAGATGGGAGGTGAGAAATTGGCTGTGTTGGTTTAGAGGACTGTTTACAGATATTTCTCAAGGTGAGGGGCATGTTCACTCGGTCTTTCCTGTGTTCTTGGAGATGATGGAGGCCTGGTCTAGGGAATTCTCTTTAAAAATAAAATTTACAGGTATTAAAGGTTTCTGATTTCTCTGATGAAGACTGCTCAGCAGGGCTCGGTCAGATTCACTTATATCTCAGGGTTGTAAGAGCATTTTAGAACTGCGCAGCTGCCCTTTTAGCCACCATCAGTGGTTCTGGTGTCCCCAGAGAATTTGGGGGAAATCTCCCAAAGGCCCCATATGGTTGGGAGGAGTCAAGGAGCCCTGGGAAGAAATGTAAAGCCATTAACCAGAAAGATGTCCTGAGCCAGGAGCTCAGAGACAGTGATAGGAAATGGTTGCAGATTTGGAACCCGGCCCAACTTCACCACGAGGGACAAAATCTTCAATGCTTGCTGATGGGTCAGCACGTTGGACCCTCCCCTGTCCAGCCCTGTCTGCCACTTTCCCCACTCCCAACCCTGCCTTCTGCTTTACGACTCGTGCTACCTCACGGCCCCATTCTCCCCATTGTACTAGCCTGAGATGACCACAGTCCCCTTAAGTAGTGGTGACAGGGAGAGAAGTTTCAAGGACAGTCAAAACAAAAATAATGCTCCCCAGAGGGTGGACTCCACACCAGGCATGCAAAGTGCTTTATGTACATTAACTCTAACCCTCTGCAGAGAATGAACGTCCATTTTACAGTACCAAGATTCAGAGAGGTTAAACGACTTACTCAGGGTCACATAGCTAGGAACAGAGTCAGAATCCAAATTCAGGTCTGATGGGTTCCAGAACCCACAGCAAAGAGGACAGAGTGGAAGTGGTCTTTCTAGTCATGAATACCAACATCACTGCTCAGTTATCCCTGTGCTTGGTGTGATCTGTGGGATTCTGCTCGCTGGGTGCTGTTAGCCCCAGGTGGAGAAGCTAGAGCATAGAGATTTTGAGTGAAATATCTACGGTCCCAAACAGGTCAACAGAATAAAGCAAGATGTGGGTGGTCCATTAATTCATTCCCTCTTTGCAAAAACTGCCAAGAGATCCAATCGATTGCATGAAAAATATCAACTCAGGGAAACCCGTCAGTCAAACTGATAAAGATGTCAAACATCAAGACACATGTTTGTCTAGTGAGCCAAGCATAAGAAATGTGGGTGGGTGACGTCTTCGAATGCTGGCCTGGGTGATGCTCCTATTCATAGGATCACAGATTCCAGAGTAGGGAGGGATCTGGAAAGTCAGAGGGCCTAGCCCTTACTGCATCCCTGCCAAGCCATCGCCCAGCTCCTGCCCAATACGCACAGTGAAAGGGAATTCACATTTTCAGGGCCTGTGAATTCTGCTTCTGGACATTCTGACTTCTGGTCAATAGAAGTAGAACTTCAGTATTCTCAGCCTGAGTTCCTTTAGATGCAAATGAGGCCACCATAAGAGTCAAACACTTTGGGACCCTTTGGGAATGCCAAATGGTCTAGCCACTTGGGAATACAGGTTGGCCATTTCTTATAAAGTTAAATATATGCTTACCATAGGGCCCAGTGGTCCCACTCTTAGGTATTTCCCCGATGACAACATTTGTCCACACTAAAAGTTGTAGGCGAATGCTTCATTCTTCATCATCCAAAATTGGAAACAACGAAACATCAACAACAGTAGTCCACCGATTGGCAGATGGATAAACAAACTGTGGTGTGCCCATACCTGGGATAGTACTAGCATAGCAAGAAAAAAAGAACGTAGGACTGATAGGTACAATGTCATGAATAAATCCCAAAAGCCTTACCTAAGGGAGAGAAATCACACTCAAAGGCTACATATGCTATGATTTCATTTATATGACATCCTGGAAGAGACAACAAACAGGACGTATACATATATTGGGACAAAAGAGGTGGGTGGTTGTCAGGGGCTGGGGATGCAAGCGAGGTACTGACTTCAAAGAGGCTTGAGGGGATGTTTCGGGGGATGGAGATGCTCTGTATCTTGACTGTGCAGGCGATTTTACAACTTTATGCGCTTGTGAACATTTATTAAATTGTACATCTTAAAAAGCTAAATTTTAAGTCTGACTTAAGGATAATATTAAAAGAAGGTACAGATACAAAATTGAATCACTGATGGCCTCCATCTGTGTGGCTGCAGAAGCTTGGTCCTCATGGTGAGAATGGTAATGAGAGGACCGCTGCTCTGGAGCTCTACCAGGGCTCCCGTCCACGACGGCCTGAACCCCCGGAGCCGCTGCCAAAACCTGGCCACTACTCTCTACTCTCTGATGGGCCAATAATTCTGATGTGCCGGCAGCTCCGTCCGGGGCTCTATCTCTGAAGCTGCATTTGGTCTGAAGTCTGTCAAGGCCTTTCCACTCCAGGCTGCTGATGTGCTCCCTGTGCTCCAAGCTTCTTTTTTTTTTTTTTTGCGGTACGCGGGGCTCTCACTGTTGTGGCCTCTCCCGTTGCGGAGCACAGGCTCCGGACGCGGAGGCTCAGCGGCCATGGCTCACGGGCCCAGCCGCTCCGCGGCATGTGGGATCTTCCCGGACCGGGGCACGAACCCGTGTCCCCTGCATCGGCAGGCGGACTCTCAACCACTGCGCCACCAGGGAAGCCTCAAGCTTCTTGATTGTAATTTTTTTTCCTGCCAAGATGGAAATGGTTTCTTTTTCTTGGTTGTCTACTCCTTTGCGGTTCTCTCTGAAGAATTGCTTGCGTCCTTAAATCTCATGGCTTTTTTAATGTTTACACAAGACACTTTGCTCTTTATACACATGTCACCAGGGTGCCTGGGACTGAGGCAGATTAAAGCAAGGCCACCACCATGCTATTCCCAGTACCTCCACTCTCACCCTTGATGCCCAGACCCTGGGGCTATGTCCAGCACTCCAGGGTTTTTCTACCCTCGTTGCAGATTCTCCTTTGCTTCTTCCTTTCAAATTTAGCTTCTCTTGGCATGTGCTTCACGCACACCCCAAATTCAGCATGCCCTTTTCTATGTCTGAACACCAAGTTTTTCTACGGCTCAAGTTCTTTCCCCAGAATATTCTAACACTCTATGCAAATTAGTGTTGTAAATAAATTTTGGGCTTGGAGGAGTATACCTAACTTCAGATGTTTGCGATAGTTCAATTCTAATTTTGGCTAAAACCTTTTTTTGTTTTTTATTATAGTGAAGGTGTTTTTGTCTCTAGCATCTTCTGTGTATTGTCCCCATTCTTCTCCTCTTCTGCTGAGCTGAGCAAATCTAATGCCGCTTCTGGTGACAGGGCTTCAGCTACTTGAAGACAATGGTCATGTTTTTCTGGACTCTTCTATCCAGGCTGGCTTAGCAAGAAGGCCATGTCTGTTGAGAAGACTTCATCTGGAGCCCTGAACTAAGACGTGGACCCTGGATGAGAGAAGAAAATAGAAAAAAAGAGAGGGAGAGGTGGCTCAGCAAAGGACAAGCAGAGGCACCCACACCAGCAGCCCCGGAAGAGGGACAGCCCTGGACCCACCTTTGCTTCCTATGCAGGAACAACCTGTCCTTGCCACATCATTACTGAGCAAAAAATCTCCTTCCCATCAGAGAATCTGGAGTGAAATGATACTACCCCTGAAAGTTTTCCATGGAGTTATTGGCATGTTTTCGAATAAATTATTTTTACTTTTTGGCCTCAAAGTGAATTTAGCATCTCCTAGGAGTATCAGCTTAGGCTGGATTTGGGGTAGAGGCTTAGAAGGAGGAAAAGTCCTGGCTTTAATGGAAGAAACACCCCAGACACGTGGGGAAAAGACCCAAAAACGCAAACAGAGAGGCGTAGTGTACCCAGCCCTCCTCAAAGCACCTGGGAGTTGGCACTGTGTGTGCAATTCTGGTGCTCAATCAAGGTTGAAATATAACCCAAACGTTGGTGAGTCCAGGGGCCAACTCCCTACATTTCTGGAATGGTCTCACTGAGAATTAGAAATACACTTTATGGATCAGAATTCCTCTTAGTCTTTACCACCCAGGCTGCCTCTTCTGTCTTTATTGGACAAGACCGACCCCATTCTGAGCGCAGCAATGTTGTCTGAGCACAGATGGAGACCCCCTTTCCTCCCTCTTCAAAATTCTTTCCTGGAGAGGGCCCTGTGTGTATTTGGAAGAAATATTTTGAGTCACTATGGGTGCAGGGTGACACCCAAGGGTATGCTCAAGTAACAAAAGAGGCCTTCGGAACTCGTGTGTGTAAGACAAGGAGGGGGATTTGTGGTGTTCCTGGGAGGGGAGAGAGGAGAGAAAAGAGTACAAAGAGGTGAGAGAGAAGCCAGGATATGGAAGAGACCTGGAGGGTGCTCCTAACTCCTGGAAGGTTTAATGTATAAGTAAGTTATTAAACTCACATTATGGACTTAGGGATGAGTAGACTAGAGAAGGGCTGAATATTGTGCCTAAACTTGAGGGGTAGAGGCCAGAGACTGTGGCAGGGATGCAGGAACTATCAGTCTGAACCTGAGTTACATTTGTTTCTTTGTTTATTTCACCCATTGAACTTGAACTCCTTTCTCTGGTGGCTCCACCTTTGCATTTCCAGTGCCTAACACACTGCCTGAAACATAAAAGGCCCTCAATCAATGTTGTTTAAAAGAAAGAAGGATGGAAAGATAGGAAGTAAAATCTTCTAATTTTGCAAGTAATAAAGAGTAAAAGATAATTGAGACTGTCTCAGAAACTTCAAAGATAATTGAGCCTGTCTCAGAAACTTCAAAGTCTCAATATTGATTTCTTATAAAGCTTTCTGATTCATTCAAAGGAAAAAGGGATCTGTTAAACTTCTCTTAAAACATTGTCTCTTTTATCTTGACACTGTCTCTTCTTTAAGTCCAGCCCAGAGGCACCTGCTCCTTGAAGCCTCTTCTATGTCCCTGACTGGACATCATGGTACATGGCCTAGAATCACGGAAAATTAGGATTGAGAAGGGACATTAGAAGTCACGTACAGGGACTTCCCTGGTGGTGCAGTGGTTAAGAATCTGCCTGCTAATGCAGGGGACACGGGTTCGAGCCCTGGTCTGGGAAGATCCCACATGCTGCGGAGCAACTAAGCCCATGTGCCACAACTACTGAAGCCCGCATGCCTAGAGCCCGTGCTCTGCAACAAGAGAAGCCACTGCAATAAGAAGCCCACGTACCGAAACAAAGAGTAGCCCCCGCTTGCTGCAACTAGAGGAAGCCCGCACACATCAAGGAAGACCCAATGCATCCATAAATAAATTTTAAAAAAAGTTCACTATATATTAAAAAAAAAAATCACTTACAGATAATCTGATTCCTGGATCTTTCTTATGTCACTTAATACTTTCTATCTTTGTTTGTTTTCTAAAATGTCTTTTACTTTATTTTTTATTTTATTTTACTTTTTTTTACATCTTTATTGGAGTATAATTGCTTTACAATGGTGTGTTAGTTTCTGCTTTATAACAAAGTGAATCAGTTATACATATACATATGTTTCCATATCTCTTCCCTCTTGCGTCTCCCTCCCTCCCACCCTCCCTATCCCACTCCTCCAGGCAGTCACAAAGCACCGAGCTGATCTCCCTTTTACTTTAAAATGAGGTCTCTCTGGGCCTGTCAACATAGATGTTGTTCCACACATGAATAAACCTAAGTTGAAAGCATGAAACATGATTGGCATAACGTTGGTGCTGGAAAGTGTTTTGCAAATGTTTTACAAGAAATAGATATTACTATTTCAAACCAATATGGCTTCCTGGTGAATGAAAGACCCTTTTGTTCAGTACAGCCCCTTGAGTTAGGATATGCAAAGTGGACTTGGAGTTTGGATTTGGAGCAGGAATTGGAAGAAGTCCAACTGGCGTTCCAGTAGTAGGGGAGAAGAGGTGAGGCAAAAATGGATGGACCAGTGAGATGCTGAGAGTTGGGGGTGAGGGGTGACATGGCAGGGAAAGCATCCTCTGGCAACATCTGAGAGTCAAAGTGGGGCATGTCCATGTTCTCATGATGTAACCTTGCCCCCTTCTCCATTTCCTGCAAACCTTGAGTTGGATTTTTGAGCAAAGTGGACAGTTTCCCCAGGAACTCATAGACATCTTGAGAAAGGCATTGATCTTCAACAGGATGTACAATAGAGGTATGAGAAATCCTACCTAGAGCTTAAAAGCAGGGAGACCCCAGCAGATATCTGAGTTACGCAAGATTACTTAATATCTTGGAAATCTATGTATATACAAATAAGTGTTTCTTCTCTACATCATCACCTTGAAATTTACATATTTAAAAACCGGAGATAGAGATAAAATTTATACATAAATAGTCAAATCTCAGCTGTAAAGTACAAAACATCAATTGAGTGCCTTTCATATAGTTTTTGTCTTTCTCTGGTATAAATTTGGATGATGTCATTATTACACAAGAGAACTGAAGATCATCACCAATGTGAAGTGGGGACACTTGGGCAAAAAGATGGTGTTAGTGATATATTATCCCAACAGGTTCCACAGTAAAGTCTGATAAAAAGTTTTCACACCTCATTATACACCCAAAGCAGAATATGGATGTGGCATATCTACAAACCAATCCTGAGCCAGGAGCCTGGTGAAATCTAGGGCTGTGACACTTCCAGTGCCATAGGAGAGAATTACTGCTATGATAAGCTGTGAGACAATCCCTAGCCAGATGGCTTTATTTCTGGAAAGACCTTGTTGGAAGATGAAATTGCTCCAGGTCTTCTTCATGATCAGATATGCTATTTGGTAGTTCATGATGCCAGGGAGAGCAGCTGTGTAGCCTGTACATTATAGGTATTTCCTCTGATACCTCGTCCATTCTTGTCCATAGCAATCGTCCCCATCGTTCATGCTGTTATTCCTCCATTGCTCCAGAGGTTAATGAGAGTGCTGGGCCTAAATCTCCTCTGTGCATACATGGTGACATAGACAACGAAAGCTCCTGAGCTTGCATGAGGCCAGTGTGTTGGCAGGACTACATGGCAAGTGACTTGTTCACCAATCTGTCTATTTTCTTATGGTGGGGTTTCTGGTTCAAAATGACACTTTCAGCTTTCCCATAGGATAGAGCAATAAGGGAGTTAAGTCTGTGCCCAGATTGATGAACGAGATAGTAATGATGCCAGTGATCAGGGAAAGCCCGACAATAGTGTAAATCAAAAAAATGCAAAGCTTGGCAATGTTCTGGGTCAGAGCATAAGCAATAATCTTCTTTAGGTTGTCAAAGATGAGGTGGCCTTCCTCTACCCTGTGGTTAGAGATGCAAAGACATCACTGTCATCCAGTAAGCCTTTGTGGCCTGCATTTTTGGATCCATTAGAACCTGCTACCCTCATGGCAATCCCAACATCTGCATTCTTTAGAGCTGGAGAAGCGTTAAGTCCATCCTCTGTCACGGGAACAAGTGCATCTGTCTCTGACAGCCCACATCAGTGATTGGCTTCTGCTGGAGGGATGTCTGAGCAAAGGTGGTTTCCAAGTACTTGGTTAAGAGCTCATCCAAGGTGCTCTTGATTTATGTCCTTCAGCTCCATACTGGACATCACAGTGGCTTTACCCTATTTGTGTACTGGCTCCATAGCAAGGTTGAGGCTTTTTCAATGTCTTTCACCATCTATCTCACTGTTGGCTGAAATGATACCTGGCAATAGTGTTGGCTGTGAAGGGATGATCACTTGTGACCATAACAACCTTGACCCCAGCACTCTGGTATTTGGAAAGTACCTCAGGCACAGTGGACCGAAGGGGATCAGTCCTTGACAAGAGCCCACAAATCAGAAACTGGAGGTGGGAAAGGTCATGACATCTGTCAAATGAGTAGGCTTCTGGGAACTTGATTGCTGGCAGGAAGAGGTGACAGAAACCCAGAATGGGGCTCCTCCAGAACCCCTAACTCCACGTACATGGTGTGGAAGGCCTTAGCTGTGCTCTTGGCCCGAGACTGCTCTAGGACATCAATAATGATGGTGCTGCACTTCTCTAGGATCTTCTCAGGGGCCCCTGCATCATCTTGAGGCAGCATCTGTCACTGGGGTCATCCGTCTCATGTATGGGGGCTGAAATTTGTTGGTAGGATCAAAAGGGATTCCAGGCACTTTGCAGTCTCATTTCCTAATTTCTATCACATCCCCCAAAATGACCTCTGAAAATGACCTCCAACCACAACTTTCTCCATGATGATTTCTCGTGTCCTTGTTTGAACTCAGCTTGGTTATGCAGTGTTATTATCTTGAATAAGGAGGCCCAGATTCCAGAGCTTCAGGCAAGGAGTTGGTTTTTCTGTTCGTCATGTGTCAGCCACATAGATCTGCTTGTCACACCGCACATGGGTTCTGTTGTGAGTCTGAGGGCTGATCTTGTCAGAGCAAATGAGAGGCGGAACTGAGGTCTTCACTGCTTCCAGGTTCATCTCCAGGCAGTTCTTGGCCACTTGTTTTTCTGTCATTAATGGAGTGACAGTGACAATCACCAGGAGGTCCTCAGGTTCATGGGCCACAGTGACACCAATGAGGAAGGTGGTGGAGTCCAGGACATACTTCATGGACACTGTGATAATAAAGAAAAGGATGCTGGTGAAGTGGTCACTTCTGCCACAATACAAACAAACGAAGTGCTCAATCTCAGTGGCAATGGCTGTCTTCCTATTGCCAATTCCTGAAGCCGTTGAGGCAATCTGTCTGTGTTGGTGATTGTGCCATTTGCCACACCTTTAAAATAAGTTGTAGAAGAGAAGCCAGTGTTCTTTGTTTCAAGGGGATTGCCATGAGTAAAGTCACGGGAACAGGAGTGGGGCTCAGACCTCCTAGTGAGAGATAAATGATCTGTTTTAGCTCACTGAGAAGCCAGCCACCTGATATCCCTAGGAATTTGGTCTCCACCCTTAATCTCCACCATGTTCCGGACCATTAGCTGCTCTTCAGGGATTGTACTCTGCCTTGCATCCCAGATGACAAAAACTTGGAGAGGAATAATTTACTGAATCTTAACATGATGTTGGTGCTTTTCACTTATTGAAAATAAGCAAATATCACCCCAACCAGAGCAAGCACAGAACCCAAGTACACACTATCTAAGCATGCACACTTATCATTGGAGTACTGAATTCCAAATGCAAGCCAGCATAGGACAGCTCCTGTCCATAGAAGGATGGGGAAGCCCCACACCATCTACTGAGAAATTTGACAATCCCTCATGTTTCTTTGAAAGGCCTGAGTGTACTGGGGCTGTCCTGAACCAAGAGCTCTTCAGCTCTCATGCTGGACAGCACTGTATCTCATTTGGACCGTAGTTCTCTTCCAATTCCTTATTGCTCAATTTCTGATCATCTAGGTGAATTCTTTCTTGGGTTCCTCTTTCTAGTGATTCTTTATGAGTTCCTAGCAGTTGTACTTCAGGATCTGGTACTTCTCCTGGCCATCCCTACCGGGTGTTTTCTCTATGTCTTTAGTTCCACTGAGCTTCACAGAGTAAGTTTTTGGTGTTGTTTTGCCCATGATGCTGGTGACATGGGTGCTTGTGGAATGAAGTTGGTCACAGAAGGGCACAGTTCCAGGGTGTGAGCTGTACTAAGGGTCTGGAACTCAGGGGTCCAGCTGCAGTAGTTTGAGGTGGGAGACCTGAAGGGCCAGTCTCAGACTGGACCCTGCGCTGCTGAAGCCCAGTGGGTTCAGTGCCTGCTCATAGTTTTCTATCTTATTTCTGCTCATTTAAAAATCTACTCTACCAGGTTGAAATCCTCCTGAGAGCAGAGCCTGTGTTTGTTTACCATTGTATTCTCAACACATGGGGATTCAAAATAGATATTTGTTGAATGACTAAATGATCTCATAATTTGGGACCTGTGGGTTTTGGCCATCTCTTGACAAAGTAATATTAGCCTCTGACTAGAAGAGATAAAGCCTGGACGAATGTGCTTCATAAAGAGAGGAACTTGAACCAGGTCAGCATTTCTCAGCTGAAGCCTCTGGAAATCTTTGCAGGGAATGAGGTACACAAGTCAATCTGAGCCTCAGTTTCTGCATCTGTAAAGTCAGGATGAAAATAGGGGAAAGGCAATATTTACCTCTTGGGGTTGTTAGAATTAAATGAGATAATGCACATAGAGCACTTAGAACTATTCCTTGTACTTAGTAAGCACTCAAATTTAGTTATTAATGTTAATATTACAATACATGATCATAATAAAAAAGTAATGTCTTGTAGGGACTCTAGATCCTGTAGCTCTATTTCATTCTATTTGTCAACTATTAACTGCCTGTGACACATGAGAAATTGTGGAGGAGGACAAACATTTGTCTGATTTACCATAACTTACTAACCCAGAGATGGTTAGCCACCAGGAGCATCATCTTTGTCCCTGCAGATAGAGTGCTCATTCTAGCTCACGATGACATTTTTGGTAGTTATTGACTTTGGAAGGTTCATATGGTGGTCTTTCAGACACCTTCTCAAGAGAAACAAATATATGCATCACCCTTTATGGAGCTCTTTGAAGGAAGGGAACATGTTCCCTTCATCTCATTATCCTGCACACCTAGAACACACAGGAGATGCTAAATACACTTTTTTTTTGGTAACATCTTTATTGGAGTATAATTGCTTTACAATGGTGTGTTAGTTTCTGCTTTTTTTTTTAACATCTTTATTGGGGTATAATTGCTTTACAATGGTGTGTTAGTTTCTGCTTTATAACAAAGTGAATCAGTTATACATATACATATGTTCCCATATCTCTTCCCTCTTGCATCTCCCTCCCTCCCACCTTCCCTATGCCCCTACTCTAGGTGGTGACAAAGCACCGAGCTGATCTCCCTGTGCTATGCGGCTACTTCCCACTAGCTATCTATTTTACGTTTGGTAGTGTATATATGTCCATGCCACTCTCTCACTTTGTCACAGCTTACCTTTCCCCCTCCCCATATCCTCAAGTCCATTCTTTAGTAGGTCTGTGTCTTTATTCCTGTCTTACCCCTAGGTTCTTCATGACATTTTTTTTCTTCTTAGAGTCCATATATATGTGTTAGCATACGGTATTTGTCTTAGTCTCTTTCTGACTTACTTCACTCTGTATGACAGACTCTAGGTCCATCCACCTCACTACAAATAACTCAATTTCATTTCTTTTTATGGCTGAGTAATATTCCATTGTATATATGTGCCATATCTTCTTTATCCATTCATCTGATGATGGACACTTAGGTTGCTTCCATGTCCTGGCTATTGTGAATAGAGCTGCAATGAACATTTTGGTACATGACTCTTTTTGAATTATGGTTTTCTTAGGGTATTATGGTTTTCTTAGGTAGGCTCAGTATGGTTTTCTTAGGTAGGCTCAGTAGTGGGATTGCTGGGTCATATGGTAGTTCTATTTGTTGTTTTTTAAGGAACCTCCATAGTGTTCTTCATAGTGGCTGTACCAATTCACATTCCCACCAGCAGTGCAAGAGTGTTCCCTTTTCTCCACACCCTCTCCAGCATTTATTGTTTCTAGATTTTTTGATGATGGCCATTCTGACTGGTGTGAGATGATATCTCATTGTAGTTTTGATTTGCATTTCTCTATTGATTAATGATGTTGAGCATTCTGTCATGTGTTTGTTGGCAATCTGTATATCTTCTTTGGAGAAATGTCTATTTAAGTTTTCTGTCCATTTTTGGATTGGGTTGTTTGTTTTTTTGTTATTGAGCTGCATGAGCTGCTTGTAAATTTTGGAGATTAATCCTTTGTCAGTTGCTTCATTTGCAAATATTTTCTCCCATTCTGAGGGGCTACAGTAATCCGGACAGTATGGTACTGGCACAAAAACAGAAAGATAGATCAATGGAACAGGATAGAAAGCCCAGAGATAAACCCACGCACTTATGGTCACCTTATCTTTGATAAAGGAGGCAAGAATATACAGTGGAGAAAAGACAGCCTCTTCAATAAGTGGTGCTGGGAAAACTAGACAGCTACATGTAAAAGTATGAGATTAGAACACTCCCTAACACCACACACAAAAATAAGCTCAAAATGGATTAAAGCCCTAAATGTAAGGCCAGAAACTATGAAACTCTTAGAGGAAAGCATAGGCAGAACACTCTATGACATAAATCACAGCAAGATCCTTTTTTTTTTTTTTTTTTTTTTGCAGTACGCAGGCCTCTCACTGTTGTGGCCTCTCCCATTGCAGAGCACAGGCTCCGGACATGCAGCCTCAGCGGCCATGGCTCACAGGCCCAGCCGCTCCACGGCATGTGGGATCTTCCTGGACCGGGACACAAACCCGTGTCCCCTGCATCGGCAGGCGGACTCTCAACCACTGCGCCACCAGGGAAGCCCCACAGCAAGATCCTTTTTGACCCACCTCCTAGAGAAAGGGAAATAAAAATAAACAAATGGGACCTGATGAAAGCTAAAAGCTTTTGCACAGCAAAGGAAACCATAAACAAGACCAAAAGACAACCCTAAATACACTTTTGAATGAATGAATGAACCCTATTCATGGAAGGCATTGATACTGAACATTGGTTCAAAATAATTCAGAATCAGTGGTGATTTAGAAGCGATGGAATTGAACCCCGAAACTTCCTTAGAGACCTTTCCATATGGGGAAGTTCTCATGATGTTATGATGTATCCTGTAACCAACAAACTTGTGCCCACTGAACCCGTTCCAGATTTGGATCCAGCAGCTGCCTCCACAGGGAAGAGAGGGTTAAACATCTGATTTGTTCTAATTAAAAGTCATTCAATCTGGGCTCTGGAGGGACACAGTCTGATGTAACCCTCATCAACTTCATCAACAGGCCATGATACATTTTAAGAGTTGAGCTGATGTGGCTTATCAAGGGACCTTAGCTACTATGACACAATGGCCTGGCTTGATGCCCTCAGCCAAAGCCAAGTGTTGGGTGGGTAGCTTGGCTCTCTCAGTGGCTTGCTTGGCCCACTCTGGTGGTATGTGTCAGGGCAGCAAGAATGCATTGCCTAAGCTAGGAATATGGACTGTCTCTGAGGGCTGGAGGAAGAGGGTAATAGAGGGAGGGAGTTCTGATTCCGGTGGTGGAACAAGCGAACAGGTTGTCTAGAAGGACAGGTAAGCAGTCCTTGAATCCAGCATGCTTGCTGTTATCCACAGTTACTCACAGTTAACGTATCGTGGGTATTGTTCTAGGACAGGGAAAGAGTGGAGCCAAACCAGGAGCAAATGACAAGGCACATTCCAGATCTGGTACATAGGTATAAACTTGACCTTGGAATACAGTGGACATGGCTGGGGATGCCATAACTTTATAGGAGGTCCCTAAATTTAATCTTTGGAAAGAGATATGTTCATCCCAAGGATACCTTCAGGGCCTATCTTCGCAAAGAGACACATCCTAATTTGATGATTAGAAGGACACTAGAAGTCCTGTTTTCTCCCCATCCCAGCCTTTCCCCATCCAGGCAAAGAAGGACCACGAATAATCTCATTCCTTTTCCCTTGCTGATTGTTAATTAATTTTAGCTTATGGAACATTTTTAATAAGAACAGGTTCACCTCACTGAATTGGAATTTGGGCTTGAAAGGCAGGACCTTAGGACTTTGAAAAGTTTTGTAGAAAAGGCATTGTCGTAAGGGCTCCTCTATTACCAAATGCCATTCCCACTGGAGGGGACGAAACCACTCCTCGAAAGTGACTCATCCTGCAGGTGACAAAGTGGCTGTGGTCTAAGTTTCTGGTGCAGTAAGCTTGATACTATGAAGAATATGTTATTTACCCTCTTTGCTCAGCCATCTTAACTTTCTGACATCCCTAGAATATACCAGGATTTTTCCTGCCTACACACTCCACTGCCCTGGTCATTGCACGACTGGCTCGTTTTTATTCTTCAAGTCCCTGCTCAAGGTCAGCTTCTCAAAGAAGCCTTCCCTGACCACTCAATGTCTAAAGTAGGTGTTCAGCTCTACCTCCCCCTATATGTTCTAGGACAGCCCTCTAGTTCTTTCTTTTCTGACCCTCTTCACAACTCTAATTGCATTTATGCGTTATACACTTGTTTGTTGTCCTCAGAGTGTGAGCTCTATGAGGGCAAGCCTGTCTTGTTCACTGCTGTATTTTCAGGGTACAGGACCAACCTATTATAATTAGAATATTTAAGTCTATCAAGCACACTTCAGTACTTTCGTAATTTCTGGGGATGTGAGTTGGACCCAGACTCTTAAACTTAAGGTCTAGTTGGGAAGACAGAAAATTTGTCAGTAGCACTTGTGATAAGTGCTTTGAGAGAGGGAGTACAGGGAGCTGCTGGAGAAACACCCAGACAAGTCTGCAGAAGTTAGAGGAGGCTTCCTCCTGGAAAATAGAAGCACTGAGACCCAAAGAAAGTAGAAATTAACCAAAGAAAGAGAGAAAGAGTTCTGGCAGAAGGGATAGCATGTGCAAAGGCCTTGGGGTGGGAAAAATGATGGCACTATTGAGGACCTGGAAGTTTAGTAGGTATAAGAGGGCTAGCAGCAAGAGATGAGGATGGAGACAACAGCAGTGCCGAGAGCACAGCATGGTGAAGCTATACTAGATTTGGATTTTATTCTGTAGGACACGGAGAGCTACTGAAGAGTTATAAGCAGAGAGAGGCATGAGTTGATGTTCACTTTTGAAGGATCACTCTGCTTTGTGGGGAGCAAGGGATTGGAGGAGCAAGACTAAAGAAAGGGTACACGTATAAGGGTATATTGGTGGCCCAGGAGAGCAAAGATGGCAGCCTGGGCTAGGAAGGTAGCTTTGGGTATGGAGAGCATAGGAATGGTTCATTAATATTTAGGAGCAGGGTCTAAAGATAGATGATTGACTACGAGGGAAAGTGGACTGCTGGAGTGCTTAGTGAGGCTTTGGTAGAGATAAGGATGAGGCCCATTTTACTTGGGCATCTGTGTGGGTGGTGATGGCATTCATGGAGATGGGAGAGCCAGGGGGAGGAGACATACCAAGTATGTCACCATCTTTGAGCCACCCTTTCTTTTCTCTTTCCCTTGGGAAATTCCAACTGCCCTAGAGACTAGGTGCCGTCTCCTTCTTGACTTTCCCTCTGAACCCTCCTCTGAACCATAGCACCAGGAACTAGCCCATAGCCTTTGCCACTTGTGTATGTTGCTATGAATTATTTTATCCAAGTTAGTCTTGTCTTTCCAACTAGGTGCTGTGCTTATTGGTGGCAGAACAATTTGTCTCAGTGACTGCTATGGGGCTAAGTACATGGCAGATGCTCAGTCCTTGGGGACTGTGTTTGTCAGCCTTCTACAGAGAAACAGAACAAATAAGATGTGTCTATATAGAAAGAGATCTTTGTAAGGAATTGGCTCAGGCAATTATGGAGGCTGGCAAGTCCAAAATCTGCAGTGCGGGCTTGCAGGCTGGAGACCCAGGAAGAACTGATGGTGCAGATGAATTCTGAAGGCAGTCTGCTGAAGAATTCCCTCTTACTTGGGGAGGCAGCTCTTTTTGTTCTATGCAGGCCTTCAAGTGATTGGATGTGGCCCACCTATATTATGGAGGGCAATCTGCTTACTCAAATTTAAATGTTAATCTCATCTAGAAGCACCCTTCAATTGTTATAAGGAGTTAATGGGTCAAATATTTCTAAGGCACTTGGAGTGGTGTCTGGCACATAAGAAATACTGTGTAAAGCTGCATTCAATGAATAAAACCTGTCCAAAAAAAAACCAACAACCCATGCCCTTCAAGTTGACACACAAATTCACTGTTACAGGGACTATAAGAGTGATTTTATGGAAATCATGATCATGCTTTTAGGCTAAATGAGTGGTCAGGTTGGCAAAGCTATAACTTCTTGGATTTCACAGGCTTATATAGTAAAGTTGAAAGAGAATGCCTGGGCCCAGAGAGGTGAAGTGATTTTCCCAAGTTCACCCAGCAAGGTACTGCCAGTAGTGGAACCCAGGTTTCTAGACATCTAGAAACATTTGCATTTTTTCTACTGCATCTCACAACGGACAGTGTGTGTGTGTGTGTGTGTGTGTGTGTGTGTGTCCCTGTCAAGAGGCCAAGATACCTCACTGGAACTGTGACTTGCAATTTTTAATTTGGAAATTATAAAACATGAAGAAAGGAGATACTTTTCTCCAGTTGTGTATTCTTTGTCACTGAGCTTCTAAAAACAACAGTTTGGGCTGGAATACAGGAAAGATATGACACAACTTAAGGCCTTCATCAAAAATAACCAGTTCCAGGTCACTGAAGTAAGGCAGCCTCAGGCCTGGGAGCCCTGGACAGTCTGGATTTGCATGGGCGCCTTGAGTCCTGAGGACAAGGTGGAAAGCTGTCAAGTTGGAAGAGACAGGCAAGATTTAGGATCCAAACTAGAAAGGTGGGGGTCGCTCCAGGCCAGAGGTGCTCACCAGTCACCAGGCCTCACACAGGCCCAGAATCTAGAGTTCCAGCTTGGGATGAGTTTGGGATTTCTAGTTAAGCATAAGAAGATTAGGTAACCCATGGAATTTAGACCAGAATACTTGGGACACATTCTGGGTCAAGGAATAGCCTGTTAAACTCTGCTCCAGGTAACTGGGGTGGGACAATTGAGCCCAGGGTCTGAATGCCTCGCGTTTAATCTCTCTGTCTGTTTCTCCATCTCTCTGTCTCTCTTGTGGGCTGGAAAATGTGGCTGGCATGTGCTGCTCCTCTGAAGGCCTCGTAGGTCTGCCCATGAGGGTAAGAGGCACCAGGAGTCTAGCTTCTCAGGGGACCCTCCCTGCTCTCCTAGAAACTCTCTGGGCAGCAGCAAGAATTCAAAGCAATTGGCCTCTTTCATAAAGGCTTTAATGCAGCAAAATTCAACATGATATATATATATGGACAGGCCTTGGAGGATGCTATAATAGGACTTGATCTGCATAGTTTCAGTACTTGTCAAGACAGTAGAATCAGATACCAATTATGTCCCCAGGATGCCAACTACCCAGATGGCAGAGAACAATCCATTTGTCAGCTTGGTCCACTGACATTCCAGAGAACAGAAATTCCCCAAATTTCCGAATTTGTGAAATGGTAGAGACTGGATTCATTGTGCTTTCTCTCCTCTAAAACTGCTGTATTTTATTTTCTTAGCCAAAAGGATTAGTACAAAAGAACTTGGAACCCCACAGATATCACAAGGGAGAGCTCGGGAGTCAGTGCAATTTGCAGCCACCTTTTCAGAGGCCCACACTCACACCCCCAGACCCACAGGCCACGCCTTGAGTGCCACATTTCAGAGAATACCTAATGGATAAATACATTAGGAACCAAGACCCTAGCTGGTGGGGAGTGTGGAAACCTGGAGATGTCATAAATTTTCAAGAGTATGGTGAATGTTTGGAGCTCTAATCAAACATGATCTCTGCTATATGCACCAGAGCACCATGGAAAACAGAACTGGGATCACAAAGGGGAAAGTGCAAAGGCCTCCGTAGGGAGAGAGGCAGGCCTGGCCAGTAGGCCAGTCCTGCAGACAAACTAAAGAGTAAATTTTGAAACCTCAATGGGTGGGTGGAGGATGGGTTGGTTTTCTTTTCCATTATTCTTTTTCTATTTGCAGAATTACTCAATAATAGGATGAAAGGAGTTCTGTAGATGTTATAGGTTTGGTATTCTAGGAAAAAATGTGATAGGACTTGTAAATTTCAATCTGTGATGTAGACAGATTATTTTGGGAGGCACTGCAGCCAGTTCCCTGCCGGAGAAATGGCCAGAGGCCAGGAGGAGTGATCGTAGCAGCTGCAACGTTGGTCACCAATATTGGTGTGTGTGGTGGAGGGGACTGGCTGGTTACTTGCAGACTGAACCATTGGAGAGCAGAGCTTCACCTCTCTCCAACCTCCTTTCCAAGCCATGTATGGATTCCGGAACAGGAGGTGTTGGTGGACAGCAGCAAAGATTCCAGGACAGAACTTTCCAAATTTAAAGATCCTTCCTTGGTGGGAAGAGACAGGAACTTAACAAAGTCCAGCCCGGAACTGGACAAACAAATACATCTGTGAGACAAGAATCCCAAATACAAATATGCAAACAGTAGGGAGAAAGCTGGAAAAAATTAGCACTAAGAGAGACCTGGGGCAGGAGGGGCGGACTGTCAATTTGTTTCGCACTTGCCCTTGACTTACCACTGGCTGACCCAGGGCTGAGGGATGAGGAATGGTGGGTGGGCGAAGGAGAAGGAGAAGCCAGTACTATTTAGGGCTGCAGACAAATGTAGCTGAGGTCATGGGGAAGGGCAGTAAGTGATCTTCTTGTAGACGCTAATGAGACCATAGCTGTAAAGAAGTTAGAGACAAGAGTTCATGTCCCTGGAGTGATAGATTCTGGAAGAGTTTCAAAGAGGAAAGGGTCTGAAAGCCCAGCATGATGTCAGTTTAGCATCATGACTGAGGTCTTTTTGCTTTGCTAAAGGATAGCATTTTAGGATTTGCTGGGGGTCTGCACAGCATAAAAAGGGAAAACTGCAGAAAAAAACCAAGGCAGCAAACGAGAGACTAATGTTGCCAGAGTAGAGGATAAAGAAGTGAGAATTAGAAGGATTCTCAGAGCCCATCATGTCTATTCTCTTTCAATGTCCAGGAGGAGGGTGATATAGAGGGTGGGGGATGAGTGGTTTTAGCCTCCAGGGTTCCCCTGGGTTCTATAACATAGAATGAAATAAGGGAAGAGACTTGTGTGCAGCTCAAGATTATCCTCACTGCGTATGGCACGAGCTGGTGCAACGTCTCTTTTGGGGATGGAGAAGAGGTGAGAAGTTAGAGCTTGAGTAGATATTGGATAGGAGCAAACATCAGCAGGGGTAATTTTGGAAACTGGGTGGGTCGTTGGCGCAATGCTGAACAACCTTTCAGGATTGCATTTCCCCCCTAGTGTCCACAGGAAGCCCACAGGTGGAAAGACAGTGGGGGGAAGCGTGGGTGGGAGAAGGGGTTGACATTGCTGGAAGGAGAAGGTGCGCTGATTTCTACCATGGATATCTTTTGGATTCTTAACTCAGAAAATGCCTTCTTTGAGATCTTTTCCACTCCCTGGGAATGTGGGGTTTCCCTCACCTAGTCCTCATAAGTACTGTGGGGAGTACTGCCTTCAGAGACATCTGGAGGCTGGCAGACATTTTGCCACGTAGAAACCCTCATAACAACCCCAGCTGCGTTAGCTGGCTTGTGAGTCCTGACTCTACTCCCTGCACCAAGGCTGAGCTGGGTGCTGAAGATTACTGAGGGATGTGGTTAAAAGCAAAGATCCTAAGACCTCCCCCTCCCAGACCTCCCGATTCAGAAATTTGGGGGTGGGCTGGCAGTCAATATTAAAAAAAAAAAGCTTTCCTGATGAATCTGATGTGTGATTGGGGTTACAAACCTCTGTGTCTGAAGACATTGCTCAGAGTGGGGTCCTTATCTTCCAGAAGTTTCTGATGTAAAACAGGTAGCATGGTCTTAACATCTGCAGTACTCTCAGACCATTATAAATAATGGCAGTAAATGTTGAACAAAAGTGTAAGATTTATATATACATTGTGCAGAACTCAAAGATATATTTGTGTTACTGGAATGTCATAATCAATCTAGACAATGACAAACTATGTTGGCATTTCATTGGAACACACATTCTCTTTTAGTCTATAGTACAAGGGGACCTTCCTCCTTACCAGCATCTTCTTGGTTTGCTCAATTTTCAAAGCAGTTTCTTTCAAAGCGATTTCTAGGGCATAGAGGCAGAAGCCCTCTGTAGTGTGTAAGGGTTTCTTGGGGAGAAGCAGGACTTCAGAATTCTGTTAAGAATGGGATTTTTCAGGTTGTTTGTATGTGTGTGTGTGCCTGCACTTGTGACATTTGATGGGTTTCTAGATGTTTAAGTGAAATGCCCTTACACCCAACACTTGTGTAAGAAATGCAAGTCAAATAGATGGGTTTGCCGTGAGCACGCAGCAACATTTTCAGGATCTAGGGATGGAATTAAATTGACAGCATGGCAATGACAGTGAGGAGACCAAAAAAGAAATGGTGAAGGGAGACTCATCAGTTGTGTCCTTCACCTGGAGAGGGGCTGGATTAATCCATTCAAAGAGACAAAGAGTGAGGGAGACTTGAGGAGCTTCCATCACCTCTGTGGATTCCTACAGAGAAGATTGATTTTGTCAGTTTCTCAAACAGGTTAGCAAGTCAACAGAACAGCTTCCCCAGAGCTGGAGACAGTCTTTGCTGCACACCAGTTATTTGCTTGATAAACAGAGCAAAGCCCTGGGGAGTGTTGAAAGAGAGGGGTGCGGCCAATGCCTTTGGCTGACAGCACATTCAGAAGAGCTAAGAAAACAAAGGTATAAACTTTAAAAATCTTTTAGGTTTTGTTTACTCAGGCAAAAAGGAGTCCAGACTATAGCAATTAACTGAGTGTGATGAATAGATATAGCTGACCTGGCAAAATCAGATCAGCAACCCTTTGTCAGTAGCCTATGTGGTCTTTACCTTCCTTCCCCAACCCATCCCTCCCCTAAAACACACACACACACACACACACACACACACACACACACACACACACACACGCCTGCAAAAACTCAGTTTTACTGTCTCATTTGATTTATTTATCTTTCAGCTCAGGGAACTATATATGCTGAATTTCATTGTTCCCCAATTATTTCATGCAGGAAAATCTTATTTTTCTGGAGAACCAGTGTTGTATATTTTGCTGCTACTTCTTTCCTTTCCTTTTTCCCTCTTTTTCTTCCTTTCTCTCTTCCTTTCTACTTCCTTCTACAGGGTCTGCCTAGCTAGTGCTGGGTCTATGTTTTTTTTTTTTTTTAACATCTTTATTGGAGTATAATTGCTTTACAATGGTATGTTAGCTTCAGCTTCACAACAAAATGAATCAGTTATATACATACATATATTCCCATATCTCTTCCCACTTGCGTCTCCCTCCCTCCCACCCTCCCTATCCCACCCCTCCAGGCGGTCACAAAGCACCGAGCTGATCTCCCTGTGCTATGCGGCTGCTTCCCACTAGCTATTTACCTTACGTTTGGTAGTGTATATATGTCCATGCCTCTTTATCGCTTTGTCACCGTTTACCCTTCCCCCTCCCCATAACCTCAAGTCCATTCTCTAGTAAGTCTGTGTCTTTATTCCTGTTTCACCCCTAGGTTTTTCATGACATTTTTTTTTAATTCCATATATATGTGTTAGCATACGGTATTTGTCTCTCTCTTTCTGACTTACTTCACTCTGTATGACAGACTCTAGGTCTATCCACCTCATTACAAATAGCTCAACTTCGTCTCTTTTTATGGCTGAGTAATATTCCATTGTATATATGTGCCACATCTTCTTTATCCATTCATCCGATGATGGACACTTAGGTTGTTTCCATCTCCGGGCTATTGTAAATAGAGCTGCAATGAACATTTTGGTACATGACTCTTTTTGAATTATGGTTTTCTCAGGGTATATGCCCAGTAGTGGGATTGCTGGGTCATATGGTAGTTCTATTTGTAGCTTTTTAAGGAACCTCCATACTGTTCTCCACAGTGGCTGTATCAATTTACATTCCCACCAACAGTGTAAGAGGGTTCCCTTTTCTCCACACCCTCTCCAGCATTTATTGTTTCTAGATTTTTTGATGATGGCCATTCTGACTGGTGTGAGATGATATCTCATTGTAGTTTTGATTTGCATTTCTCTCATGATTAGTGATGTTGAGCATTCTTTCATGTGTTTGTTGGCAGTCTGTATATCTTCTTTGGAGAAATGTCTATTTAGGTCTTCTGCCCATTTTTGGATTGGGTTGTTTGTTTTTTTGTTATTAAGCTGCATGAGCTGCTTATAAATTTTGGAGATCAATCCTTTGTCAGTTGCTTCATTTGCAAATATTTTTTCCCATTCTGAGGGTTGTCTTTTGGTCTTCTTTATGGTTTCCTTTGCTGCGCAAAAGCTTTTAAGTTTCATTAGGTCCCATTTGTTTACTCTTGTTTTTATTTCCATTTCTCTAGGAGGTGGGTCAAAAAGGACCTTGCTGTGATTTATGTCATAGAGTGTTCTGCCTATGTTTTCCTCTAAGAGTTTGATAGTTTCTGCCCTTACATTTAGGTCTTTAATCCATTTTGAGCTTATTTTTGTGTATGGTGTTAGGGAGTGATCTAATTTCATACCTTTACATGTAGCTGTCCAGTTTTCCCAGCACCACTTATTGAATAGGCTGTCCTTTCTCCACTGTACATTTCTGCCTCCTTTGTCAAAGATAAGGTGACCATATGTGCGTGGGTTTATCTCTGGGCTTTCTATCCTGTTCCATTGATCTATCTTTCTGTTTTTGTGCCAGTACCATACCGTCTTGATAACTGTAGCTTTGTAGTATAGTCTGAAGTCAGGGAGCCTGATTCCTCCAGTTCCTTCTTTCGTTCTCAAAATTGCTTTGGCTATTCGGGGTCTTTTGTGTTTCCATACAAATTGCAAAATTTTTTGTTCTAGTTCTGTGAAAAATGCCAGTGGTAGTTTGATAGGGATTGCATTGAATCTATAGATTGCTTTCGGTAGTAGAGTCATTTTCACAATGTTGATTCTTCCAATCCAAGAACATGGTATATCTCTCCATCTATTTGTATCGTCTTTAATTTCTTTCATCAGTGTCTTATAATTTTCTGCATACAGATCTTTTGTCTCCTTAGGTAGGTTTATTCCTAGATATTTTATTCTTTTTGTTGCAATGGTAAATGGGAGTGTTTTCTTGATTTCACTTTCAGATTTTTCATCATTAGTATATAGGAATGCCAGAGATTTCTGTGCATTAATTTTGTATCCTGCCACTTTACCAAATTCATTGATTAGCTCTAGTAGTTTTCTGGTAGCATCTTTAGGGTTCTCTATGTATAGGATCATGTCATCTGCAAACAGTGACAGCTTTACTTCTTCTTTTCCGATTTGGATTCCTTTTATTTCCTTTTCTTCTCTGATTGCTGTGGCTAAAACTTCCAAAACTATGTTGAATAAGAGTGGTGAGAGTGGGCAACCTTGTCTTGTTCCTGATCTTAGTGGAAATGCTTTCAGTTTTTCACCATTGAGGATGATGTTTGCTGTGGGCTTGTCATATATGGCCTTTATTATGTTGAGGCAAGTTCCCTCTATGCCTACTTTCTGCAGGGTTTTTATCATAAATGGGTGTTGAATTTTGTCAAAAGCTTTCTCTGCATCTATTGAGATGATCATATGGTTTTTCTCCTTCAGTTTGTTAATATGGTTTATCACATTGATAGATTTGCGTATATTGAAGAATCCTTGCATTCCTGGAATAAACCCCACTTGATCATGGTGTATGATCGTTTTAATGTGCTGTTGGATTCTGTTTGCTAGTATTTTGTTGAGGATTTTTGCATCTATGTTCATCAGTGATATTGGCCTGTAGTTTTCTTTCTTTGTGACATCCTTGTCTGGTTTTGGTATCAAGGTGATGGTGGCCTCATAGAAGGAGTTTGGGAGTGTTCCTCCCTCTGCTATATTTTGGAAGAGTTTGAGAAGGATAGGTGTTAGCTCTTCTCTAAATGTTTGATAGAATTCGCCTGTGAAGCCATCTGGTCCTGGGCTTTTCTTTGTTGGAAGATTTTTAATCACAGTTTCAATTTCAGTGCTTGTGATTGGTCTGTTCATATTTTCTATTTCTTCCTGATTCAGTCTTGGCAGGTTGTGCATTTCCAAGAATTTGTCCATTTCTTCCAGATTGTCCATTTTATTGGCATAGAGTTGCTTGTAGTAATCTCTCATGATCTCTTTTATTTCTGCAGTGTCAGTTGTTACCTCTCCTTTTTCATTTCTAATTCTATTGATTTGAGTCTTCTCCCTCTTTTTCTTGATGAGTCTGGCTAGTGGTTTATCTATTTTGTTTATCTTCTCAAAGAACCAGCTTTTAGTTTTATTGATCTTTGCTATTGTTTCCTTCATTTCTTTTTCATTTATTTCTGATCTGATTTTTATGATTTCTTTCCTTCTGCTAGCTTTGGGGTTTTTTTGTTCTTCTTTCTCTAATTGCTTGAGGTGCAAGGTTAGGTTGTTTATTCGAGATGTTTCCTGCTTCTTAAGGTGGGCTTGTATTGCTATAAACTTCCCCCTTAGAACTGCTTTTGCTGCATCCCACAGGATTTGGGTCGTTGTGTCTCCATTGTCGTTTGTTTCTAGGTATTTTTTGATTTCCTCTTTGATTTCTTCAGTGGTCACTTCATTATTAAGTAGTGTATTGTTTAGCCTCCATGTGTTTGTATTTTTTACAGATCTTTTCCTGTAATTGATATCTAGTCTCATGGCGTTGTGGTCAGAAAAGATACTTGATACAATTTCAATTTTCTTAAATTTACCAAGGCTTGATTTGTGACCCAAGATATGATCTATCCTGGAGAATGTTCCATGAGCACTTGAGAAAAATGTGTATTCTGTTGTTTTTGGATGGAATGTCCTATAAATATCAATTAAGTCCATCTTGTTTAATGTATCATTTAAAGCTTGTGTTTCCTTATTTATTTTCATTTTGGATGATCTGTCCATTGGTGAAAGTGGGGTGTTAAAGTCCCCTACTATGAATGTGTTACTGTCGATTTCCCCTTTTATGGTTGTCAGTATTTGCCTTATGTATTGAGGTGCACCTAAGTTGGGTGCATAAATATTTACAATTGTTATATCTTCCTCTTGGATCGATCCCTTGATCATTATGTAGTGTCCTTCTTTGTCTCTTCTAATAGTCTTTGTTTTAAAGTCTATTTTGTCTGATATGAGAATTGCTACTCCAGCTTTCTTTTGGTTTCCATTTGCATGAAATACCTTTTTCCATCCCCTTACTTTCAGTCTGTATGTGTCTCTAGGTCTGAAGTGGGTCTCTTGTAGACAGCAAATATATGGGTCTTGTTTTTGTATCCATTCAGCCAATCTGTGTCTTTTGGTGGGAGCATTTAGTCCATTTACATTTAAGGTAATTATCGATATGTGTGTTCCTATTCCCATTTTCTTAATTGTTTTGGGTTCATTATTGTAGGTCCTTTCCTTCTTTTGTGTTTCTTGCCTAGAGAAGTTCCTTTAGCAGTTGTTATAGAGCTGGTTTGGTGGTGCTGAACTCTCTCAGCTTTTGCTTGTCTGTAAAGGTTTTAATTTCTCCATCAAATCTGAATGAGATCCTTGCTGGGTAAAGTAATCTTGGTTGCAGGTTTTTCTCCTTCAACACTTTCAATATGTCCTGCCACTCCCTTCTGGCTTGCAGAGTTTCTGCTGAAAGATCAGCTGTTAACCTTATGGGGATTCCCTTGTGTGTTATTTGTTGTTTTTCCCTTGCTGCTTTTAATATGTTTTCTTTGTATTTAATTTTTGACAGTTTGATTAATATGTGTCTTGGCGTATTTCTCCTTGGATTTATCCTGTATGGGACTCTCTGTGCTTCCTGGACTTGATTAACTATTTCTTTTCCCATATTAGGGAAGTTTTCAACTATAATCTCTTCAAATATTTTCTCAGTCCCTTTCTTTTTCTTTTCTTCTTCTGGAACCCCTATAATTCGAATGTTGGTGCGTTTAATGTTGTCCCAGAGGTCTCTGAGACTGTCCTCAGTTCTTTTCATTCTTTTTTCTTTTTTCTGCTCTGCAGTAGTTATTTCCACTATTTTATCTTCCAGGTCACTTATCCTTTCTTCTGCCTCAGTTATTCTGCTATTGATCCCATCTAGAGTATTTTTAATTTCATTTATTGTGTTGTTCATCGTTGCTTGTTTCATCTTTAGTTCTTCTAGGTCCTTGTTAACTGATTCTTGCAATTTGTCCATTCTATTGTCCATTCTATCTCCAAGATTTCGGATCAACCTTACTATCATTATTCTGAATTCTTTTTCAGGTAGACTGCCTATTTCCTCTTCATTTGTTAGGTCTGGTGGGTTTTTGCCTTGCTCCTTCATCTGGTGTGTGTTTCTCTGTCTTCTCATTTTGCTTAACTTACTGTGTTTGGGGTCTCCTTTTTGCAGGCTGCAGGTTCATAGTTTCCATTGTTTTTGGTGTCTGTCCCCAGTGGCTAAGGTTGGTTCAGTGGGTTGTGTAGGCTTCCTGGTGGAGGGGACTGGTGCCTGTGTTCTGGTGGATGAGGCTGGATCTTGTCTTTCTGGTGGGCAGGTCCACGTCTGGTGGTGTGTTTTGGGGTGTCTGTAGACTTACTATGATTTTGGGCAGCCTCTCTGCTAATGGGTGGGGTTGTGTTCCTGTCTTGCTAGTTGTTTGGCATAGGATGTCTAGCACTGTAGCTTGCTGGTCGTTGAGTGAAGCTGGGTGCTGGCGTTGAGATGGAGATCTCTCGGAGATTTTTGCTGTTTGATATTATGTGCAGCTGGGAGGCCTCTTGTGGACCAGTGTCCTGAAGTTGGCTCTCCCACCTCAGAGGCACAGCACTGACTCCTGGCTGCAGCACCAAGAGCCTTTCATCCACAGGGCTCCTTAATTTGGGATGATTCGTTGTCTATTCAGGTATTCCACAGATGCAGGGTATATCAAGTTGATTGTGGAGCTTTAATCGCTGCTTCTGAGGCTGCTGGGAGAGATTTCCCTTTCTCTTCTTTGTTCTGACAGTTCCCAGGGGCTCAGCTTTGGATTTGGCCCCGCCTGTGCGTGTAGGTCGCCGGAGGGCGTCTGTTCTTTGCTCAGACAGGACGGGGTTAAAGGAGCCGCTGATTCGGAGGCTCTGGCTCACCCAGGCCGGGGGGTAGGGAGGGTCACAGAGTGCGGGGCGGGCCTGCAGCGGCAGAGGCCGGCGTGTCGCTGCAGCCTGAGGGCGCCGTGCGCTCTCCCGGGGGAGCCGTCCCTGGATCCTGGGACCCTGGCAGTGGCGGGCTGCACAGGCTCCCCGGAAGGGCGTGTGGCTAGTGACCTGTGCTCGCACACAGGCCTCCTGACGGCGGCAGCAGCGGCCTCAGCGTCCCATGTCCGTCTCTGGGCTCCGCAATCTTAGCCGCGGCTCGTGCTCGTCCCTGGAGCCCTCTCAAGCAGCGCTCTTAATCCCCTCTCCTCGTGCACCAGGAAACAAAGAGGGACGTAAAAGTCTCTTGCCTCTTCGGCAGGTCCAGACCCCTCCCCGGACTCTCTCCCGGCCAGCCGCGGTGCACCAACGCCCTGCAGGCTGCGTTCACGCCGCCAACCTCAGTCCTCTCCCGGCGCTCCGACAAAAGCCGGAGCCTCAGCTCCCAGTCCCGCCCGCCCCGGCGGGCGAGCAGACAAGCCTCTCGGCTGGTGAGTGCCGGTCGGCCCGATCCTCTGCGCTGGAATCTGTCCGCTTTGCCCTCCGCACCCCTGTTGCTGTGTTCTCCTCCGCGGCTCCCAAGCTCCCCCACTCCGCCTCCCGAAGTCTCCACCCGCGAAGGGGCTTCCTAGTGTGTGGACACTTTTCCTCCTTCACAGCTCTCTCCCGCTGGTGCAGGACCCGTCCCTATCCTTTTGTCTCTGTTTAGTTTTTTCTTTTGCCCTAACCAGGTACGTGGGGGGTTCCTTGCCTTTTGGGAGGTCTGAGGTCTTCTGCCAGCGTTTAGTAGGTGCTCCGTAGGAGTTGTTCCACGCGTAGATGTACTTCTGGTGTATCTGTGGAGAGGAAGGTGATCTCCGCGTCTTACTCTTCCGCCATCTTCCCGGAAGTCTGGGTCTATGTTGAGCCTTCACTCATTGCTTTATTCTTTCACTAAACTGTCTTTAATAAGCACCTACTATGTACCAGTCACTGGGCGAAGCTCTGGTGATACAGAGATAAAAGCCATGCTCTCAATCTTCAGACTGTTCATAGTCCAGCAGAGAAGTTCTCTCATGCTAAGGAATCAAACTGTATGTACATGATTTGTTGAATATAATTGAATCTTTAATGCTGAAATTTACAACTTTAGAAACTGGTAGGTTGGAAAGATGTTTGAACATGGATTTAAAAACCATCAAATGGACGAAAATGGTGGAGCCAATCGCACATGGCCAAGGGAGCTTTCCTGTCCTGGTGCGGCTGTCTAAAGCAGTCCTATAAGTCACCCAGCTCTCAGAACTGGTTTTCAAAAAGGCTGGGAGAGGTCTCTTAAACTCCGATAGTAGCTCAAATGTGGGAAACCCAGAGTGAAGGCAAGTGAAGCCAACTGGAGCACTCAGCTCTAGCCACATGTGAATTCAACTGTGGTGAAAATTCTCTAGAACTGTCCTGGGCTTGGCATACTTTTCAAAGTCAGAAGAACTTTCCTCAGATTGCCTAGTTTCTCTGAACTTTGAGAATAAATTTCTCCTTTGTGGTTTAGAAAAGAAGTAGAGTGAGGGGGAAAAAGAAGCAGGAGAAAATATTAGTTTAATAATCCCTCAATTGTAAGAATGGGCAAAATATTCAGGGAAAAATGAACATGATTCAGAGGAGGGACTGGGTGTTTGGAAAATACGGCTTTCTCTGCCCAGCAAAGTCCTTGCTTACTGCAGGGAAGTTCAGATGAGCTTCAGTGTGTGTGAAAGTGGATCTCTTTGGAGTAAATTGTTTAATTTGATCTGGGGATGGAATGTACCTTGTACACCTCCTTCTTCAAGGAACTGACATATTTCCAGCTTGTAATTCAGTTTACTTAAGATGAGGACAAAACAAATCACAGCATTTCCAGAAAGTCTAGGATGGCAAAAATTCCCCTCTCTTTCTTCACCATTACACACACACACAGACACACATACCCACCCACACACACACGATCTCCATTAGGTGGGCCATCTTGTACCAAGCACCAACAATTTAGATGCCTATATACCATTTGGTTGTTATTGCATGAAGAAGACTGGGTGTGGTATGAAATTAGCTGGTTGAATTCTTGTCTGAAAAAATGGCAAATGTTTAAAATACTCAGTGCTCCCTGTTGGTGTACAGTGAATCCTGTCCTTCCTGGATAAGAATGCTTATTTGGTGGAACTGATCTGTGTAGACCTTCTCATGGTAGAGGAAGAAGAACCTTTGGGTTCACTACCAACAATATTAGATTTGAGGTTTTGAGACCTCAGGAACACGTTGGACATGGTTGTGACTATAAAAAGGCATTTGGGGGATGGATCTCTCAAAACATGGGAAAAGAAGTAATTTTAGAAGATTGAACCTATAGATACTTTGCAAGTTATAGGCAATATAGTCTGAGGAATTCAGTATGTCTTTCTAGGTTATGAATTATTTCATGTTATGGGTTTTGTTGGGTTATTCTCTGTTTACTAGGAAACCCCCTCCCTTCCCTCAAAAGGAGAAAGTGGGCTTTTATGATAGTCAGAATATTCAAATTAAAAACAAGGAAAAATACTGTAACTTTGTTCTTAAGAGAGGGACAAAAGCACAAAAGATGACTCTGCTAGAAATCTATTCTTGGTTTGGTAGCCTTTGTGTCTATTCCATACAGGTTAAATTTGTCTGTGTCTTAATGTCTTCTGAAATTATATTGCACTGATGTGTCCAAAAACATTGGCCATCAACTTGAACTTGAAAATCGGTTCCACAAACAATTGCCTGCCTACACTGCGCCAGGTGCTGAAAACAGGGATCGATACGACCTCAGGTCTCTCTAAGTTGAGTCAAATTGGTGACCTGCCAATAGAGGGCCCTGAAGCTCAAAGTATGCAACTGCTCTGCCTTGTGTCCCACCCAACATATGACAGTGGGCTTGATCCAGGGAAATACAGGAACATTTTCAAGGGTGAAAGGGGGTCCAGAGAGTGTTTCTTCTGAAACGCTGGGTTAAATGAATCATCCATAACATCACGATCACGGTCACTATTATTACGTTTCATTTGATCTTCAACTCCAGGCCTCCAAAATGGTGGCACGCTTTTTATGGGAAGGGAGAATGAAGAGGCATCACCATGTCCAGAGATTTTGACTGAGCAAGTTGGTCTTGCCACTTTTCATAAAGCTGATAGGGTTTAGGAAGTCCCCTGGGCAGCCTAGTCAGTAATTGGACTCTTTAAGATGTATGTCACCTCACCATGAAGCCATTAAATCAAGGCAGAGAAAACGCTCAAAAGAACAAAATCAACTTTTTCCTCAGCCTTTACTGGGTGCTGGGGGAGTCTTGTTGGACTTTGTGGCTGTGGTGAGGCATGGTGTCAACAATGTATGTTTGTGTGTGTGTGTGTGTGTGTGTGTGTGTGTGTGTAAGAGAAAGAGAGAGAACAGCAGTGTCAAGTTTTGTCTCTTAGAGATAACTCTCATTCTTAATGTGAATCCCAAAAGAATAGGATTGGGAGTTATCTCCCAAATACTCTAGTTTCCCGTAACTGTGGATTTGCCATTCTAGTACCTGCCTAAGCATTTTCAGACTGTCAGATGAAATACACTTTATGTTACTGGCTTTCTGGACACGCAGGACAGTGCTTTCTTTGACTTTTCCAGAGCAGAAGTGCCCCTGGTGGATAAGTCTTCATTTTCCCCAGCCCAGGTGAGGAGGTGATGCTGGGGACTGAGGGTGGGACTGGAGGAGGGGAAATGTTAGCAGAGACTCCACCTGTGTTTCCAAGGTCCTCTGATACTCAGACATAGAGAAGGCTTGCTGCTGGGGGAAGACCTGGGGAGGCCCTACCGTCCCTCCCCAGCTCCCACTGTGGGCTCAGCTAGCCATTCTGAGAGGCGCAGCTGGATATGAGGAAAAGTAGGTGAAGCTTTGTGGACAAAGCATTTTTTAGTGACCCCAGTGGGCCCCCTGATCTCTCAGTAAGACTTGGGGAGCCATAAAACGCCGTCTAGTACTCAAGGGAACTTCTAGGTCATGACTATAGGATCTAATGACACGTGGCCAGTGATGAGGTGAAAGGTGAGGCCGAGGGAATGGAGCTGGCTTGCCCAAGGTCACTCTGGTGGCCAGCGGCAGAAGCAAGGCCTCCCACCTTCCAGCCCTGGACTTCTCTTCCTACACCATGAGCCTGTGTGCTTGTGGAATGTCCTCTGGAGATTTTGGGGTGGAGTCCTTCTGGCTCCTGGTCTCAGTCTTGACCTAGAGACTTTCACACCGCTTTGCTTTTCTCAGCCAGACCCTTCTTTACTCGTTCTCTTTCGGTGCTCCAGCCATCTGCTCAGCCACCCTGAAACTCAGAAAAGAAAAGAGAAATCTGTGTGACCCATGGAAAATTTCACTGCAGACAAAACCAGCCCCAACCCCCCCCCCCCCCGCTTTGTTCCATTAGCAATCTCGAAGTCAGTTTTCTTTGGCTTGTCATCTGCAGGTTTTCCCAACATTGGAATTGCCCTGACTCCCAGCAGTCCTGCTGGGCTGCCATGCCTCAGTCAGAATTTGAAATTTGCCATTCTTCTTAAAATCACTTTTTCGAGGGGTTTGCCCTGTCAGCTTGACTTATCTTGCACTCAATTTGTTTCTGGCTCTGATTTTTTTTTTTTTTCCATATTGAAATTTGAACTGGCTGACAGACCTGTTGGTTTCCTCCATCACTAGCTTGATGTAAATTGGTTTGGGGCCTTAAGTAATTGTGAAATTGTTGAAATGTGTCTCTGGCACCCAACCACCTCCTTTTCCAGCCCCTTCCTATCTCATACCTTTCCCTTCCCTAGCTTTGTCCAGTGCTAGCTATTTCTCTTGGAAGTATTTACCAATACAACCACGTTATCTGATTAGACCTATTACACTTGTACAATAACAGCATTTCTAAGACAATTTAGGCATCTTCCCATCTCCACTTCTCTTCAGTTGTGCCAGAAGTTGGTGATCTGTAAACTTGGCTGGTCACAGAATATCCAGAGATTTTTGTTCCAAATACACGCCTCACCAGGGGACAAAAGAAGGGAATCCTTGGGGCCTGGTATCTTTAAACAATATTTCCAGGCAATTCTGATAATTAACTGCTTATTTCCAGTTGGAAGATTCCTTCCAACCCTGAGATTATGTGATGCTATGATTTTATCCTCATCACAGCCCTGCGAAGAATCGTAATGATAATAACAGCTGACATATTAAGCACTTACTAGATATCAACTTCAGAGCTAGGCATTTACATGACTTACCGCAGGAGTGAGGCCATTCTTAATCCCTCTTCAACAACAGGGAAATTTAAGGCACATATTGATCAACATCAACTGATAGAGAACTGACTAGTGTCTTAAAATTTCTGTAACTACTGAGGAGTAAAAAATCCTCCAAATTCCCCACTCTGGGTTCCAGGGTTCTTTGTGCAACATGGGATCAGTAAAAGTGGTCTCAGGTCATTCAATCTGCAGTCCAGCTGTGAAGTCCTTAAGGACAAGGAACGTGTCTTCTTTTCTACACTCTCCCCTCCTCTAACACACCCTCACATCCTGCCTGGCAAAGAGAAGGCCCTTAGCAGATGTTTGTTGAACTGAAATTATCTGTAACCCAGGTCTCTTGACTTCTAGCCCAGGGCATTTCTGCTATCAAGACTTAATGAACTCCAGAACCCCAAGGTATAAATTGAGAACAGAGTTTAATTTGTTATATCATGGACAGATATTTGGGATTTTAAAGACTCAAATCATGCAAATTACAGAGATAATTATCTCGAATGATGGACAAGTGACCATATATATGTGACCCACATATATATGGTCACTTGTTTTTCAACAAAGGCACCAATGCTGTTCAATGGGGAAAGGAAGCTTTTTTCAGTGAGTGGTACTAGAACAACTGGATATTAATATGGAGTATAAAAAAAAGAAACTCTAGCCCCTACCTCACAGCATACATACACGTTAATTTGAAATGAGTCATAGACTTAAATGCAGAAGCAAAAACGTTAAAACTTCTAGTAGATAACATAGAAGAATATCTTTGTAACTGTGGGGTGAGCAAAGACTTCTTAGGCCACAAATTTACACACCTCAAAATAAATTGATAACTTGGATCTCATCAAAACTCAGAAACGAATTTCTGTTCATCACAAGATAATATTAAGAAAGTAAAAAAGGCAAGTTGTATGGGAGAAAATATTTGCCAAAAGACTAGTATCCAGAATGTACAAAGAACTCTTACAGCTCATTTATAACAAAACAAATCACCCAGTTAAAAAATGTGCACACACACACACACACACACACACACACACAATCAACTATACGCCAATAAAAATTTAAAAACATGTGCGCAAGATTGAACAGGATTTCCACAAAGATATCCAAGTGGCCAACAAGCTGCTCAATATTATTAGACATCAGGAAGCGCAAAATAAATTAAGAGGTATTACAGTGTACATGTTAGAATGGCTAAGATTAAAATGACTGACAATATGAAGTGCTGGTGAGAGTGTGGAACATCTGGAACTCTCATACGCTGCTGGTGGTAGTACAGAATGCTGGAATCCATTTGGAAAACTGGAATTTTCTAATAAATATCAACATACACTTACTCTATGACCCAACAATTCCACTCCTAAGCATTTATCCAAGAGAGACGGAAATATATGTTTAAGAAAGACTTGCCTAGGAATGTTCAATAGCAGGTGTATTAGTAAAATCCCTAAACTGGAAACAATCCAAATGGCTCTCAACAGGAGATCAGGTAAGCAAGTTATAGTATATTAATAACATGGAATACTATTTAGCAATGGAAAGTCGCTGATACAAACAACAACATAGAGGATTCTCAGAAGCAGTATATTGAGTGAAAGAAGCCAGTCACAAAGACTTCATGTTGGATGATTCTATTTATATGAAGTTTGAGAGCAGCCAGAATGAATTTATGATGCTAAGTGTTAGAAACATGATTATCTCAGAGAGGGAGGGAAGATGTTATTGACCGGGCAGGGGCACGTATAAACTCCAGTTGTCTGTTGTCAAGTAACAAACTCCCCCTAAACTAATGGCTTAAAGCAACGACTGGCTCATTCTAACCCACAGTTTTGTGGGTCAGGAATTCAGGCAGGGTTTGATGGAGAGATTCTTCTTTTCCGTGTGGCACTGATGTGTAGGCTGGCCTTGAGGGTCCCAGACAGATTCCTGGTATATCTGACACCTGCAGAGCTGGTTAGAAGGCGGGGCTCAGCTGAACTCTTAACTGGATAACCACGGTGACTTCAGGCAGTCGGTGACTTCAGGTAGTCAAACTTCTTACTTGGGCTTAGGGCATTGAGAATGGGTGTTCGGAGACTAAGGCAGAAGCTCCATGGCCTTTAACTGGTGTAGCCTTGGCAGTCACACAGTATCACTTCTGCTGGATTCCACATCAAGGCAATCACAAGCCTGCCCAGATTCAGAGAGAGCAACATGGATCCCACCTCTCAATGGCAGAAGTGTCAAAGGATTTGCAACCATGTTTTAAAACTGCCCTAGGAACTTTCTGGGGCGGATGGGAATCTTCTGTAGTTTGATCTGGGTGGTATGGTGGTTACCAGTGTGTAGAAAATGATTGAGCCGTATACTTGAGATCTGCCCACTTTATGTAAGTTACACTGCAATTAAAAATCTCTGCAGAGTGCTTTACATACAACACTCTCATTATTTTCACAACAATCCCATGAGTCAAAAATTATTATCTCATTTTACAGATATACTATTTTACTTAGTAGCTTGGCCAATGCCAGACAGAATCAGAGTTCAAATCCAGGTTTATCTGATCCCAAAGTGTCTTGTCTATCCACTAATATCCTGTTACAGGGACAAAATGGTTCATTCATTCATTCATTTATTCTTCAGTTAATGTCTATTGAGAACCCACTGTATGTTGGGTCCCAGGCTAAGAACTGGGGATAAAAAGGAGACTAGCATATATCCTTGCCTTCAAGGGGCTCATGACCTAAAGGAGGAGACAGATTTGTATATAAATGTCAATCTATAATGTGATCAGTATTATATCATATTGGATACATTTTCTGGACTCCCAAATCAAGATCCCATGAAATATTTGGTACCCATGGGCAAAAAAGGATAGAATATTTGAAATCAGAACTTGTTCTAGAAAATATATGGTCTCAGTAGACTAGCACATTTACAAATGTGCGAATGGGGCCCAGAAGAAGGAAGCCTGGAGGGAGAACAACTGTTTTAGAACACCACCGCTTTACTCTCCCAGAACTAGACCCTGACTGTCTATACTTAGTTACGTCTGTAATCTTTCAACTTTACATTTCAGAAATACTCTTTATCCTGTTACATTCTTGCATGTAAATTTAATTTGCTTAGATGTTTTTCTCTTAAAAAACTTTTTTTTGGCTTTAGGGTTTGAATTTGATTGGATTTTTACCCCTTACTTTCTTACTTCTTCTGCTTTTTGTCATTTTAATCGCATTTGGGATGGATTTGGTCCAGACCTGAACTGTCACACCTTCCCCTTCTGTGACCACACAGGGCCATCTGCTCTGAGACCTCAGTCTTTGTGATTGCCATCCTGGGATCCATCTTTCATGCCTTTTTCTTGTTTGGCATTCCAGGCTGCCAGAGTTAGCTAGCTTTGACTAGCAGGTGTTGATGTGTTGATCTCTTGAAAACAATTTTTTCTTCCTTGTCAGCTCCCCGATGTATCTCCCCATTGTCACCAGCCACCCTGAGATATGGGGGCCTCAGCCAGAGATTATGGAGTGTCAGCTCTCTAGAAAGTGTCTGGGGCCCCATCAGTCAGCAGCGGGCTTGGAGGGCCTGCGGCATTGTGCTGGCCTGAGTTTACAGAGAGAGACCGCTGAGCAGCTGCTGGGGCTGGGACATACTCTGGGTTATTTCTTCTGGGAGTGGGTAGGGGGCTGACTTTCTAGTTTTTCTGGTCACTTGGATGGATTTACCTCATCTATCTGGTGAGGCTCTCCTTGTACCTAAAAAAATAACAGTGAGACAGCCATTGAGGTGTGAGCAGACCGGCCCATCCGTGGACTGGCCCATGATACTGGCAGCCTGATCTTGCCTTTTCAGCACATTTATTGAGTGCTTACTGAATGTTCTGACAAGTGCTTCAACAGCAATATTTCATTCAATTCTGATGATGACCCCGAGGAGGAAGATAAGCCTCGAAGAGATTAAATAACTCTTCACAGTCACATCGCAATTAAGTGTGTGGGTCAGAATTTGAACTCAGGATTGCCTGATTCCAGACAATGTAATCTGACCTCTTTGCTGTGCTCTCCTGACTCTCTGAGGATATCACAATTTAACCATCGGTTACCTATGTGCTAAATGTGGGGCTGGTAGCACGGGAATGAATGAGATAGAGTCCCTGCCTTTGAGAAGTTCTCAGTTTAGTGAATGAGACACAGACTGGAACACAAATAATTCTAATCAGGGCATCAATAGGAGTTCAAGGAGTTGATGTGGAATCGGAAGGGCATGGACCTCTGTGTTTGGGGATGGAGTGAAACCGGGGATGCTTCCTAAAAGCAGATGGGTGGAGGGGGAATGTCTGGGCAGGGTCTGAAGGGTACGGGACTTACCCCCTCACGCCGCATGCAGAGACTCTGTCTTTATGGAGACAGAGAAAGCCGATAAGCCATGCTTAACCTCCAGGTTCTTTTCCTGTGCCCCTTCTCAGGGACTGATGCTAAAAATGTGCCTCCGTGGAGCCTGTGAGTCACACCTGCTTCTGTTCCTGGCGCCTGAGACTCTGAAATTCCCTGCCCAAACGACCCTGAGACTTTCTGTTCTCCCAGGGGTGGCACAGCCATTGTGCACATCCCTTGACCCCAGGGTGGCCAAGGAGAGGCTATATGTAGGGTCAGGGGGCTGTGGCCTGAGCTTGAAAGAGAAGCCCTGAGCGTCCACATGTGTCTGTGTAGGTCTCCTTGTTGTATGGGAAGGAACTGGGGAGGGAAGAGGAGAGAGGTGAGCCACTGACCAGAGTCCAGAGGCTGAGGGCCCAGATACTGATAGACACTTCTCAGTTCAAACCTGGCTTTTGAGATCATTATGAAGGTTTTTTTTTTTTTTTAAATTTTGAGAGAATTTTACAAGACTTACAAAAATTGTACAGAGAGATCTTGTATATCTTTGACTCAGTTGTCCTGAATATGAATGTCTTACACGACTGCAGTACCATTAACAAAATAAATCAACATTGGGCAATACTATTAACTAAATGACAGACTGAAAACTGGTAATTAATGCCTAAGCTAGAAAGTCCCTCATCTCTGAGGGGGTGACTGAGTCTTCCAAAGCTAGGACTGGCACCCTGGAGTTTGGGGTTTCCAGGCACCCAAGGGGTGCATCTTGTCAGCATATTTACCATCCTGGGAAACCAGAGGCTTGGACGTGAGGCTTGGAGTTTCACCCAGAGGCCAGGCCTTAGCTCGGTGACAACCTGATAAACTTCAGCTCTCTGATTCTACAATTTATGATCTGATGAGGGAGCAAGCAGCTGATAAACTTCAGCTCTCTGATTCTACAATTTATGATCTGATGAGGGAGCAAGCAGTGTCCTCTAGGTCTGAGGTATGTTTCATGAGAAGCTCCCAGGGTCTAAGAATCAGGGCTCTATGAATATCAGATCCTGTTAGATTTTAGAGTATTAGATTATATTAGATAATGTGGGTGTTTGGAGAAGCCAAACACCCCATGCAGGTGTACATACATTCAAGTTCTCATCTTGGTCTTCTTAATTCCCCTCTCTTCACTCTGCTTTCTACCTGCTGAAGAGTGGAGGGAATCAGGCTGGAGTCAGGAGGGCCTGGTACTTCAACAGGGCAAATAACTTCACCCCTGCACATCCTCCCTACCCAAAGTCTTTAAGACTTTGTTCTCCCTTCTCTGTACGTGCCTTTTCCTCTGCTCGCCTTCCCTCAGCCCACATCCTTCTTATTTCCCTCAGTCCTTCCCTCTCTCATTTGTCTACTTTGCTGGTACTTTCCCCTCCCCCTCCTCATTCTTCCTCCACGTTCGCCCTCATTCCCTCTCCTCCCCACTCTCTCAATGCCCCCCATTGCTTTATCTTGCTTCTCCTCTCTTTCTCTTCCTTATTCCCCCCACATCCCATCCCCCCATCTAGGTACGATCTGTGCTACACAAGGTCCTCGATGGCCCACCAAATGCTTGCGGCAATTTTTTCAAGTGAGAGGGAAGAAAAGAAGGAATTAAATCATAGTATTGGCAGCTGGCAATCTGCTTCAATCGCAGAAAAATGTCCCCGGCTTCCTCAAATATTGAAACATTGATGAAGAACAGATTTTCCCTGGCTGTGTGAATTCCCTTCCGTCCGAGTTTGGCAGAGGGACTGCCTTGCTTGTTATTATTATAGGCGTTTTGATGCATTCCCTGCTTAGCAAAGTTGGAATGCATTTCAACCAACCCCTGAATTGATGTAACACTATTTTTATTTGTAATGAGGGTGTATTAAAATATATATACATTTCCACTGATTTCTGGCTCTGGGGAGGGTGGGATCTGAGGACGTCCAGGCAGGAAGGCCTGGGTTTTTCCATCCTCTGTCCATGGGGAGAGTGCTGGAATTTAGGCATTCTCGCTTGTCCCCACCCCCTTGTTAGATTGCACTGATTTTAATAAACATTTTCCTGTCTTAGGTTTCCTCAGTGACATAGAATCAGATGTGTCAGTTGGATGGTGTCTTCCAGAGGTCACCTCTCTCTGCCCTGGACACATGGTCCATGGGCCCGAGCTGCGTAGGGACTGAGTGAGGGGTTAGGGAGGAGACAAAGAAAAGGAGAGTTAAACACATGGAGAAAATGTACAGATACAGATATGCAGTTATTTCACTGTGATCTGTCCTGCGCAGGGGGACACAGAGTGAGTGGGTGATGAGAGGAAGGGGCACAGAGGCCGGCCCGCTAGGCTGGTAGAAGGGGCTGTGAAGAGGGCAGGGATGGTTTGATAGCAAGGAGCACAGGGATGCTGGGAGGGGCAGTGGCAATGGCTACTCACAGGGAGCTTCTCTTTTTTGGAAAAACCTTTAGTACCTTCCATTGGGGTAGCTCCATCCTTTTATCAGCAGGTAACTGCCCCACGCAAGCACACCTGGATGCAAGCTCTTTGGAATTCCAGAGTTCGCTGGGATCTTAGAAAAGATGATCTAGTTCTGGGGTCCTAAGCTGGAGTTTCTGAGAGTTCTGAGAATGCCCTTAAATGAAAGAAATGACATCAGTGTTCATTTTTTCTGGGGCGTGGGGCAAAGGTATAGCCTTCATCACTCCTGAAAGAGACTCTGATCCAGATATTCTCAAACCACTGGTCCAGTTCAGCCCCTAGATTGACCATCTGGAGGGACTGAGGACCAGCAAGGTGATGTGGCTTAACTAAGGCCTTGTAGAGAGTTATTGTAATTCTTTCCATTTACGGACAATGAAACAGGCCTGGGGAATTCTAGTGACTCAGACAGCCAGCAGCAGAGCCAGGCTTAGATTTGGTAGCCTGGCTCTCAGCCCAGCCTCCTTTGTTCATGCCCATCTTTCCTGCTGTGCCGCTGCTGCCTCCTTAACCTCCCCATCCGTGTCAAGCAGCAGCAATGCCTGTCTGTCCCAGACTTCACTCCCAACCCCCGAGAATTGACAGAAATACCTGGAAAGGTATTTGAATGGAGCCGGTGTTCACTGTGATGTTGTTTAAGGTCAGCATTCTAACACCCAGTATAGTGGTTCCAACCTCTTTGGTTTGGAGGAGGCTGAGGGATGGAAATTCTAAGGCTTGACTTAATAGCGTGTGATGCAGCCCCGCTGATCTCCACTTACTGTCATTAGTACTCATGCTCCATTTGCTCCAAAACAAATTCACTTTAAAAATCAGGTGTGGGAGGATAACATAAGGGTCAGAGGGCTTGGCAGCAATCCGGTTAAGCCTTTCAAGCTTTGTCAGTTTTCACCAGGGGCTCTGAACTCCAGGTCCTCCGAACCTTTTTCTGTTCTTTGAATACACCACGCTCTTCCATGCCTTTGGTGCAAGCTGTTCGTTTAGCCTGACACACCCTTCCTCTGGAAATGCCTTATGTTTCTGAGACTTGCCCCCAAAGTCACCCCCACTGTGAAGCTTTTTCTGGCTCTCCTTGCAGAGCTGGTTCTCCCTCTTTTCTGTTCCTGGGCCTGTTAGAGAGCTTGTCCTGGGTTTTGGTGGGTAATGATGTAGGGATTTGATGTCCCAGCTAGACTGTGAGCTCCTGGAGGATGGGGACTGTATAGAACACTAAAGGGCAATGACTCTCACTGGGGACCATTTTGTCCCCTACCCCCTGAGGGGGAGAGGTGGAGCGCTAGTGGCCTCTAGTAGGAAGATTTCAGAGATGTTGCTAAATATCCTACAACACCCAGGACAATAAATACTTTTTGGGCCCCAAATATCAATAGTACCACTGTTGAGGGACCTGCCATAGAGGGTCAATAACCTGTGGTCAAATTCCTCCAACAGCTGACGCAAATGTGTGAAGGGTTAATGCAGTCTGGGAAGAGCATTAAATGTTTCCACGTCTGAGTGGACAGACAAGGGGTGTGGCCTTTGACAACAGACATTTTAAAGAAAGTTGCAAACACTTGGTTTGTGTTCTAAGAACTTTTTGTGACTCTGTCAGCCCTCAGAGAAGATGGCATTGAAGTTTCCTTCCAAATCTGGTATTCTAGAACTTAGTGCCCAGTAAATATTTCTTGAAAGACAAGGATTAAGGCTGCTGGCTCTTTGGATGGGAGACCTAATTTAGGAAGATTACATCTTTATGAAACTCTTCTCATGCTCTCAAAGGAACTAAAGTTCTTTAAATGAGGATTTTAAAAATCACATTTGAGGATTTATTGCAAGATAAGAGACAGACTACAAGTAGAATTTTAGGCATATTCTACCTAATCAGCCACATTCTTGAGTGTTTATCTTGGAACAAACACATGGATGAACCATCCTTAAATAGTCAGCATATAAACTAAGGAATTTTCTGTAGCTCCTCTGAAGCATGCTAGTTAGAAGGCTAAAGCAGAGACAGTACCCACATGAGGGTCCATTCAGGAGGAGCTGGAGCTGGGGTGCTGGGGACGGGAGGGATGTGCAAGTTCATGGCAAGGAAGGGAAGTAGAAGGAAGGAGGGTAAATAGAAAAGGTTGTTTGGTGAATTGAAAAAGGCAAGGGACAGGAGAATGGTGTGTGGGTGCCACAAGGAGGCTGGCTTAACAACACAGTCTTGGATGAGTTGAGTCATTTGGAGAGGAGGTCCATAGCTATAGGAAAATGTTTCTATATCTCTAAGAGCAGTGGTTCCCAAACGTAGCCACCATCACAATCATCTGAGCCCCTTAAAATATTCAGATTCCAAGGCCCCATCCCTGGAGGTTCTGATTCTATAGGTTTGGGGTAAGGTCCAAGAATCTTCAGTTCACAAGAGTTCCCCAGTGATTCTGATACTTATCCAGGTTTAGGTATCAGTGTCCCAGATTAGAAAAAACTGAGGAGGTGCTGATGGCTGCGGAGTAGCAAGGATACTGATCATTCAGTCAAAGAAATTGACTAGATTTGGAACTACACTACGTGTTGGGAAAGGTGTAAGACACAGGGGTCTCTATCCTTAAGGGGCTTGTAAAGGGGTTCATAAAAGGCGGTGGGTGCAAATTCAAAGAGAATTGACTGTGTAAGTCATACACGAGGGTCCTTTAAGTGGCAAATAAGTGATTATAGTGGTTGGGATGGTCAGAACCTGTCAAGGGAGGGGTGAGGTAGATGTGAGCCCTTCTGGAATGATGGGTATGATTTCAGTGGGGAGGGACTCAACCAAAGGAGGAGGAGGTTATGGGGTAAAGGTGTGATGTATCCAGAGTTTGGACCAAGGCTTTGGTGTTGGAGTCAGGGAGGATGGGCACAGCTGGCAGTCTTTTGGGAAATGTAGTAGACGGATGCCAGGCATTGCTGGGGAACCTCTCATCTTCTCCTTGTCTCAGGGCTGTGTTGTTATCTTTCTCAAAGAGGGACCTTCTCCAGACCAGGGCATGTGGCTGCAACTCCCCAGAGACCTGGTGGGTACATTTGCCATTGAGGAAAGTCCTTGGACAGGAGAGTTTAGGAGCTCTGGAGGACACTGCTGATGTCCAGACTGCAGCCATTCCCTTCCTAGGGGAGTGATCACAGTGTCCACAGTCTTTACAGCCCTGTCTACAAGTCTTTCTCTTTCCCTCAAAAAAAAAAAAAAAAAAGAAGAAGAACAAACCAACAAAAAACCAGATTGGATGATTTTGCTCTTGAAGAGTGGGCTTATAGAAAAAAGCTTGCATTTATTGAGCATTTATATACCAGATATATATCAAAAGAGCTTCAGTTACATTATCGTATTTAATCTTAATATAACCTCTTGAGATAGATACCGTATTAGCCAGGGTTCTCTAGAGAAAGAGAACCAATAAGGTCTCTCTCATCTGTCTGTCTATCTGTCTATCATGTAACAATAAAGATTTATTATAAGGAATTGGCTTATGCAATTATGGAGGCTGGCAAGTCTAAAATCTGCAAAGCTGGTGCCCCAGTTCAAGTCCCAAGGCCAGCAGGCTGCTATAGAATCAGAAAGAGTTGAAGTCCCAGTTCAAACACCATCAGGCAGGAAACTTCTCTCTTATTTGCAGGAGGGTCAGGCTTTTGTCCTACTTGGGCCTTCCACTGATTGGCTGAGGCCCATCTACATAATGAAGGGCATTCCGCTTTCCTCAGTCTACTGGTTTACGTGTTAATCTCCTCTAAAAACGCCCTCACACAAACACCCAGAATAAAGTTTGCCCGAATACCTGGGCACCCTGTAGCCCAGCGAAGCTGACACGTAGAGTTAACCATCACAAGTACCAAGAGCGTCGGCGTCCTTATTTTGTAGAAGAGGCAGGGAGGCATGGATGGGTGAAGTCTTGTGCACAACGTCACACAGCAGTAGTTTGCAGAGCAGGAGTCTGAGCTGATGTAGCCATTGCTTGACTTGCTTAAGCTTTGACCTTACTACCTCTCTCATGGAAGGGGGACTAGGTAACTACTCCTGGTGTGATTCATCAGACCAAAGTGGACATCTCAGACCTCTGAAAGTCTCTACCATCACCTTGCTCGTTGCCTGGAGTTCTTCCCAAATGTGAAATCTTTTTCAGGTCACCATGAAACATTTTTCCTTGTCTATGCTTCTTTGTTTCCTGAGGGCAGAAGTGTGTGTGTCTTCCATCAGCTTGTCAATCAGCAAGCCTAATTCTGTCTGATTTATCTAGCAACTCTGCATCCTCATGGGCCAAGTGATGGAGAGCTGGATAAGTCACTTCTGCTGAAGCAACCTTGCTCTCCTGTCCCTGGGTGTCCCTGTGGCGGTATCCTGAACAGTCCAAGAGAAGCAAGAAGACAGTGGACTCCTGGAGAAAGTAACAGGTTTCTGAAAGGAACCGTGTTTCTTTAATATTTCCAGTGGTGGGAAACTCACCACCTCACCAAGTAATACATTATCCTTTTAAGAACATAAAAGGAAATTTCTGCTTGAATTGAAATCTGCTTTCCCTTATTCTGGAGTAACAGAACAAATAATCTCTTTCTTACATGAACACTTTTCAAATATTTGCAAACAGGGATAATATCCCCATGAGACATTTCTTCTCCAGGCTAAATGCTTCCAGTTCCTTCTAGCATTCTTTTTGTGATTCAGCTTATAGACCCTTTGTTGGCTTTGTCTTCCCCTGTCTATGGTGGATGCCCTTCTTAAAAAAATCCCAAGTGTTCTAGTTCTGCTCTGACTAATGCATTTAGTAGAGTGGAAGTATCACTTCCATTGTTTTGGAAATTAGGTATGTATCAGTGTGTCCAGGTTGCATTAACTTTTGTAATAACATTTATTATTTTATATTGAGACTGAAGTCAACTTACATTAGGTCTTACCATGTTATACTTCTGCACTTGGTTTTTGGATTTGAAATTTAGAATTTTATATTAATTCTTATTAACGTATATCTTTGTTATATAACCCATATTTCAACCTGATTCTGCCATCTACATCTTGCTGCTGACTTGTGGCTGGGGGAGAAAATGGAGGGGCACTGAAGAGAAAGTCCTCTTAGTTGGCGCCTCTGTCCATTGCTGTTCTGAGGCTGGAGGAAGAACTTCAGGGCATCGGAGCTTCCTGGGGATTGGGGGTCACAGTGAGGTTAGGGTCCAGGCAAATATGTTGACAGTGAGTCCCTACACTGGAAAAATAACACTGTGTTGTATTTTCCTTTTCCATTTTCACTTGTCCCAGGAATCTGAGAACAAGGAAGCCTCCAGGGATGGAGATCCGAATGGAAAGACCTTGTGCAAAGGATCCTATTGTTATTCAAAGCTTTCACATGGACCTCTTATGTTTCCTTGGGGGCTCAGTCTAACCTCTTTCAGAGTCTTGGTCCAGAAGCAATGGAAGATGCGGTCCTTGCCCTCAGGAAGAATCATATGATGGTTTGGGCAAGAAGACTTGCATGTGTGAAACCACAGCAAACTGGCTAGGAATGAAGACAAATTTGTGCTAAGTGGCCTGGAGCTGACCACAGCCCACATAGGGGTCTATGGACAAGGAGGAGGTAAGAAGAGAATGAATCCACTAGGGAGTGTCCCAGAGGAAGTGGGAATGGAGCTAGGTCCAGAAGGGCGTGGAAGGGGAAGAAGGAAGGAACGACTTTACAAGGTAGGGAGGGGCATGAACAAAGTGGCTGGTGGTGACAGCAACTCTGCAGGGACCCAGAGAAGGAAAACAGACTGGTTCTTCCCTAGGCAATGGAAAAACTCACCAATGGGAAGTGTCCTGTGACAAAGACCTTTCAAAGACCCCATCCTTGGATCTGGCCCAGTTCTGCCATTTCTCTTACCACCAGCCCAATCCAGGCTCTCTTCCTCTTATTTCCAGATTCTTCACCCTTTCTTTGCTGGTCTTCTTGCCTCTAATGTCCTAAACTCTTACTCAAGGTACATATTAATTTTTTCCCAAACATTGGAGATGGGCAAGATACAAAGAGGCACATTAACGCTGTCCCAATTGCAAATATTCTGCCCCACTGTCCCTATTTGCTGATCTCCCCCGATAGCATTTGCATCTCAGTTTTTCACTTAGAATACACAATAATAATATTATTAATAACGGATAATAGCAGCTGACATCCAGAGTGAAATAGATACGCCAGGTTTTATATGTGCCGTGAGTTAAACATGACAATCATCAATAAGGTAGGTACTATTATCATCCGCGTTTTATAGAATAGAAAATTGAGGTGCATAAAGGTTAAGTAAATTGCCCAAAGACATACAGATAGTAAGTGACAGCACTGGGACAAGCCCAGGCCATCTGACTCCAGGTTCTGCCCTATTTATCATATACCACTTCTTCATTCTAGAAAATACAGGGTTAGAGTGTTCCAGGAGAAGGAACGGAAAGAAAGGGAGTTTTTATTGACACCTAGTATATGCCATTCCTTGTGCTAAGGCACTGTACATGTGTCGCCTCAATTAATCCTTACCCCACTCTGAAAGACAGATTATTACAAAAGAAGGAGATGGATGCAAAATGAAGTAGCTGGTGTGGGCACACAGCTGGTACAATGGGTAGTCAGATTTCAACTGAAGTCTGTTTTTCTCCCGGAATCCACGTGTTTCCATTGCAAATGTGAACTAGATCTCAAGCGGCTGGTATAAGGAGAGTGAAAATGAGCCACATGCCAGCAGAAAGAGCCTAAGAAAACTTTCCTCACCATGAAAAAGCACAGCATTTCAGTCCATGTGACACAGCCAGGCACAGCTGGAAGATAGCATTTAGGCAGTCTCTGTGGCCAATGTGCTGTTGATTCATGCATTTGAGAACAAAGAGTCTGGGCTGATCTTCAGCGTTTATGTGCCAAGAATCTGAGAGAGTAGCAGGCATGCAAGTACCAGCTACTGACTGCATCAAAAAGCATCTATCCCCTTTGTACAGTACAGCAAGGGACCGTCTACTCACAATGACCTCTTTAGCCTAAGCTCCCATCCAGGTGGTAAATGCCACCTGCAGGGTCATCTTTGGATGACCTGGGGGAGAGAAACCCAATTTCCATGATTTTGGAAAATCTGGATGCTCTGTTCCCTTATCTTCTTCCCTTCAGGATGGGATAGGAATAGGCAGGGAAAGGAGAGAGAGAGAGAGACAGAGAGAGAGAGAGAGAGAGAGAGAGAGAGAGAGAGAGAGAGAGAGAGGTGTTTCTCATTGGGACCCACAGCTTCTGAGGTTCTGGACCAGTATTTCTCTAACTTTCCTGGTGTCAAAATCACCCAGAAGTGACTGTTAAACCTGAGATGTTAAATGAGATTGTTAAAATTCAGTCTTGTTAAAACTGAGGCTGTGGGACCCGCTCTCAGAGTTTCGGAATCAGTAGGGCTCAGGAAGAATTACTAGGTCTCGAGCAGGGCTCACACGTTTGCATTTCTACCCAGTCCTCAGGCGGTGATGATGTTGCTGTTTCCGGGACCACACATGATCTCTCAGGCTGAACAGCCCCTTTCTCTCTTTCTTTAACCTCCACACTTGCCTTGAACATACCGGGTGCCTCAGTCAGGGGTCCTGGCAAGAACCATCTTGGATGGTTCAAACACGACTCTGCTGAGGGGCTGCTTACAGGAGTGTGGGCAGGATATTAAAGGGGTGCGCAAGGGAAGTTGAGGCACCTGGAGACCCACAGCAGCAGGAGCGGTGACCACCTTAGGGCTGCAGAAACAAGGGAGGGGACAGTGTTTCCAGGGCTGGGTGAGGACCGTCTGGGGGAGCCGGGGCCGGAGGGTGGGGTGAGGGTGGTAGGATATGCCAGAAATGCAGCACGAGAAGAGACCTCTGCTACTCTCCTCTCCAGCTGCCTCCTGGAGTGTCCCAGTGGCTGAATCCTGCTGGGTGCCAGAAAGCAGTGGTTGACGTCATTTGCAGGGGTCCCAGGCACGGAACAGAGCAGAGGGTGGACCTGGGGTGGGTGGAGGGCGAATGGAGAATGACCAACACACCAGGTGAGACCCCGCCGCTCTCCCTCATGATGCCCCATCTCTTCCACCTTTGGTTCTTCCAGGAGCTTACTAGGAGCCAGCTGACCCAAGAGAGCAGAGGGATGGCATCATGCCTGTAGTTATCCTCAGCCTTCATTCAGTAAATTGGGACTCTGGACTCTACCTCAGCTGTGCACAGGGACCTCAGGACTCCCAGAGAGGCTGTAAGCAGAGCTGTGTCTCCCTCCCAGCGCTCCCCTTCCCAACAAACTCTCTCCCCCGATCTCAGACAAGATGGCAATATTTCCACTGGCCTGCTCCGGCTTGCATAGGGTCAGGGTGGACTGGAAAAACCCTCGCTGCTTCTGCAGCAACCTTCATGGGGCTCTGATAGGAGAGATCACAGGAGCTGGGAGGACTATGGGGGATGCCTGGCGGGCGGGGAGGGGGGCGGGCAGAGAGTTTCAAGTTATTTCCAAACCAAACTGTAGGGAACACACAGTGCTTGGCGTCGGCTCAGATAGAGCTCCCTTTCCATCTATGGAACAATGAAGATGACAACTCAATCCTCAGGAAAGAAAACAGAGAGAGGGGAAAACAAGAGGAAGAGGAGAGCTGTTTACAGGCGAGAACTGCCAGGCCAAGGGCCATGTTGCTACTGGCCCTGGCTGGCCTGAGTTTGTGTCTCAATTTACCTTTCTGTGGCTGTCAGGATACTTTCCTGAGCCACGCAGCAAGATCTCTGTTAGATAACCCCTCTGTGGGAGCATGTTTAGGGAAACTGTGCTGGCTGGCAGCTTTATACCCTGACATGGCAGCGGGTGGGTGGCAGACAAGCTTGGAGGCTCTCATGCCCTCTGGAAAAGGAGGACTGGGCTTCTCTGGGGGCAGGGAGGGGGCTTTCGGGCGTCAGACTCCAGGAAGGCCTCCTGGGCAGAGTGGCCTGGTGAAGTGGTCTAGTCCCTCCCCAGGTGGATTAAAAGAGTCTCTTCTCAGCTAGTCCTTTTCTAGTCCCTTTTCTTCTTGAGATAAAAACAAAACAAAAGAAACTGAAGCCAGAGTCTGTCAAGGGCTCCTGAGCCTTGAAAAAGGGGCCGTTTATGGATTAGGAACAGAAAGCTCTGGCTGGAGACCGAGAAATGGGCTCCCTGCAGTATGATGGATTCCCCTCCATGGTTCTTCATTTGCTTTTTTTTTTTTTAAATATGATTATTTATTTATTTTTGGCTGTGTTGGGCCTTCGTTTCTGTGCGAGGGCTTTCTCTAGCTGATGCAAGTGGGGGCCACTCTTCATCGCAGTGCGCAGGCCTCTCACTATCGCGGCCTCTCTTGTTGCGGAGCACAGGCTCCAGACGCGCAGGCTCAGTAGTTGTGGCTCATGGGCCTAGTTGCTCCGCAGCATGTGGGATCTTCCCAGACCAGGTCTCGAACCCGTGTCCCCTGCGTTGGCAGGTGGATTCTCAACCACTGCGCCACCAGGGAAGCCCGGTTCTTCATTTTCTTATCGCTCTGGGTAGAGACCTTGGCCTCCCCCATCATACTCCACGAACCCTAACTCTAGCCTCGAGTTCACCCCTTGCCCATTTTGAACCCAACACACAGAATCTTTGTTCTGTCTCCTTTGACTCAGGCGACACAGAAAGAGCTGGGAAGCAGACAAGCTTCTGCTGTGTATTTAAGAGCCCAGTGTATGTGGAAGGGAACAGAGGTCCTCTTTGGCTGGGTCCTGTGGAAGAGGAGATGCTGGGTTGGGAGGAAGCTGGGCAGCATGAGGGGGAGGCAGGGACAGACTTCTCTCCCAGATAGGGGTGAGTGCTGGGTCTTTCTCGGGGTTTCCTGTGACAGCCACTTCTACTACCCCCCTGGCATCCCGGAGTTGGAGGAAACCTAAATGTGTCATCTGATCGTGGGACAACTGGACGGCATTTCAGGGATCCCGGAACTGGAGGGAACCTAAATGTGTCTTTTGATGGTGGGACCATTGGACGGCAGTTCAGGGAACCCGGGGTCCAGTCCATTTTCTGCTACAGTCTAACCTGGGGGAGACTTTCCCTCCCTGAGCTGCTAACTTCCCAGGGGTGTCTGGCTAGGTGAACTTGGAGATCCCGTCTGGCCTTGGCAGTCTGTGATTCTATAGTCTCTGTATGTTTCTCGTATTCAGAGATGGGGTTCACATTTGTGCTTTAAAAAGGAAAACAGAGAATTGAGAATCTACCACATTTGGGAAATACATCTTCCTGACATCACTTCGGTTATTACAGAGGCTGAGTCCAGGCCACTGCACACTACGATTTTTAGAGAAGCTCAACTGTTAGTGAGTTGGGGCCCTTTCCTGGCCCTTAAGCCTTGTGTGCTGTGGCTAACGTTTCTATCCAGACACCTCATCTCCTCCTGGCAGCTTCCACGCCCATAGTCTCAGGCCCGGGTCTGACCCAGAGCTAGGGTTTCTAGCTCTAGCCTTTCAAGTTGGCCACAAGATGCTGTTTTCCCTTCTGTTCAGATCCAGGTCAAGTACTCAGATCAGTATCGGGGCTAAAGGAATATGGGAGATGTGAGGGTGGGTCAAGGTTGGTAGCAGAGACTCAGAGCTGAGAGAGGGACCATGAAGGCCTGTTCTTGGAGTTTCACAGATCCAGGGCCCAACCTCTGTGACCCAGGGCTGCTCATTTCATTTCCCTAGCCTCAGTTTCCTCATCTGAGAAATGTGTATCCCCCTTAGATAATAAAATTATACACACTTTTGGGGGTAGCTAGCAGGTGGACATGAAAACATTTATGTAAAGCGTTTCTCTCATGTCCTAGCTTAAGTTAAACATTCAGTTCATGAGTTTCCTTTCCTTTTAAATTTCCTTTTAAATCTCTGGCAAGAAAGTGAGAGGAGAGAGAGCCATTCTGGAGAAAAGCGAGCCAACGCATGATTTGGAAATGGCTGTGACATACACAGGAAGATGACTCACAGGTGTGCAGACTGTGCCCTTCAGAAAAGAGAGCAGGTATGTCCACCACAGAAAGAAAATAATTTTGGGTAACCACAAACACATAGAGCCCAGGGAATGGGAGGCTGGTGGCAAAGATGACCATTTCTAAGGTGTTGTCCTTCAGCTGGTAGATTGTCAGTGCTGGGTGGGCATCTTGGCATTCCTTCTCACACTTGCCTCTTTCTCGCTTCTCTTCCCCACATCTAGGTCTTCTCTCTGCCTCTTTCCTCACCCCTCTTGGCCGCTTGGAGCCCTTCAGTCCTCAGTAGAAGCGGGCTTTTCTTGTTCGGGTCCCTCAGAGTAGAGCACTGATCACACCCAGACCCCTCCCTCACTAGTACTGCTGCCGAGAATTATTATACCAAAGGAATCTCTTCCCAGACAGGTCAGGAGGGAGAGTCAAGGGAGTGAGGGGCCCACCAATCGCATTCTGTACATTGAAGGATGCCCTGATAGCCTTTTATGAATCTCCATAGACTCACATCATCAAGTAGCTGGAGGGATGGAGGCCAGATATCAAGAAGATTATTCTAATAATGGGAGTAAAAGTCCTAGATCAGCTAAGCAACACAATCTCACACTCCCTCCAACCCAATGCATTTTCCAAAAACCGAAAAGAGACTCCTTTTTAAGAGAATGGCTACCAGGATCAGGGGGACGGAGGAAAGAAGCCCTCAAGGCATTTTTTCCTTTAGGGCTCCACAAATCAGTTCAGACAGGGCTGGGTGTAGCGGGAACCCAGGGAGCGGGCTGCTGGACCACTCAGGTGGGGATTTAGTCCCCTCTGAGCCCCATCCTCACGCTCCTGCAGCCCCCGTGTTTCTGGTCCTCTGCACACGTGGGCCCAGACCCAGATTCACAGCATGGGTGAATTCCTTCACCCGTGTTCTGCAGAGACCCGCCTTTGTTCTGGTGCCCACTCCTAGCTTCCTCTGAGAACAAAGAGGAAGTCCAGTTACGTCCTCTTGCAAAGTAATTAAGCTCGTGGCATGGGGGCCAGTGCTCCTCGGGGCTGGTCAGCAGGGGAGAGTTGGAGTCCACAATAGGTCTTCCCAGAGGAACCTGCTGGTTCTCACGTCCTTCCATCCCCTAGTGGAAGTGGCGCTCCCACACGTGGCTGTCCAAGTGGTGACGCTGTGGGCACAGGGGCCTCGGGATGTGTCCTGGGGCCTGCTGGCACCGTGCACGGAGCCGCGACCTCCTGGCTGCGTTGGTCACTGGGATGCTACAGGCTCAGCCACACGTGGTCACGGAGGGTGCTTAAGGGAGGGCTTTGTTTACCCAAAACCTATGAATCAGCTCATAAAAGGGAAGGCTGTGCTGCCAAGGACATGTGCTGGGGGAGGAAGAAAAGAGAGGGATCGGTTAGGCTTTATGTAGTGGACTGGGGCCAAAAGTTCTCTTTCCTTACTGAAAGAAGCAACAGAGACTGCAATAAAAAGAATTTAAGTTAGAAGTGCGCGCTAGGATGTTTCAGCACCAGGAACAAACAAAGAGGAACAGGCTGGATTTCTTTCCTCTGGGTATTCTTCCGAAAGGAATAGGATATATATTTGAGAATCCTAGCTGGAGGCAGGGAAAGGAACCCCCTGGCTGTGCGTGATACTTACCAGAAGTGACAGGTCTGAGATGGCCCAGGGAGCAGGACCGTGGCAGCTTCTAGAATCTCTGTGCTGAGTTAGGAGTGTTTCAGAGATGTGTTCTCCAGAGGGCACAACTTGATCCCACAGATTGGTTAGCGGGGGAAGGCTTTCGCCGACTAGGAGGAAGAACATTTTAACAACCAAAGCTGTCTAACTGTGGAAGGGACTGTTTTATTAAGGCAGTAAACTTCTGATTTTGGGGGGTATTTAAATCAAAGGTTCAAATCTGGAATCCTTTGGAGGGATTTCCTGCATTGGAAGGATGGAATCAATGCCCTTTCAGGTTCCCTTAAGTGCTCAGATGCTCTGTTTCTTATTCTTCTATCTGTCTCTAAAAGTCAATGGACTTAGAGCTATAATTCCTTTTTGGTGGAAAGATGGCTCCATCAGGCCAGGGTCTGTTCATTAATTTATTTACTTGTCCTTGGAATGCCTAGGTACCAGGCCTGGAGATACAAAAATGAAAAAGACACGGTGACTCTGTATTTGGGGAGTTCATTGTATATTGGGAATGCAGACATGGAAACAGATTGATTGCAATTTTGCATGGCGAGGGCCAAACAAATGCATCAAGAAAGAGCTGTGGATGCACAGAGGAGGGAATAAGAAGCAGCTCTCCGTGGGAGAATAGGGAAAGAAGTACCTTTTCAGCTGACAGCTCGGTCCCAATCCAATTCCATTCCAATCCAGTCCAGGTAGACTTACTCAATGTCTGCCACGTGTAAGGCAAAGAGATTGGACACAAAGAGGCATTCTCTAAAGAGCTATACAGATGAAAGTTCGTCTTTGTGCCATTGGAGTTGTGTGCCTTGGGATGGAGGATACACAGATGAACAAAGCCTGGTCTTTGAGGAGTTTCCAGTCTTCCAACAGCCCCCTTTTCCAGGATGTGTGTCCCTGATTCTGGTGTATAAGCTGGATCAGAGGGAGTAGGTGAATAGGGTGACCACTTGGAAGAGGTGTCAGAGGGTAGTGTTAGGGAATATGTTTCTATGGCTCACCTGTCCTTTCTTGGGGGGGAGGTGATGTCTGATATGTGGCTGTCTAAGCAATGACATCATGGACACAGGGGACAAAACACACTCTGCTGGGTCCTCATATCTCCAGTTTACAGCCCTGGGTGAGGTCCACTGAATGCCAGCAGGAGGCAGGGACATGTTTTATGGTTTGCTTCTTGTCTGGGTGCAGCAAGAGGTAGGGAGGGCAAGGCTGCTGGGTGGAGGGAGACAGAGATCATCTCTTTTGCTCATTCTGTGGATTTATCGGGACCATTGAAGTGACTGAGGAACTGCAGGCAGCTCCAGGGCCCAGTCATGAGACAAAACACCACTGTGGTTTCTCAAAGAGGTAATTTAACCCAAAAAATTGTTAGGCTCAGTTGGGCTATTGAGGAGATGTCAGACCAAGAAAGTTGCCAAACGATGTCAGGTTGGCTTCTGAATTAACGTAATTCAGCGATTGAAACAAACACAAACTAAAAAGTGTCTTGTCCCTTAAATATAATTCCTTCTAGCTCTCATAAGTCCAATATGGGTGTTTCTGATAACTGGGTGACTTTCTTCCAGGCAGTGAGTCAGGGATGCAAGTTCCTTCCATCTGGTTCTGTAACTTCAGCACTGGCTTCCAAGTTTGCACCCTCATCTGTATCAAGTCAGCAGAAGAAGAAATCCCATGTGCCCACATTCCATTGTCTAGGCCTCAGGTGGACACATCTAACTGCAAGCAAGCCTGGGGAATGCAGTCCAGTACTGTGCCCAGGAAGAAGAGAAAAAGAAGAAATAAAGAGCCAATTTCAGCCACACGTTCAGCAGGTCCTAGATAGGTCAGCCTTTCCGCAGTCCTTTCCTGTGAACACTGGCTGAACTTAGCTGACTCCACAGGTGTGTGCAAGGAAATCGAGCCAGAGAAGGTGGGAAAGATAGAGGGAAGAAATGCCCTAAGAAATCATAATTTGTTTTTCACTTCAGTCAAACAAAGCCTTGTGTTCCCACGGAGGTTTTGTTTTCAAGAAGGAAAAACGACAACAAAATTCAAAGGGTATGTATGTTGCTAATGTGTTTCTCCCATTTTTGCTTGTCTTTTGACTTGGTTGATGGTGTCTTTTGCAACAAATGTTTTATATTTTAATATTGTAAAGTTTATTAATTTTTGTTATGTATTTCCTCTTCCCTACTCCAAAGTCATAAACACATTCTCCCATATTTTCTTCCAATACTTTCATGTGCAGATTGTTAAGGTTTTTAAAGCCATCTGGACTTCATTTTTGTGAATGACATGATATAGAAATCTGATTCCATTGATTTATTTTTAACCAGATGACTAGCTAATTGCCTATCCTTTTCCAGTTATTTGACATGATGCTTTTATCATATCTTAATTCCTTTATATACATGATGTATTAGTTTCCTATTGCTGTTGTAACAAATCACACAGATTTAGTGGCTTAAAGCAACACAAATTTATTATCTTACAGTTCTAGAGATCAGAGTCTGCAGTGGTTTCATGGGGCTAAAATCAAGGTGTGGGCAGGGCTGCATTTCTGGGGAGGGTCTACTGGAGAAGCTGTTTCCTTGCTCTTTCCAGCTGCCCACATTCCTTGGTTCGTGGCCCCCTTCTATTTTTAGAGTCAGTGATGGCCAGTAGGGTCTTTCTCATGCTGCATCACTCTGAAGTTGACTCTCATGATCCCCTCTTTCACTTAGAAGGACCCTTGTGATTACACTGGGCCTAACTAGATAATCCAGGATAATCTCCTCACCTCATTCAAGGTCAGATAATTAATTCCATCTTCAGCTTTAATTCCCCGCTGCCGCTGCCGTGTGTTATGAGCTAATTCCTGTCTCCCCATAATTTATATGTTGGAGCACTAACTCCCAGTATCTCAGAATGTGACTGTATCTGGAGAAAGTGACTTTACAGAGGTAATTAAGATTAAGTGAAGTCATATGAGTGGACCCTAATACAATCTGACTGGTGTCTTTTTAAGAAGAGGAAATTTGGACATACAAGGAGACACCAGGGATGCATGAGTACAGAGGAAAAGACAAAGTGAAGAGGCAGTAGTAGTTCGGTCACCTGCAAGCCAAGGAGAAAGGCCTCAGAGAAAACCAACTCTGCTGGCTCCTTGATCTTTCAGCCTCCAGAACTGTGAGAGGGTCAATTTCTGTTGTTTAAGCCACCCAGTCTAGGGTGTTTTGTTATGGCAGCCCTAGCAAACTAATATACTACCTAATATAACATATTCACAGGCTCCAGGGATTAAGACATGGGTAGGGGCTTCTTTGGGAGGGCACACATTAGGTGATTTGTAGTTGTTCTGTTGCATTGACCTACTCATTTATTCCTGAACCAATACCACATTTTAAATATTTCTAGGGTGTTATAATTATTTTACTTGGTGGGGTGAATTTCCTTTTGTGTTCTTCTTTGTCTTCCTTTTACCCAATATTGCATTGATTACTCTTATGCAATTGTTCCATATCGATTTTAGAATCATCAAGTTTCCTGAAGATTGTGATTGTGTTAAATGTACAGATTAATCTGGGGCCCTTGACATCTTCACATGAACACAGTATTCTTCCATTTAACCAGATCTTCTCTGCACCTTTCTTCATAATGTGCTTTCACATTTCCTGGTAGTAGGTCTTTCAGAGATGCTTTATAATTGTCATTGATATTGGAAGTAAGTCGAGTCTCCCTCCTCTACAGAAGGAAAACAGGCCCGGGGAGGGAAAGGACTTATCTGGCAGCAGGCTCTGGTGGAACACAGGCCTCTGATTCCTAACCCTCATGCTCTGTGCTTGGCCACTTAGAGAACAGTGCTGGACCAGCCTGGGAACAGGCTTTCTTCGAGCTCGGGGTAGTTGAGGGGTCATGTAAGGGTCTCTCCTGTTTCACAGATGGAAACATCATAGGCTAGTGGTTGGGTGAGAAGTCTGAGAAGGAAACAAGGGAGCATCTGTAGAATCACTTACTTCTTCACCTTGGCCTATTAAGCGACTCTCATCAGGGAAGGAGTGTGTACTCATAAAAAGCAATAACAAATAGAGCTCTTGTTCACAATTCACAAGAATAAAAATCCAACTCCTGCTCAGTGGGGAGCAGTAAAGAGGCCCCAAAGCTCTTCATTAGAATGACTAAAAAGATTAAGAATGATAAAAGAGAGACATTAGGTTAATTTGACCATGGAAGAGAATGTGTACTATGGTCCAGAGATATCGGAAGTTCAGGGAATGCAGAGGGGTTGAAGAAAGACTATGCTCTCTCAGGTTGCTCAGACCACCTCCCTGCATGGCCCCAGCTTCAGGAGCAGCCGCGGGACGAGCTTGACCTTGCTCATCTACCGGTACACCCCGGGGCCCCTTTCAGGAGCTGCTCCGTTTGGACGCTCCCAGCCTTAGGCAGAGGTCATGATCCATTAGCTACACTCAAGGGTACTGCATTTGCAAATACGATACTTTGGGGGATTTTTCCAAATATCTTTCAGCAGCTGTATTTTCTAATGTCTAATGATGCCTAATGTCTAAGAAATTGAGGAATACTGCTTATTTCCAAGCAAGAGGGGCTTTTGAGATCCCAACTCTGCTCCATATGAAGACCTCAATTTTTTTTTTTGTGGTACACAGTCCTCTCACCGTTGGGGCCTCTCCCGTTGCAGAGCACAGGCTCCGGACGTGCAGGCTCAGCGGCCATGGCTCATAGGCCCAGCTGCTCCACGGCATGTGGGATCTTCCCAGACCGGGGCACGAACCCATGTCCCCTGAATTGGCAGGCGGACTCTCAACCACTGCGCCACCAGGGAAGCCCTGAAGACCTCAATTTTATAAACCAGGCAGTGGAGGCTTGAGAGTAAGTTACTTGAGTCAACATTGTTTATTACTCTTAGAAGTCTTAGGGCCTAAGGCTCCAGGATAGTTCACCTTTTAGGGGGTGGTTCTTCCCCTGGCTGATAGGATAGATTACAAGCCATAAAAACTATAGAGACCAAGATGTCAATAGTGGTAAATGTGTGTGCGTGTGGGAAGGGGATATGCAGGAAAGGGGGATAATGTTCTTCATTTTTCCCAGAGGCAGAAGACTGCTGCTCCCTCATGGGCACAGAGGAAATGTTCTAACAGGAAATTGAGTATTAGATCCACTTGTCCTTTCATCCATCCATTCATTTGTCCATCTATCCATGCATCTATACATACATCCAATATATTCATGCATGCACGGCATGAATAGTGTTTGAATGGTATGGAGTTGTAAAGTGCCTTGCTGAGAAATTTGGAGTTAAGCCTAGAGTCAGTGAGGAGCCACTGCAGATTCCTGGATGAGGGAGTGGCTAGATGTGGGAAGGGATTCAAGGAGAGTGAGGCAGCGTAAAGAGAGATCTAAGGGGCAAAGGCTAGATGTGGTCCTTTCACAGGTCTCACAGGTGAGCTTGAATTCATCTCTTTTCTGGTTGAGGTCTGGAGCCAGGTTCTGGTCTTGACTGAAAAGGGGTCAGACAAAAATGAGAAAGATGGGGCTTCCCTGGTGGCGCAGTGGTTGAGAGTCCGCCTGCCGATGCAGGGGACACGGGTTTGTGCCCCGGTCTGGGAAGATCCCACGTGCCGTGGAGTGGCTGGGCCCGTGAGCCATGGCCACTGAGTCTGCGCGTCCGGAGCCTGTGCTCCGCAAAGGGGGAGTGGCCACAACAGTGAAAGGCCCGAGTACAGCAAAAAAAAAAAAAAAAAAAAAGAGAAGGATGTAAAAATTGGCTAGAAGCCTGAGAGAACGAGATATATGATGTGATGTGTTCAGTGGACTTGTCTGGAAAATAATCAGTTCAACAAATATTTGCTGGGTACTCTCAATTTTCCCTGTCATTTTCTTCCACCCTCCAGCCCAAAGGGCCCTGTGCTTTCTGGCAGGACTATTAGGGAAGGAAAGACTGGGTCTGGGTCTTGGGGCTGTATATTTTGCACATTTCTGGCCACTCCAGCAAATTCAGCAATCTGGCATATGGAATGGGTTTGGGAGTTGAGGAGGGTACCTTGTATACGAAGAGACAGGAGACAGAGCAAATAGGGGTTTGTTGGTGAACAAAAACCAAAGATAACGTTAGGGGCAGTGGGAAAAGGGGCCCTCCTCTTCCATCTTTAACTAAACAGTTGCCTGCACAAGTCTCTGTGTTGGGGGCCCTGCAGAGTACATTGTCAGGATGCTTGCCTTCCAAAGGATTACGGCAAGGGGAAGGGGAAGGAGCAAGAGATTTAGAGTCACACAGATCTGCTTACCAGCTGTGTGACCTGGGCCCTGCTTGCCTCAAGCTCTCTGAGCCTCAGTTTCTTCAACTGGAAAATGAGGATCATAATGTCACCTGACTCATGGGATTCTTTTGAGGACTAAACACAATAATGTATGTGAGAATGACTTTTTAGAATGTCAATCACAATTTAAAGATTAAATATGAATAATAACGAGAAGTTTCCAATGTAATTGCTGTTGTCTTAAAATGCAAGCATGTTAACCCCCTTCCAAAATCTTCTGTGGTGTTAACATCTGGGGGGCAAACATCCAGGAGGGAAAAGACCATTTGGGACCCTCAGTATTTATAAGTAAAGGCTGTGTTCTCAGCCATAAGGTGACTCATGAGTGTATGGATGAAGCACCCTGCCTTTTTTAGAACGTGCACAGGTCTTTATTTTCACATTTCATGACCTTCTATTGGTTTTTAAAATATGATTTATTGTGCCATTATATCTAGCTGACCTTCTCATGTTTTTTGTTTGTTTGGTGTGTGTGTGTGTGTGTGTGTGTTTTGCTTTGTTTTGTTTTGTGAATCAAATCTAGAAAATAAAACATTACTTCCAAATGATTGGAGTTAGAGGAAGAGGGGGAGGAAACATGGCCCCTAGTTGAACCTAAGGAGATTAGAGACAGAACGCCATAGATTTCTGGAAACGCGGCCACCTTCCACTTTATCCTTGTCTAGAAGGAAAGTCTTGCAGCTTGTTGGTTTCTGGTACTGGCCTTCTTCTTCTCCGCCCTGGGGAGAACCTGCCACTTGCTGATATCCATCCAGAGCCACAGGATGGGGCTGCCACCAATGCCAGGGCTGGGAGCGAGTCACTTTGTCCAGAGACAGGGAACACTGGGTGGGTGGAGGGTCAGCTGGGAGAGGCAATTTTCCTGGCACCAGGTCCTTCTCCTGGGGGAATGAGGATGTGAAAATTTTCTGTTTAGTTTTAGTTGTTCCTGTTCAGCAACTGGTAACCTCCCCCTCTGTTGAAGGCATGGATTCAGTTAACGCTGGGGCTTTGGGCCTGTTAAATTGTTAAAATGCAAAATGACAACCCCCTTTGCTGGTTAAGAATATTTATTTCGAGTCCTAAATCAATTTCAGCCCCTCTCTCTCTTTCTCTCACCACTTTTCTCCTCCTCCCCTTTGGAACTTGGGAAAATCCAATTTCCTTCCTGCCTTAATCTCTCTCCAGCGTTTGCACTGGCTCTGCTCTGCCCGCACCTGCTCCTTCCAGCTGTGAGATTCCTTTTGGTAAAATACTTTGTGTCCTGCCAAGTTGTCGATGGACAAGACCCCCATGGCCACTTCCTGGATCCCTTAATGAACATAGTTGTTCGGTCCCACCGGGTCCCCAGGAGCTCCTTGCTTCAATCTGTTAGCCAGTGGTGGTTTCCACATTTAGAATGAGACCCCTGCCCTGGGCCCCCGATCGCCTGCTCTTGACTGAGGAAGGAATTTGAAATCTAGCACTCCCCATGCTGGTACTAAGTGCTTTGAGCCTTACAGGCCCTACTCCTGTATCACAGGAATGTCAGGCTAAGCAGAGAGACTCCAGATCTGCCGTCTCCCCAGCCTTGGGGCTAAACTATCATTATTAATGACAGCAATCACCACCCAGAACTCTGGCCGTAAATAATAAGTGTCTTTCAGCAGTCACAAGAATGGCTGCAAACATTCATCATCTACACACCTCTCGAAATAGCCATGGGAATGAACAGCAGAACTATTAGGGCCAATTCTATCTCTATGTCAATGCTAACAACTTAGTTTTATGTAAAAAGAAAAGTCCAAAGCAGCATGAACCTCATGTGACAGTGACAGAGATTCTACAAAAAAGGATTCTATTGCTTGAAAAACTCTTTGTTTATTTAAAAAAAAGTTAAATAGATTTCTTTATAGAAGGATTTCTCTGAGTCTTTAATATGCTAATGTGCATTGGGAATTTCCAAGAGAGGTGAGTTGTGTTTCCCCAAAGTTTATTTGACCTTAACTTTTTTCCCCTTTGGCGTACATAATGTGTCACATCTTACACGACACTATTTAGTGGTGTGCTGGAAATATTTAACAACTGGCTCTCCAGGAGGAGGTGAAAGTCCCCATTAGTAGTGTTTGCTGGTTTCCATGGTGTAAATACTCCCATCATGACTGATTTCAAGCTGCCAGCATGAAATCACTGAACATGGTGTTGGCTTCTTCGCTTGCGATCTAAATCCTTGGGTCCTTTAGCTCTAGTTTCTCCTCCCCTCCCCTCCTTTCTCCTCTTCCTAGATGATCAAATCCATTCTCATGGGTTTAAATACCACCATTATTCTGATGACTCCAAAAAATATAATTTGAAATCATACCTCTTCTCTGAGCCTCACATTTCTATAACCAACAGTCGACTTAGTATCTCTACCTGGATGTCTTACAAGTTTCTCAACTTTAACTTGTGCAGAAAGGAACTTGATGTACCATCCGCCCTGTTTCTCCCTCAGCCTCCCTTATCTCATAGCATTTCCTTCGATCTAGTTGCCTGAGCCCCCAATCTAGGAATCATTCTTGATTCAACTTTTTTTCTTATCTTCCATATCCAATCTATCAGTCTTGAATGAATGAATTTTACTCTATTTCCCCCTTTTATCTTGAGGGTTATTATCTTCTATTACACTCAAGTTCTGAAACAGTCTGCTGGGTCCATATTCTTCTGTTTTGACTTACCAAAGAGAAAAATCTAGAAGAGGGATTTCAACTTAATTACTCTTAGGTTTTCTTTTGACTTTTCTCCAAACTAGTAGACCACCAAGTTCTCCGAAGTGTCCTTCTTGCCCAACAGATCCCGAATGGGCTTCTCCTTGCTCAATGGGTCTAAGTTAGCCTGGGATCCCTTCCCATTTCCCTTATACTCAGTCATTGTTCCATGGTCTTTGTCATTCCACTGCCACCCCCACTCCCAAACATAGATGGGAGTTTAAATGGGACAAGGCACCTTGGGAAAATTCAAATAAGTGAGGTACAGGCTTCAGGAAATACTGGTTTATTCTTTTTTTTCCTTTTATGACTTTGTCTCTAGGCTGCTTTTGGTTTCATGTTGATTTCCTGTGAATCCCCAGCCTTGCCTGTGGGAAGTAGGAAATTCCAAGGAATTTCCCCTCATTTTAAGATAGAGAACTGAGACTCAGACTGTGGCTGGACAAACTCAAGGCAGAGTGATAGCCATGTGGTTCCTCTGGCCCCGTCTCTGGCAGGTAGAGTTATAGACCATAATTCAAGTTTCCCCTAGAGCACTGCTGTGTTGAGCAATGGGCATAAGGAAGGGGATATGCAGGTTCTATGGGGCCTTATGTGTGTATAATTTGGGGTCCCTCTTTAAGAAAATGAATACAAAATTCTGTACAAAAGTGAACATTCAATTAGAACGAGAAAAGAAATCACAACAAACTGCAAATTAAAAAACGCAGACAAAATACTACGAACATAACAGAATCTAAAAATAACACTTATAGTTTTATTGATTAACAGACCATCTCATGATGCTTTTTCTATATTGTGACTGCATATTGTTTTATTGCTTTTTTATATGTCAACAATTTGGTAACATTTTTGATAGCAAGAATAATTACAGAAAGATTATTTAGCTTTTTTCTACCTTGATTATATGCACTTTTTAAATGATTGATCACTTAGTAAACTTTTTTGTCAGTTTTATGACTTTTTATTGACAAATTTTTTTATTTGTTTATTTTTTATTTTATTTTATTGGGTTTTGAATACTAAATTTGGGAACATCTCAATCACTTTTCTGTCATATATGAGCTGGAAGATTTAAGGCATTTCAAGTTTTTCTTTTTTAAAATTAAACATTTAATTATGGTAAAATATGCATAACATAAAATTTACCATCTTAACCATTTTTTAAGTGTACAGTTTAGTGCACTAAACGCTATATCCATTAAACGAAAATTCCCCCTTCACCCCTCTCCCTATCCCCTGGTAGCCACCATTCTACTTTCAGTTTCTATGAATTTGACAACCCTAGGTACCTCATTTAACTGAAATCACACAGTATTTGTCTTTTAGTGACTGGCTTATTTCACTTAATGTCCTTAAGGTTCATTTACGTTGTAGCATGTGTTAGAATTTCTTTCCTGTCAAAGGCTGAATAATATTCCATTGTATATATCAACCACATTTTGCTTACCTGTTCATCCATTGATAGACAGCTGGGTTGCCTCCACCCTTTGGCTATTGTGTAAAATGCTGCTATGAACATAGGTGTACAAATATCTATTTGAGACCATGTTTTCAATTCTTTTGAGTATATACCCAGAAGTGGAATTGCTAGATAATATGTTAATTCTATTTTACATTTTTTTGAGGAACCACCATACTGTTTTTCAAAGTGGCTATACCATTTTGCATTTCTACCAACAGTATAGTTATTTTCTGTTTTTTTAATTTATTTTTATCATAGCCATCTTATAGTGTGTTAGGTGGTAGCTCATTGTGATTTTGATCTGTATTTCCCTAATGATTAGTGACATTGACCATCTTTTCATGTGCTTATTGGCCATCTGTATTATCTTTTTTGGAGAAATGTCTATTCAAGTCCTTTTCCCATTTTTCAATCGAATTTTGTTGTTGTTGTTATTTGTCATTGATAATCTTTCTTGAGCAGTGACTAATTTTAAATGCCCCCTGAATTGATTGCACTCATTAACCAATTTACCTTTCATGGGGTTGTAGTAGTATATTGTGAGTTTTGTTATTTTTTTAGTGCCACCACAATCAGCAAGAAATTAAACTTGTTTTCCAATGTGTTTATATAATTTTCTTCTCTTTTAAAGTTGAACTACCTAACCATCCAAGAGTCTATTCATTTCTCTTATTTAAAATGCATCTCTGTTAGTGAATTACTGCTTTTGGAATGATCAAAAACTTTTTTGTTATAATCATGTGTTGATGTCAAAGTTATCTCTTCTGATTTCATGTAGAAATCTATGAAAACAAATTTAAATGCATAATGTGTTTGTAACTGTATACATAGAGTTGTCAAGTACACTCCTGGTAAGAGAATACTTCCTTTTTGCCTAGGGACCAATGAGAACTGAACCTTCCATGTACGATTCTATGCTTCCAATGATCGTATAATTTTCCACGGCCTAGCTTCTGGCTCCTTATATTTCAAACCTTAATTCTTCTACATTATACAGATACTTCCAATTCTAGTGCCATAGGATACCTTTGTCACGATAGCACCTCTGGCCTGGCACCTTTATGTCATGACACTGGGTGGGTCAGTAGAGTGGAATATTTCTGGGAGCCATTCCTGCCATGGGGCAGCTGGAATTGAAAGCAGGAGGAACTGTGAACCACATAAAATTATCCCACTAAACCAAGACTAAAAGTACCTTCAATTCAATTCTCTTTTAGCTAAATCCTCCAAATACCAACACCACCTGATATTAGAGGATATGTGACTGAGGGAAAGTCAGAATGGAAAGAGACAGTGGTCATAACTGATTATGGTTAAAATATCTTTCCTCTGCAAATTTTGCAAAAAAATAGTCCACCATGTGAAACATCTCTAGGACTCTTTCCAGGGCCTTGAAACTGGCATGTACAAGTGGGGGGCCCTGAAGCTTTAACTTCATTAGCTTCAGGGTAAATCTGGTCTGGCTGTAGGGTGGATAAGTAGGGCCCTTCTGTTTCTCAGGGTGGGTGAGATGAGGAATGTGAGGAAGGGCAGTGATCTGGTCAATTTGCATCTTGAGAACCCAGACTCCCAATTCAGGGTCCGGCACATTTTCTGGTCTTCCCGCCCTTCCTCTGCAATCACACACCACATGCTCCGTATTCCTGGAATGGCCCATTTTGGCTGGGGACTGTGGATTTCCTGGTAAGATGTCAGCAAGCTGTGATATTTTTATTTTACTATCCCGCCATTCTTCACCTACAACAAATGTCCCCTTAATTGCTTCAGCATGAACCCCAGCTGACATTCCCTATTCCTAAGGGTCTCTCAGTCCCAACCTCACAGTAAACTCAAGACGTCCAAATGAGGCTGCCAGACGTGGCAGCTGGAATCCAGACATCACGGCCGATTTGAGCAATTAGCTGAGCTCCCATCCTGGGCCGGCCTCATTAGGGGTGTCCAGATGTCCACTGCTGGAGCTGCCTTCCATCCCTGGGGATGGGCTGTCTCCCCAGGTGAGGCCAAACTTCTGTTTGTGGGAAGCATGTCGGAACTTAGAGAGCCCATCCTCATTTTCAGGGCTGCTAATTGAAGTTGAGTGGGAATCGCAGAGGCACAGGCTGTGGCTGTCCGGTCCCCAAGGCTCTCTGGTTTCCCATGCATAATTGCTGTCTGCACAGAGCTCTCCCCATCTGGGGGCAAGTCCAGCTGCCACAGCTCAATCGATTGTGAAGGGTGTCCAGGCACAGTCATGCCATTTGTCTGCTAGTCTCCCAGCATGACTAAGTGGGAACATCTGGAAAAGGGCAGGGCAGGGCTGGGGCCACGGGGAGAAGTGTGGGGGAGGATTAAACCTGCTCCTTCTTTATGGTAAGATTTTCTCTGGTAATGTGTGCTGCTTCTTTCCCATGTGGTGGGAGGTGGGGAAAAGAGAATTTCGTTCCAGGACAACCTGACAGATGGCCCGGTCAAAGATACCAGCTGTTATAAGGGCCTCTAGCGCACTCCACTTGGGAGATGGTTCACATTATAGTCTATGGAAATGGCGCCCCCTGGAGTTTTGAGGTGCACAACATGTGTGGCCATAAAGCATTAGCCCTGCCAGCTAGACACAAACTGGACCATGGGCTTGTCTTAGCTCGGCTGTTCCTAGAAGCAGATGCCAAGATAAGTTGTTGATTTGGGAGGTGATACCAGGATGTACCAGTGGGGAGTGGGGAAATGAGATGGGGAAGGAAGGAAGGAAAGATGTGGTAGTGAGTAGGTTGGTTAAGGATGACCAGCCGTCCAGTTTGCTGGGGACTGAGTCCCACTTGGATGTGGGACTTCCAGTGCTAAACTGGGAAAGTCCCAGCGCAACTGGAACAAGTGGGTCACCCAAGTTGTATTAGTAAGTAGGTCACTGCTGTGGACAACTGGGCTCAATCAATTCCACAGGGATCACCTGGGTGACTGTGTAGACCTTGCCTTAGAACTGTCCCACTGAGGGGCAAAGAAGCTGGGGTGTTTATCCACCAGCTCCTGTCCATTGTTGGTTGAAGGCTGCTCCCTCAGGTGTTCATTCTGTGATGTCTCTGCCCTCCCTGCCTGGAGACAAGCATGCTCCTATGCCCAGAGGAAGAAAAGGAAAGAAACCCAGAAATGGATGCAATACATACCCTGCCTTCAAGCAGCCTGGTGTAAGGGAATATCAGAGGTGAAGAGCTCCTCCTGGAATGTGTCTTCTCCCATGGACCCTGGTGCACTGGGCTCTGTGGTAGGGAGAAAAACGTGCCCCCAGATTTGTGTAACATGGCAAAGGGGAATTAAGGCTGCAGATGGAATTGAGGTTATTAATCAGATGACCATGAAATAGGGTGATTAATTTTGATTATCCAAGTGGGCCCAATGTAATCGCACGAGTCCTTAAAAGTGGAAGAGAGTCAGAGAAGAAGATATGCCTATGGAAGAAAAGTTTTAAGAGATGCAATGCTGTTAGCTTCGAAGGTGGAGAAAAGAACCACATGGATAGTTTCTAGAAGCTTGAAAAGGCAAGGAAAAGGATTCTCCCCTAGAGCCTCCAGAAAGCAACGCAGTCCTGCTGACACCTCGATTTCAGCCCAGGAGGTCTGTGTTGGACTTCTGACCTCTGGAGCTGTAAGATAATACATTTGTGTCATTTTAAGCTACTAATTTTGTGGTGATTTGTTACAGCAGCAATTTAGAACAATAGCACAGTCTCTGCCCTCGCAAAACAAGCATTGTTTTGCTGTGTTTTACTCATTTGTAAACTCCTTACTCCAAGTAAGGAGTTCTAGGGCTGAAAATAGGAAATCCAATGAACCAAGCCAATTCAGTTCCTGCCTTCTTGGAGTTGAGAGTATCACGGGAGAAACTGAGAGTGCAGAAAGGCACTTGCTACAGAGGGCTACAGAGGAAGTCCTTTAGGAGCAAAATTCCTAGCCTGCCTGGGAATAACTATGGATTTCTGGCATTGGAGCTGCACCTTTAAGGCCTGGGCTTGGTTTCATGCAGAAGAATGACTTCATAGGGCCACTCAATAGGATCCTGGAATATTTGTTGAACTGAGTTACATTGAACTTGGGGAAGTAGGCTTTTAATTTACATTAGAATTTTTCTGTACACCTAGAGTAAGCCCCAGTCTGATTTCATCTGGGAAGACTTTGTTCATGAAGATGCCATGAGAACCCCAAGACCTCTCTGGGGGGGAGCAGAGTCAGCATTGCTGTTGAGTTTATCTCTAACTAGCCTAGTTCCTTCTACACACGTCAGTCATGTAATTCCCAAGACCCTTTCTGTGGTTGGTGATATTTCTTCAGTGGCACTTGTGGTTTGAATTAATTTATTTGTCAAGCACGTGCATCATCTGTCCCAGTGCCCCCTCTGCCCCAGCACAGTATTTGCATGTCCACTAGAGCAACTGTCATGTAATACTGTGGTCTGTGTTATTTTATCGGACTGTCCTGTTGCACTGTGAGTGGTCCAAACGTCCGTGTCTTATTCAATTTTGTAGACTGACCTTTCTTAGCAAAGTGCTGGGGGCCTGGCATACTCTAGCTGCTCAGTAGATGTTTATGAATGAATGAATGAATAAGCCTTTGTCCTGTCTTTCTCTCTAAGTTGGTGTTTACTTTCATGGAAATACAAAGGTAGGAGTTGTTAATAGTCACTTAGAGGGGAATCCTTTATGGAACACGTGACAATTAAGCTGGTTCCTTAGAAAGGAGTAGAACAGATGGCTAGCGGTGGTGGTGGTCTTGGTGGTTGTATAGCAGGCAAGGAGAAGAGCATGGGCCCAAGTTCAGAGTGTGCTTGGGGACGAATGACCAGACTGGCGTGGCTGGGGCACAGAGTGCGTGGAGCTGCTTAATGGGAATTCAGCTTAGGTTTGTAGATTGGGTGCTGATCAAGGTGGGCTTTCAATGAAGTGTCATGTTTGGAATTAATTCTTTGGGCAACAGGGAGCCAAGGAAGGCTTTGGAGGATACGAGAAAGTGGGTTTTGGTGGCAGTAATAGTTGTAGGCATTTAGTGTAGACATTATGTAGTGTTTTCCCTACACTCTAGTGAGCCTGAATTACCAATCTTTTAGGCATTTCAAAATAACCATGTCACCTTTCTGGGGATCTTTTAGACATGGCCCTCGTTGGGGGCCCTAGGAAAGAATCTATGTCATTTCTGAGTTGTCTCCAGCCCTCAGAAACTCTGGTTTGTGACTTGTGGGAGGCATGTCGGAATCGATGATGATTCAGGAGTCAGCCTGTTGCATCCTGGGAGAGGCTCTGGGGCTGGGTGTCTCTTTTGGAATCAGCCGGAAGTCTCCAGGCCTTACGAGGATATTAATGATCTGTCCCCTGAAGACTCTTGGGGGCAAGGAATGATGAACTGCACCTGAAGTGTGTGCAGTACGTGACAACTTGGCTCAGATGTGCAACCTCTGTGCCTTTATGACGTTACCCAGGAGGCATTCACAATATGTTCTAGAAAGCTTCCAGGACGTATGCTGAGAAACTGTTGTCCAGTTGTGAATTTTCTCTCCCCGGATCACCACTGTGTGCCTGGTGCAGGCAGAGAGGGGTGCTCCCTGAAGAAGAGGCATCTTGATCCTGGGAACTTGGATCATAGCCCCACATCCACGGCCTGCTTTTCTTAGTGTCCTGGCCTGGGGCGGGCTGGGGCCCTGAACTTCATGTCATACAGATGAGAAAAGGACCTCATCCTTCCTCTAGCTCTGGCCAGCTTCCCTTCCCCACAGAACAAATAGGGCCCAGGTGTTGCTGGACAGGGTTTGGTTGAGAGAGGATGGTCTGTTGGTTTGGGGGCAGACTGGAGCCCGAAAGAGCTCAGATGGGCCAAGGGGAAGTTAGGGGGGCATTAGAGAAGAGAGATGAAGGTTGGAGTCACCTGTTCCTGCTCACCAGAAAAAGATGAGGCAGCAGAGTCTGTGCCCCTTCTAGCATCCCCCCAATTTGTCCCACTTGCCTAATCCTCCTCTTTCTTGGACAATATTGACAAACAAGCATTTGCCAGAGGGTTGGAATGGTGAAGGGGAGACATTCTTTTTGACTTTTCCTGGACCCAGGACATGGTGGGAAGGGTGAGCAAAGTGCCCTATGATGACTGTTGGCCCTTCATCATGGGAATGTGTCCATTAGCTTTGCAGAACCACATCTGTCAGGTTAAAAAAAAAAAACATACATGCAGAGGTACCTTTTGATGTGTTTGAGCGTATCTAGGTTTTGGTTTATGAAATACTCTGGGAGATGTTGGTCAGTCTCGTCTTGTTTGCCATCAAACCATAGATCATGGAGTCCCTGAGTCATAGAAACAGAAGGCACATTAGATAGAAATGATCTTGGCTTCCCTTGGTAAAACACGTGGACTGTGTGAGGTCCCCAGCCCTTGGGCTTCCTCAGCGGAACATTGTGTGAGGCTCAGTTTCCACACTAGTTTGGGGACTGTGCAGACAGCATGCTGCCTTGGCAGGAAACTTTTTTTTTTTTTCCTGGCTGTATTTTCCCAAAAGCCAGAGATGAGAGGATCATCTGAATGCCAGTCCTGCAGGAGGACAGGAAATAAGAACTGACTTTGGGAATGCACCTCTGGGAACACTCCTTGGCTGCGCGAGCTGTCGCTTACCCTGGCTCCGGAGCTCCCTCCACTCTCCGCTCAATCACAGAGCATGAGCGCTGTGCTGAGTCTGTGCATCAGGGCTTGGGAAGCTGTCAGAAGACAGGGCAGGGTTTCCAGATGGCTGGAATCGGAGGGGCTGCTTGGGACCCCACACAACTTTCCCACTAGCCGGGATGTGGGTTATCCCTAGAGTGCTGCCTGTCTTCCCCGTGCCTGGCATGACTAAGCAAGAATTTATATTAAAATATAAAGGCCACAGGGCTTCCCTGGTGGCACAGTGGCTGAGAGTCCGCCTGCCGATGCAGGGGACGCGGGTTCATGCCCCGGTCTGTGAAGATCCCACATGCCGCGGAGCGGCTGCGCCCGTGAACCATGGCCGTTGAGCCTGCGCATCCGGAGCCTGTGTTCCGCAACGGGAGAGGCCACAACAGTGAGAGGGCCGCGTACCGCAAAAAAAAAAAAAAAAAAAAAGCCACAAAATAGATGTCCTTCCCTCTCTTTGGGTTAGATTCTGAGGTGCCCAGGAGCAGGATCTGGCCTAGTTTCCAAGGGAAAGTACAGATCCCCGAGTGTTGAAAGGAGGGGTATTCTGCTTAGTTAGACCGGAGAGGAATTTAGCTCAAAGTTCCTCTTATTTCTCCTCCGCTCCTCTTTGTTCTATATTCCAACAGTTATTCCCTGTAATTAAACTGTTAAATCAGGCTTAGTTATCTGACTGTGATGGGAGAATCTAGAATGCAGATTGTCTTTCAAATTTCCTGCTAAGAATGTTAGCATCATTTTTCCATCTTAGTACTGCATACCTCCCTGCCTCTAGAGAAGGGGGACCCAAAGGGAGATTAAAAAGCATCTGCACTCTGCACTCTTTATTCCATTGCTGATGTCACCGGCTCCCCAAACTTAGGTGGCGCCCTTTAATGTCTAAGGGACCAAAAGAAACGCTTTTGTTCAAAATAGCTTGGCTGACCTGCCCTGGATTTTGCTCTGTGAAGATTAGCCTGGGGTTCTTCTCCCAGCTCAACCACTAGTGCGTGCTGTGGCCTTGGGCGAGCAAGGGTGCCTCTTTGCACCTCTGTCTCTTCTGTGTAAAATGTAGGAGCTGGTTTAGGTGATCTCTAGAGACCCTCCTTCTTGTGAATCTCCAGCTTCATGCTCTGTCCTGGTCCCGCATTTCAGCCTTCTCCCTTCACGCAGGCCTGCTAACGCGTGGATTTATGTGGGGCACTGTCTTTCCCCACCCACTCATTTCTGCTGCTTATTACCAGAGGGGAGGGAGTCATTAGCCTTGCTTTGCTTACTGAGCTTTCTCTCCCAAGATTTCATGTAGGGATGGCATGTTTAACCCCCAGGACTAACAGCAGCAAAATTTCCAGTTGCACTTTACTAATCCTAGAACTGAAAAGTGATTTTAGGGAGCACTGATGGGTGGGGAGGAGAACAGAATGCCTTGAACCTTTACTGACTGCTGATCTCAGTTGGGTTGGGTAAGGGTGGGGACATGTGTGGGAAATATGCAGGCTGGGAAGGTGAGCTGTGCTTCGGTTTCTTCTTCCTGCTGGGATTTGCTTAGTCAGGTTGACAGTGGTTATTATTGGGGCTGCTGTTGCGAGAGTAGCTGTATCATTATTTGGAAAGGAAGTGGGCGGATCATGAATAAAAATCATTCTGTGGATGGGAGAGAATAGGAAGAAGGAAGTAGGCTTTGCCTAGGGTTAGTTCTTTATGGTTAACCTCAGCCTTTCTTATTTCTATAGGTCTTTAGATAGTAGACTTCTAATACTTTCCCAAGGAGCAGTAGAGTATGATCGATTATATACAGCCATGGTATTTTTAACAGGGACACAAAGATTCTGTAATTTAAAGTCTGAAGAGTAGAGAGAATTCTTCCCCAAAGCTGGTATGTCTAGAATTTCTACCACATCAGTAAGCATAGGAAATGAGTATTTTGTTTAGCATCAATCCTATGAGATGCTCAGGAAAAAAAAAACGTGTGTCCCAGTAAATTCTGAAAAAGGTTCAAACTCCTCTCTTAGAGGGTAATATTATTCACCACTGTAGTAAAATTCAAAAATCCTACAGGGTAAGGGGAACTACTTAATTTGGTTTAAGCTTTAAGCACCCAAGTGTATTTGAGAATAGAACCATTTAATTTTTAATATCCCACACAACCAGTGTTCTGTGGATCAGACTTTGGGAAATGCTACCCCAGGGTGAACTCTGCCATTGGAAGCTATTGGTCTGGGTTTTCTTTGCTGCACAGATGCAGACCTTGTTCAGGGTCTATGGGAATGGGATTTTACTTCTTTCTAGATCCTGGGAAAGGCAACTACATGGATTTATGTCTTATTTTTGATAAATCCACCAAGGGCATACTAAAACTCCAAGTTCAAGGTATAAAACCAAAAATAAATGAAGTGAAAAAAAAGTAATATAATTCATTGGTGTAACAGCAGGAGAGATATACTACACTACTTCCATTTGGGAGGCACACAATTTGAAGAAGGAGGAAATAGAACAGCCAAGTGGGGGGAGGCAGTCTGCCTAAATTACTTCCTCCAGCTAGGGAGAGGGAAGCTATAATGAGGGCTGTTTCAGGCTACATTCTTTAAACACAGAGCCTGAGGCAAGCATGCTAACATTGTTTTGGAGAGTACACTCCAAGGCCAGCAAGAGTAAGGGATAAAGATGAGACAGGGAAGGAGGGAAAGAAGATACAAAGTGGTGCATAAGGAGTTGGCCACAGCCTTACAAGAAGACAAGCAGCGAGGCGTCTAGGCACATGCGAAGTCTTTGGAGAGAATGTAAGGAATAATCTTGGACTATCTTGGAACAGTCTTTTGGAGACTCTACTCTGGAGAGTAGAGAAGAAGACTTATTGGCTAGACCCTTTCCATCATTTGCCTCTCATTATTCAGAGTTTACCCCTCCATGAATCCAGCTGGGTCAGACCTGAGTGCTGGAGTTGCCGGGGCTCCATAACCACCAGAACACTCACCCCAGAACAGACGTGCTGGAGGCCTCACTGAAACCCAGCTCCTGCCCTTTGGGGAGGCTGAGTCATCTGGCAGTTTTAGAAGATGACGTGATGTAGCCAAGACTCTCCACTGAGCAAGCAACCCAGGTCCAGGGCAGGTGGAGTCAAGCAGATCTGGAGAGAAAGAGAACTGAGTCTGGTATGAGGACTATCTGGAGAAATAGAAATGGATATAATCCCTCCAGAAGGAGGATGCAATAAATTACTTTCTTCTGCAGTGTCAGACCTTAGGACCCAGGCATGATGATACAGGATGGACAAGACAGTCTAGTGGTCAGAAAGCCAACATGTCAGCCATCCACATCCCGCATTTTGGTAGAGGCCACATCCATACAATGGAGGGAAGACATGAGCCATTTTAGACCCTCTTTCCAAGCACTGATCTCTAGTCTGGCCCAGGAGAGGGGTGGTCTTATGTACTAAGAGTCATTTTTGCCTGTCCCAGCATTCAGACTATGACAAGTTTATTTTGGTTCAACCTTGGGTTGTCTACTCCCAGAGACCCATGCCTCCTTTGTGAGGAAACCCCCCTTCTCTTTGTGGTCTCCTGTCTGACACTCGGCAGGCCTGGACCAGCTGGGAGGCCATCTAGAGTTACATCTTCACAGGAGCTCACAAAGATTGTTTTCCCCATGCTTCTCAAGTGTTCTGCAAAAGAAAAACAAAAGAGAGAAAGGAAAACAACCCCTCCCCTTCTACCGCAGAAATAGGCAAGAACTCAGTAGCTCTGAGTCTCTGGCCGGCAGGGACAGAGCATCCTCTCCTTCTAGAAGGTTCAGTACTTAGTGGAGTACTTTAAAACCATGGGAGAAAGTGAGACTTAGTGGGGATCAGAGGACCTGCGGGTGGGCATGAAGTCTCAGTGTTGCACCGAATTAGATCCTGAGCTCCTCTCCAGTTGCCATTTTCACATTGTAAGCTGCTGGCTGGCTCAGGGTGGTTATGTAACTGGCCTAAAGTCACACAGCAACATGCAAAGCATTGGATTCAAACTTAGGGTTGCCCAAATCCAAAGTCTCTTTGAACCTCTTCTTTACCCTATAGGCTAATTCCTCTCTTCAAGGCTCTTAAGCTCAAAGAGAGGAGGCTCTTTGAGGTCTTAAATTCCCTGCAGACTCATAGCATGTACTGTTTCTAGAGGTGAACATTATTAAGTTAAGATACATTTAGAATCTGGGAAATGTCAAGGTTTTCCCTATTGCTATCTTCTCCTTGTCCACCACAGAGACTGGCCTTCTTAGGAGCCTAGAAAAAGTTCTTGGGGTAGTTCTGCTTTTAGATTAGGGCTGGGAACTTCTGATCTGTGCATGGGTGTGGCATCCATTTACCAGTGACTGTGCACTGCAGAGATCACAGTGGCCATGTCCCAGCTTCTGAGCATGATGGTTCCTGAAGGAAGACCACGGCAGAAGAAAACGGTCGTGCTTGTTTTTGTTCTGGTTAGTAATTGTGAGATTCATCAAAGTGCCCTTCATTAATGTATTTGGAAATAAGTAGAACACATGAAAAAAAACTGCATTAATTTTGACTTTGCTTTGAAGGACCTTCCAAACAACTTAAAGTATCATTGCTTGACAGACAGTTCAGGCCACTTTTAGCATGACTGTTACTACATTTAAGAGAAATAAGATCTTAGAGCCAAAGTTCTTTAAAGAAGGCCCTTACCACCCTACATATGCAAAAATTAAGCTAGAAGTATCATGTGTGTCCCCTGGCTTTTCTTAGATGCTGTTTTATTTCAGAGGCAGAAGGGCTTTATTTCCTCTTTTACAAAGACAAATATAATTTTTCCCTTTGGAAAATTAGAAAAATATTCAACAATAAAATGTTGGCTTTTTTTCCTAGCCTCAGACCTTGGGACCCAGGCATGATGACACAGGATGGACAAGGCAGTCTAGCAGTCAGAAAGCCAAGCTATCAACCGTCCACATCTGGCATTTTGGCAGAGGCCACATCCATGCAATGGGGGGTAGACTCTCTCCCTAAGCACTGACTCTAGTCTGGAGATCTTGTTCAGTGATTTTCAGCTATGTTTCATGAAGATTTGGGGCATCATGAGGGAGTTTCAGGGATACCACAAGCATTTATTTTATTCTCATTTCATTCTGGAAAAAAAAAAAAACTGTTTTGAAAGCTCTAATAAAAACACCCCATTTTAATGCATTTGAGAACTCCAGAAAACTAACTTGTGTTGCCAGGTTGCTAGAGTAATGCTAGTTGCTATAAAAAATTATTCAATAGATCAAGTACATTCGAAGAATAAAGCCTAAATTGGTATTTCTGAGTGCTGGTCAGCTGTCTTTCCAGCAGAGTTGTGAGGACCCAGGCTCCTGCGGTCTCATGGTTCCATCATCTCTCACCCAGGACTTCCAAGTTTTCTGTGTTCCTCTGTGTTGAGCCAGCAGAGGGGCCAAGAACTGAAAGGTAGTGTGTCAGAGATTTTGGGGATCTGAGCGCACACATGGTATTGGCTAGAAATCTGTCACGTGGCTGTTTCTAACTGTGAGGGACTCTGGGAAATGTAGTCTATCAGCTTACCAGTCTCTGCCTTACCAGGTTATGCTTTGAGGTGCATACTGGAAATCAGAAGTTTATCTGAAGAGTAACCACTTTTAAACTATGTATCTGTGAATCTGAATTTTGAGACTCTGTAATTAAATTGAACATAGGTGTCAATTTTTATTCATACATCTGGATATGATGTTTTTGTATTCATCAAAATAGCCTCATCAGGTTCACGGTTTGTATAAATAACAAGTAAATATTATGCATTTGAATTTAGGAAATATTGTATGTTAATGAAATGCTACTTTGATCTGCTCTATAAAATATGAGGTTCTACTGCTAAAAAACCTTGAAAAAAGTACTCATCAGGTGGAATTTTATCGTTCTACAGGAAATAGAGACCCAGGGAGAAGAGGATACTTGCCCAAGGTCATGCATTGATCAAGAAACAGCTGGTGTTTGAACTCAGACTTCCTGGCTCTTAGTACAGGACCTTTTCTTCTATTTAAACTTGCTCCAGGGCCTCGAGACCCTCATAACTTAGATGTTTTTCGGCCCATTTTCATTTTCTTCCTCCGCAAGTGAGAGAACAGCTGAAACTTGAGGGCTATTAATTCTGTTGTTAAGATTTAATGTCTTGCATTTTTTGGTCCAGCTGCTTCATGAATCAACATTCAAGAAGCATTTATTGAACATCTATTATATGCCACACATTGTGCTGTGAGCTGAGGATGCAGTGGTTCAACAGATACTTTTCCATAGCAGTCTTGCAGTCTAGCAGGATACATAATGGAACAAAAGTGTACATGTATATATATATCCAAATTGGTGCTATAAGGGAGGGAAACAACAGACTGAGATAGAAACTGGGAGAGTGAGCTTTTTCAGATGAGGTGATCAGGGACCAATGGGCTCCTTGGCCTGATTCTGGAAACATTCGGAGGTTGGCCATGTCAGTGAGCCAGGATTCTGGAAGGAATGGCTTCCTTCCCTTCTGAACATTACCAGTAAGATTCTTGGCCTGGGAGAATGTAGGTTCTTGGTCAAAGGCTGCAGAATGTGCACAGATGTTAAAATAAGTACAAATAATTAAAGATGAAAGTGAGTCAAGATTCCTCCAAGAACTAAATAAGAAAAGGGGTTTCTCTGATGGCTGATGAAGTAGCTAAGTAAACTACAAAAGACAAATAGCTTTTCCATTTTTTAAAGGGGTAGGTTGGGGGAAACCTTTATTAACTATTCATTGGCATACTTGTTGCCTCTCCCTTCTCTCTGAGTTTTCACATCTGCAACCTGTTCCAGAGCCTTCCTATGTAGGTGAAAATGAAGACAGAGGAGCCAAGGCCATGTAGGGGTGGGACTGAAGTGGATACAGACCATGGAGTAGTGAATATAGATGTATGAGTGGTGTGTGTGTGTGAGGTGTGTGTAGGGGATGTGTACTGGGTTGAGCACATGGTGATCAGTGGATCAAAGGACCTGACACCAATGGCAAGGAGGAGAGCATAATGGGTGTTACCCCAAGCTTCTCCGGAAGGGAGTGATATGCAGGGAGTAAGCATGTGATAGAATGCCAGGATTCTAGATATAAAAGGGATGTAAAGAGCATCTGGTTCACTCTCCCATTTCTTACGTAAGAAGACTGAGGCCAGAGAAGGGCAGCAACATGCTTAGAGTCGCAGGATGAGTCAGTGATTGGAGCCAGGTTAGGACTCCAGTCCGTGTAGCCATTCCCACACCAGTCCGTGCCAGGTTGCCGTTGGGCCAGCGTGAGGGAGACTGCCGTTGAGGAGTCTTGGAGTAGGGGTGAGTTTAAGATAAAAAGAATCCTATTCCATACTTTCCACTGCTTTGGGGGCCAGAAAGATATGGCTAATACAGAAGAGGGATAGAGACTAAGATGTAGCCCAGTGCGACCGCTGTAGCCTCGTGGCTGCAGATAGACTGATAGCAAGTGACTGGGTGAAAGAGTGCACTTGTTTTTAAACATTTCAAGTTGAAATTGTGACCCTTGTAAGAATCGTATATGTGTTCATATTTTATGGGTACAATGATACTTTTATCTATTTAAATGAGATTTCCTCATTAAAATATTTTGTCATTAAAATATTTCCTTCTCTCAAAATATTTGAGTAAGTTTGTACAAAGCAGCTGAGTTAATTCATTTTGGGTGAAGACAAGGAATTTAACATGGTATCTAGAGGCTTTGCAGGATCTATGTCATCTCTCTTTTCCCTCTATCCATCCTCCTGGCCTCAAGTACCATTTTCACCTGGGTGGTTCCTAAATCCACATTCCTCTTGTTGGTATCCCCAGTTGGGTATCCATCTTCATCTCCTTGTCCCATAATAATTTCAAGGTCAACATTGTTCCCCTATCTTAGGCTGGGCTCTGTAGAAGACAGAGCCTGAAACAGAGACTTATGTGCTGTGTTAGGGTTCTTCAGAGAAACAGAACACATAGGATGTGTATTTAGAAAGAGATTTATTTTAAGGAATGAGCTCATGCCATTATGGAGACTGGAAAGTCCAAAATCTGCAGGGTGGGCCATCATGCTGGAGACCCAGGAAGGGCTGATGTTGCTGTTCACATCTGAAGACCATCTCCTGGCAGAATTTCCTCTTGCTTGGGAGAGGGCAGTCTGTTATTTTATTCTATTTTGCCCTTCAACTGATTGCATGAGGCCCACCCACATTATGGAGGTAATAAGCCTTATACAATAATGATAATCTCATCCAAAAGCATCCTTACAGAAACATCCAGAAAAATGTTTGACCATACATCTGGGCATTGTAGGCCAACTAAGTTGACATGTAAGATTAGCCATCCCATGTGTGAATAGTTTATGTGGGAAAATGTTCCCAAAGATGAGTGAGGGAAAAGGAGAATGAAAGAGGAAGGAGGGAGATCTGATATAAAGATCTGGCCACTGGGTGATCCAGCCTCTGGGACCTTCTGCGAAGATGAAGTATTCTTCCATCAGCTCCCATCCTCTATTGGGTGCCCACTGGGTGTTAATTCTCCTGCACTTCACGTGAACCTCCAGTGGTTCCCTTAGGCATGGAAGCCACTGCAGGCTAGAGAAGCCCAGTGCAAAGAGCCCCAGGGAAGGGACACAGGCTGCAGGTGGGGTGCCTCCACGCTGTATCTACTCAGAACTGGTGGAAGCTACCCAGAACTGGCGACTGAAGCCTTGGCTGCCATCAGAGGTGAGGCTAAAATGGTGCTCAAGAGGTGACAGTTGCTTTTTCCCCAATAGCCTTCTTCCCCTGACGCCCCTGTTTTGGGAAATGACATTATATCATCTAGCTGCCAAACCTTGGAGTCATTCCAGATTCCTCCATTTCCCTCACCAGTCATCTGATTAAGAATGGTTCTTCCATTTTTTTTTCTCTTTTTAATATGCTTCTTATATGTATTCCTCCTCTCCAACCCCACCCATTAAATCCTCACCAACTCTTCTCTGAGTTCTTTGAAATGATTTTCCAGCTGGTCTCTTTGCCTCCAGCCTTGGATACCTCCCAAAGGGATCTCTCTAAAATGCATGCCTGACTGTGGAATGTTCCTTGCTTAATACTCCTCCACAGCTCTGAGGTTTGAAGACTACATTTCTTCCAACTCCTCAGATAGGCACACAAAGCCCTTTATAATCCGACCTCCATCGACCTCTCATTTCATCTCTTGCAACATTGCTGCTTGGATGCTCTGCTCCTCTAGGGAAGAACCCTTGGAGGCCACTCAGGGCAACATGCTCTGTCATGCTCTGATGCCTTTAGTTATGCTGCACTCTCTGCCTGGAATGTTCTCCCTCCTCCTTAGGTCTTCATCCCCAGCCCAAGTTTACCTAGTGAGCATGTTCTCCTCTTTCAAAACTTGGCTCATGCGTCACCTTTACTATGAAATTTTCCTGCGCCTTCCAGATGTAGAATTGACCATCTTTGATACCCTTCCCACATCTTTACAGACATCCTTCACTAGGTCCATATAATACTTAATTACACTTGCAATTAACATATCTGTCTTTCTCAAACAGTAAGTGCCTGGACAGCAGGGATCCTATTCTGGCCATCTCTTTGCATCCACACCATGTAATGCTCAGCCTGGCACAAAGTAGATGCTCAGTTAGATGGCGGCAGATGAGATGATGGAGCTCAGAAGGGACTATGCTTAGACTGCTGGTGGAAGGGTTTCCTACCTGAGGCACAGAGGCAGGAGGCTGGGGAATGATCACATTTTGTCTCCTGGCAAAGTTTAAGAACAGGTGAGGGCCTTGTGCACTGAATTGTGTTAGGGACAGACCTGGCTCAATGAAGTGGGGGAATATATTTGTGCCTGTGGAGCCCCCCCTCCCTTACAGTCTGAGTCTTGAGAAGCCAAACGTAGTTTAAGCAGAAGCTGAGTTCTTAAGGTCTCGCCAGAGTAGGTTGTGTTGGCCTGGCTCCCGAAGAGCCAGTGCTTCTAGGTTCTGAGAATTCTTCCCTAATCTCTGCTTACAGGACTCCCGGTGGCTGGAGCCTGCATAAAAGGGGCCTTTGTCTGATATGGGAATGGCTTTGGGTGCTAATCACTCCTTGGATGTATTTTAATTCACTTTAATGACTCTGCCTCCTGTCAGACTTTTCTTCAGTGAGGGGGGGTTTGTTAAAGAGATTAGAAGAAGTGAACACGAGCTCCCAAATCTAGCTTTCCTCAGAAGGTGCTGTTCTTGGGAAAACAGTATTCTGCAAAATGTATTAGGATGCTCTGGGAGGGAGTGGGGAGGGAGTGGAGTGGAGAATAGGAAAATTAGATCTCTAATAAACACATGCACGTGTAAACACTCTGCACGTCCTTACACCGAGCTCATCCACCAGCCCACTGCAACTCTCACTGGCCCCCCTCTCCTGCTGACAGTGGTGGGAGTTGAAGCAGACAAGACAGAATGATGTCATCCCTAGGATACTGTCCTTTCTCTCCCTTGCTCCCTCTCCTCTAGTTTTGTATAAACACAGCTGTTTGTGAGGAATGCTGGGTTGGGAAAACATAAACCATGGGCATTAAAGACCTTTCCTCTCCACCACACACCCCTTCCTACAGAATGTGGAAGACTGGAATGCTTTCAGCCCGGCAGCCCCATTGTCCTCATGTCTGCAACACCAGGCCTTTCGCCTTTCTGGCTGGGGCCTGGGGTGCCCCGGCTCAGGGACCGTGCGAAGTCCTGCAGGCCAGACAGGAGCTCTGGTTGCAGGTGACACCTGTGACTACCTGTGGAAGATTCCTGGAGGAGCACGGAGAGAGGAGGAGGGCTGCTCTCTTAGGCTGGGGGGGGGCAGGGTGGAGGTTGGTGGGGAGGAAGGAGTCCACAGTGGATGCAGCCTCTCTGGCTGGAACCAGAGCTGCCAGCCTCTGGGGAATCAAGGGGAACAAAATAGCTATGGTGGGTTTCAGACCCTGGCTGCAGGGCGAGGCTATTGCAGAGAGAAGGGCTGTTGGGTTAACTCCATGCTCATGCCAGCAACCCATCCCCTTTCCAGGGCGTTCACAGTCACGATTTGAGACCAAAAGCCTTTTTTCCTTCTAAGGAGTAGCGAAGGGGGCAGCTAAAGGGAGAAATTAAGCCTGAGCTCATGCAGCCCAGCTTCTTTTGAAATCCAGCGGTACTGCGGCCCACAGCAACTTATTGGTGGTAGTTTTCCATTTCCGGTTGTTGACCTCTGGGCCTTGGGGGTTAGGATGGCCTTTATTCGGGCTCCTGAACTGGGCATTTTGGCTGAGAACACGCGGGCTTCCTGGCCCCTGCCCCATCCCGGTCTACTCTCTCAGTGCCCCACTCTGCTGTGTGGTTTTGTGGCCACAGCTGCAAAGAACTCCCTGAACCTCCCTTTCCAAGGGCCAAGCCCCCTAGAATGTGACCCAGAACAGCTGTCACTGTGGAATGATGGGATTCAGCGCTAGAGAAATGGGGGTGGGTGGTGAGCCAGTGGTCTTCATTGAGTCCTCTCTTGGATTTCCATGGGGAGAGAAGACAAGCCTTTACCTACTTTTCCACGTTAAGTAAAAATCTCAGAGGCCACGCTCCTGGAGACCCTGCAGTAACACTTGGCCCCTGGTTGCCTCTCTCGCCTGCAATTTGCCAAAGCAAATGTCTGTCCACATCCTTACTGGGCGCCTGCTGTGTGTCAGGCGGGGTGCTAGATGCTTCGCATCTGTTCCAGTTTTATCCTTGCAAAACCACAGTGTTATTAAACAGTGTTATTTTATAATGAGCGATAAAGAAACTGAGATAGAGGTAGTTTAAGAAACACTATCCAGTGATAGTTAGTGATGGAGCCAGGATTCACACCCGCTCAAATTTCAATGTCCATGCATTCCAAGAATTCAGAAGGAGATAGGGTAGGAGTGATCAGAACAGACCTGAGAGACAGAGACGGCAATTGCCTATTACAGTTTACAATTTACATCCCTCACCTCCCCAAATATTCCCCTTACAGCCTGAAACCCTACGTTACAGGGCCATTCCTTTGTGCTAAGCAAAACTCTGTTTTTGAATGGAAGTATTTCTGGGAGGGGAAGTCATTTAGCCATTAAAATGCTCTATTAAAAAAAATAATAAAACTCCTTTTCTTTCTTTCTTTATTATTATTATTTTTTTGTGTTACACGGGCCTCTCACTGTTGTGGCCTCTCCCATTGCGGAGCACAGGCTCCGGACGTGCAGGCTCAGCGGCCATGGCTCACGGGCCCAGCCGCTCGGCGGCATGTGGGATCTTCCCGGACCAGGGCACGAACCCGTGTCCCCTGCATCGGCAGGTGGACTGTCAACCACTGCGCCACCAGGGAAGCCCTCATTTTCTTTTAAGATGTTTTACTTTTAAATTAATTGTGTTCCTTGTAAAGTAATCCTTAGCAGAAAGTAGTTTGTATCAGAATAAATGTCTGGGAGGAGACCTCTTAAGGGAGTTAAAAGCGTTAATCTTTGACATTTACTATTATAAGCACATTTAAAGTAATTCCTAGAAACTGATAAAATCTATTTGGAGAAAAGGATTTCTCACTCTTTTTAAGTAGTAGAATATTTCACCCTTCAGAGCTAAAAAAAAGATAGACATTGGTGTTAACTTTCTGAGTTATACCTACAAAACTGAAATCTCTTGGAAGTCTGCTTCAAAGAAGGAAAAAGAAGGAATGTGAAAGATAGTTTGAAAGCTTCAAATATTATGAGGTGAGAATGTATTTGTTAAAACACTTGGAAAAACCCTAGAGGTAAATGAATAGAAGCTATAGTTATTCCTCCTAGAAATTACATCGACAACAAAGGAGTGAGAGGAATAATGTCCCAAGGCAGTATTTCCCAAGAATTTTCAGCTGGTGACTATGCCTTATGTTGTCAATAAGTGTTACATGAATGCAGAATTTTCTGGTTAAATGAATTTGGAAAGCACTGGGTGACACAAAGTTAAACAAGTTTCTTTATGATAGGAGTTATCAGAGCTTTTAATATATAATTGTGCATTCTCCCAGAGGGTGTACAGTACAGTATAGAGAGTTTCTTAAACTCACTTGACCAATACATTTTTTTGGCGGGGTGAGAGAGCTAGCATTTTGTAAGACCAGCATTTCATGGAACACAGTTTGAGAAACACAGCCTTAAACAATAGTCAATATGCAATATGATATGGCAGCTCAGGTGATCTGAATTTAAATCCTAGCTTCACCACTTGAAAGGGATGCAAGCTTGGGCAATTTACTTAGCTTCCCTATGCCTCAGTTTCTTCCATCTGTAAAATGGGAGGAGTAACATTACCTATTTAGTCAGCCATGAGGATTAAATCAAGAGTACCTGCCGTACGAATAATGAAAAGTATTCTTTTTCATTCTCCCTATCCATGTCCACCATGTGTCTGGATTTCTGCTTGACTATTGTATGGTTAGAAGAAAATCAGAGACAACTCCTGCCTACTACGTCAATTTTACTAGCCTGACTGCAAGTCTCCACAGCCTCTGAGATGTTTCGTAGCTGCTGTCACCTCTCAGAGCTCTCACAGCCCTTTGCACCTACCACGTACCACTGTTAGCAGTTCTGTCACCGTGAATAGGTCTTTCCCCTTGCTCTGAGGTTTGTGGGACCCACCTTGGTATCCCCTGGCCCTTGACCCAGAGCCTGGCACGTAGCAGGTTCTCAGCACGTAATTACTGGGAAAGTGAGAAAATGTCCTATAGGATGCCTTTAAACAGAGGCTCAGAAATAGCCTCCCAACTCCTTCTGTGTCTGAAATCTGAGCCCCATTAGCAACCCCCTGTCCCTGACCCTGACTTGAACTTTAGTCTGCTGAAAAGAGAGAAAAGTGTAGAATGGGAAGAGGTGCATATGTTTTCTTAGCCCCATGGGCCTTTGCTGCCCTCTGGCCCACGCATTCCAAGGCAGATCAGGAGCCAGGCGGAGCTGGCTGACATGCACCCTGATCCCTGATGGGGGCAGAAAGGCCTGCCCAAGAGCCTACGCAGCCCATGGGATGTGTGCAGGGCCTGCTGTGGCCCACAGCTGAACTGCCACGTCCCATCTTAATACCCGCACAGCTGCTCCAGGGGCAGGAGACCTGGGGGAGGCAAGCCCCGTGTGAAAGACCAACCCCAGAGTGCTGGTGGAGGCTGTTCTTTGCAGGAGGGATAATTTCTGAAGGGCTGGGTTGTGTTTCCCAACTGCGGAGACTTGTGGAAAGAGGTCCCAATGTCCCCGAGAATGCTGAGATTAGAGAGAAAACATGGAGGGAAGAGCCGGGTGGGAAGTCAACCCCTTTCCATGCTCCTTGGAGGCAGAGAGAGAGAGGAACACCAGGAAGTATTTCCATAGTATTCAAATATGAAAATGATGACTCAGAAATGATTATACTTCATTTCTCACATTTACTCATCTTCTCTGATTCTGGGTAGACCCTGGGAGACAGGTAGAGCTCCACAGAACAGCAGAAGACACTGAAGCCAGAGAGAAGCTACTTGGCTCAGATTTGAAATTCCAGGAGCCTCATGAATTCCTTTCTAGGAGACGTTATAACCAAGAATATGTGACTTCGGTGACTCTCTATTCCAACCTCCTTGTTTTTCAGATAAAGCATCTCAGTGCCGTCATATCTCGTCCCAAGGGAATGGAAGGATATTTTGGGGATGGAGGTCTTGCCTGGGGGGGTTGGTCGAAGAAAAGTGATTGTCTTACGCATCTTTGGTGAAGAGGAGGAGGCTTGTATAAGCCTCTCGGTCTCCATCATGCGATTTTGTTGGCTCTCTTATTCCCTAGAAAGTTGCCTTCTGTGTTCATTCTTACCCAGCGGTCCCTGGCTGAGACGTTTAGAGTTGGGGGATGGAATTGGAGTTGCATACAGTCCAATTTGATGTGCCCCTTCCACTTAGGGGGATCCTGTTCTCAGAATCTGGCCTAGTCTGTACCTGGTAGAAGTTCTCAGGGAAGGAGCAGAAGTGACTTGCTGCATTCCAGAGCCATCCTGGGCCCTGGGATGGAATGCATGGAGTTCCAAAGGCCAAAAGGACTGGCAGAGGACACACAGTAAGAAATGGAGCCCTAGCCCCATTCCGCAAGGTGTCATCAGGCAGTGGGGTGAGGCAGAAGGGTGATGCACTTCCATCTTAATAAATTTTCTTGTGTCTCAGAGACTCTGGCCATCTATAGAGCAAAACCCTACCTGTTCAGGTTGTGGCTGTAGCACCACAGCTTTTCACTCCAACCCTTTCCTCCACATATGACCTTGCTCTTGGTTGAGACAGCCAGGGGAACAGAGAGCGGATGATTAGAAGAGAAATGGGTGAAGTTTTGGAAATGGCCAATGACTTATCAGGTGGACTACTTATCAGGTGGATGAGTATCTTCAACCTTGTTTTATAGATGGAAACTGAGGGCTAGAGACTATGACCTGGTCAATGACCAGGCTCTTCAAAGGTTATAATAAGTGATACACTAGGTCAAATTTCAGTTCCTGCGGTTTCTTTCAGAAATATAAAAGAATGTGGAGTAGCATGGAATGTGGTCTCTGCAGCAGCATGGTGCATGGGACCCTGTGCTTCCAGGACTCTGGAATGGCACTGGAGCAATCTCTCAACCTCATTTAGGAAATACCATGATTTCCAAGGACTTGTCTTCTACATGCATTTTAAATGACCACATCCATTGGTTAAGATGTTTCCAACTGCAAGAAACAGAAAGTCTCATACTTGTTTAAGAGGTAAAGACATTTGAAATTTCACATAAAGGAAGTCTAGAGGTAAGAGGGACTGTAGACAAGATATGCTCATCTGATCCATTTCTATGTGATTTGCTCAGCTCCTTTCCCCTCTAAGAGTTGGTCTTGGCTCAGACCAACTTGCCTCACAGTTTCAAGATGGCTGCCAGGGATGATATGTTTTCTTAGTTCACATACAGGCAGATAGGGAAAGTGTGGAACAAAAATTCTACCCCAGCATGGAATAAAATTTCTTCCCTTCTACCTGATTGCCCAACTTAAGTCATGTGCCCATTTCTGAACAGATAATAGTTGTTAGGGGGATGTTGTGTGCTGACTGGCTTAAACCTGAGTTCTTGAATCAAACACTGAGACTGCTATGATTGGGTTCGTGTACTCAGAACCCACATCTGAAGGCGTGTAGGACAAGTGAGGGAGAATGGTTGCTTGAACTAAACTGGAGTCTCCTAGGAACGAAGAAAGAGTGAGAGACGCTGGATAGATACTCAAACAAGTTCACTATACCTACCGTTTAAGCATCCCAAAGAAAACTTCCAATACCTATGGGCTTACTGGGTAGATTTCATACTCTTCCATCTCTGAGGTCATGGATGTTTCCCACACTGAGCTGATATGTGGTTGCCTTTGACTACTCTCCTCTCCCTGGCCAGAAAAGTTGTGACAATGTGGCAGGGTTGATTTTGCTCGACACTTGAGGCATAAGCTATAGAAATTTTTGCAGGAAATGACTGCATGGAACCATTTTCCTCCAAAGGGAGCCATATAATTGGTAGGCTCCTAAAAGCCTACTGGTGGACGTAGATCAGAAAGGTTAAAAGTCCCTTGGCTGAGGTTGTACATTGCTGAGTGTCAGAGCCTGCATTAGAAACAGATCTTGTGGCTCATATTCCAGTGCTCTTTCCAGAATACCAGGGAGATGTCATTGTGGTAGAAATGACATCAACACTTTGGTAGCAAGGGTATGTGTGAAGAATGCAAATTTTGAGCTTGAGCAAGTTCCTTAACTTCTCTAGGCCTTGCTTTATTCACTACTATGATAAAGGGATCTTATTAGATGACATTTAAAGTACCTCCAATTCTAAGAATCTATGAATAGCTTCAGGTCATGCTTCTCTTCCAAAAACCTGAAAACACTTGTTCTATTAGATCATTTAACTGCAGATTATTTGTTTAAATAGTTTCCCAGGAGTGTCCCAGAGCATCCTACATGATAAACCAGTTGTTAAATCATAAGCAATATGGACAGGATTCATCATCATTATGCTTCCCTACTGACATCTCTGGAGCCTTCTGGTTACTTGGACACTCTGGCTAATGGAGTGTTGTCAGGGATTCCCTATGTGGGTGACCACTTTTCCAAGAATTAGAAAACAACAGACTGTAACAAACACTAGAGCTCTACTCGAAAAAATGTCCTTTTTTTTTTTTTTTGACGAAATAGAACTGTGAAAAATCAAAGAAATTTGTGTTCTTTCAACTCCCTTCTTATCTTGGTGCTCTTATTACCCACCCCACACCTTGTTGTTATCAAATTCTCAGCATGGACCACCAATCCTCACTTAACTAGATGAGGTTTAGAGTGTTACGTTCCCTGGAGTATTTGTAGGAAATCTTAAAGCCTCCAGACCCAAAGGAATATATAGCTAATGGTAACATTTGCCATCCTATGATGGTCCAGCATAAGAGCTATTATAAGGAAAAGATAGTCTTCTTAGAGCATCTCAAAGCAAGCATTGAACCTATTTTGTTTCCCAAGAGGGGTAACAAAACCCCAAAGTTTCAGGCTTCCTTCAGAATATTAGCTGGTGCTATAAGAAGGGCACGCAGGATAGGAAGAGGAAAGGATTACTTGAGTTCCAGAGAATTTACATTTAGTGATGTCTATTAATTCTCCCTCACACAATGGCTCTGTGCTATCGTGATGAAGAGAAGATAAATGATTTGCATATACATACTGTTAAGAAGAAAGAAATGCAGAACAATAGCTAGAGTATGATTTTATTTGTATTAGGATGGTCTAGGCTATTCTTTGGTAACATAGAAACATCAGATTTCTGAGACTTAACACTACCAAGCTTTATTTCTTGCTCATGTCACAGTCCAGTGTGGGCCAGTTGACTCTCTGGTGTGCCTTTCTTCCAAGCAAGGACCTGGCACCCAAGTTGCCTCCATTTTGTAATCCCGTAATCTCAGAATCCTTTTCTTCCAGCCATAGGGATGAAAAACAGGCAATGTGAAGAAACCATTCCCAAACATAACTGCCTTGGACCAGAAGTGACATGTGACTTCTGCTCATACTCCCATTGGCTATAACTCAGTCACATGTTCCCAACCTATTTGCAAGGGAAGCTGGGAACTATTTTCTCACTGTACGTCCAGGATTAAGTAATGATGTGGTGAATACATAGTATGATACGATTTCTGCTGCATCATTTATATAAGAATGAAAATAAAACTACTTAAGTGTGTGTGTGTAGATGCATTTATATAAATACAAAGAAAAATGTCTGCAAGGATATGCACTAAAGTTACCTTCACGGAAGGAAGTGGGGTTGAGATAGTAAGATAAGGTATGACTAAAGGGGTTTTTCAGGATTTATTCTGTTTTTGTTTTTTGCATTGTTAAAAATTTTTACAATGGTGTATTTATGAATTACCTGTATTATTAAATAAAAACTCTTCCTCCCCATACGCATAACTTGTCAATGGTTTCACAGCAAGAGAGATTTGCCAGACTCCAAAACTTATGCTGTTTTATTCTCTAAATCCATTCATTATGTCCTCCCACAGTTTCTGCTTCATAGGAGGATTTTTCTCTAGTCTGCTGGGGGCTGGGGTTGGTGACTCAGTTTATTTAATGATCGTCTGTCGGGAAGGAAGAGTGGAGGGCTCACTGTTCTCACACAGAGGAGCTGGGAAAGATGTTGGGAACAGTATCAGCCCTTTTCCTTCCAGTCCAGAGATCTAAAGTTCAGAGGAAACACCGCTTAAGCTCTGGTTAGATGCAGCCACTCAAACGATAGCATTGTGAATCTGTCTCTCTCTATCGCTTTGCTCTGTTCTGCACTGGCTTCATCCTCAGGGACGTTCCTCTTGACGGTGACAGAACGGATGAAGTTCTCAGCTTAGTAATGGCAGCTGAGCATCCCCAGTGGCAAGTGTCTTTTTGCAACACTTTCACCCAGAAGCTCCTATCCTGAGTCTCTTTGGTGTGTTTTGGGTCATGTACCATCACCAGGACTTTGATTGGCTAGAGGCTAGAGGCGTGGCGGTAGGGAAGACAGTGGAATCGGGCGCGGGACCCAAACACGGGACTGAGCGTGTGGGGAAGGGTGGCATTTACAAATTGAGAGAGGACAATTTATCCCACTGTGACAGCCAGTGAGGACAATTCCTACCAGGAAGGTCTTTCAGAACGTGTGACATAATCACAGAAAGGTAGCTATGTACTCATGTGAGACCAGCCTGCTGCTCCCCCTTCTAAGAAGGGATCCCAGAAAAGGCGAAGGTCTCTCAGCGTACATGTGAGGTAGGTTAGGAGTGGCTGGAAGGCCTGCGGAATTCAGCTGGGATGGTGATATCTGTGCTCAATTTAGTTTAGGCGGCTTAGACAAAAACACTGCCTCGGTCTGAGTCATTTTTGCACTTACAGCTCAGGAAGGTGGAGGAGGGCCCAGCAGGAGCCAGGATCTGCAAATAAAGCCGCCATACGGTGAAACACGCCTTCGTGGCATCTTGATGCGAGAGTGTGGTGTTGTGGTCATGCTGGCCTCCAGGTCACTACGGTGCTCCGGATTTGCCAGTCCCTGCTGTCCGCTTTACCATAGCATATGTTGACACACACAGGCTGATAACGCGCCCCAGCGGGTCTCCAAGATACCTATAGGGTCTGTCCTCCTTCCGAGCCCTCCTAGTAGCTTGCCGCCTGTCCCTGCACTCGTTTCACAGTTCAGGGACCCTGGGATGTCACCCAAGACCCAGATTTGCTCTGTGGACATGTGGAGATCTTCTCAGAGAGATCTGAGACCACCCTGGTCCCCAGACCTCATCTAGATGGGATGGCGGAGACGGGACAGCCCTTAATTTCTGGGGAGGAACTCAGTGACTCTTACCTCTTCCCAATGAGAGGGTAAGAGGATTTATCAGACACCATTATCCTGAGTCAAAACACATGATGGTCACTGAGTATGAGTCACAGTGCCAAGGGGCACATTAACTTTATGAAGATCACACAGTTATTGAGTTCATTTGTTATTTGGCAGGATGAGGTGACCAGAACCCAGAGCTTGATTCTATCTTGGTCATTGTTTTCCTCTATTACTCCACCTCCTTGATGACTTTCCCTCAGTGAGGTGACAGGGCGAAAACAGGACCAGGACAGGAGGCAAGAAGAGCATGGGGCTGGAGACTCCACCCACTTTTTAGGCTACATTTGTTTATGTCTTGGTGATTCTGTATCGTCGTAGAGTTAGAAGGCCAGAGCCCCAGGGCACCTTAGGTTCCCCTGGTTGTCATTGCTCTTCGTACTTTCTCCCGCAGAGCTGCTGAGTGGAGTCACTGAGAAGGGGTATCCCAGGTCACAAGTTGTGCCACGGTCATGGAGCTGAAAGAGGACGGAGGTAACAGTCATGCAGACATTTTATTCTATAAAACTTCTTGCAAGGAGCACTTGTCAGGCTCCTTGGAGGCAGTTTTGGTTCAGTCCATGGAGGGATGTTTATCATCCAGACCTGTCCCACCATGAAATGAGCTGTCTTGTGGGATCATGAGTGCCCTGCCAACGGAGATTGAAAAGCACAGTCAAAGGACCTGCAGAGAGGGAGATCGTGGAGGAGGAGGTTCCTGGGTGAAAGGGAGCTTTAAAGACTTATGGAATTCTAAACGTCTATGACTCAGCAGAATGAGATTCCCCCAGAAACATTGTGGGCTCCATTGCTGTCCTTTCTCTGGTTCTGCCCTGGCTCGGATGCCCGGGCTGACGTCCAGGAAGTGCAGGCACCAGGCCAGGCCAGGCGGTGCCTTGCAGAGTGCGTGAACCTGCAGGGACTTCCTCCCGGGTGCTCATCGACAACTGCCTGGATTAATCTCCAGGGGGATGAGCACACCAGTGCCCTTCTGTGCCACTTTCCCACCGCCCACCTCCCCAGATCCACAGAGCTATTTATTTTATTTTTACCCGCAGAGGAGACATCGATGAGGAGAGGGATGCTTTGACATTCTTGTGAGGGCCCTGAAGGGAACATGCTTGAGAGTGGTAAACCCGGAGAAAGAGAATGGAGTTTTTCATCTATTTTCTGTTGTCTCCGCCCATCGGAGTAAACCCTGACAGGGAGAACATGAGGGTGAGTGGGGAGGGGGCAGGCAGACTCTTGGCTTGCTTGTGCGTGGATATCTCATCCCCATCTAGAGTGGAGCCAAGAATGGACAAAGATAGCAGGCCACTAGATAAGACAGACAGCGTGCAATTGAGCTCCTTAGGGCTGTACCTGGGCTGTGCTGGCCTCCCACTCTAGGAGGGGCTGGTGCCATTGGACGCTAGACTGTTGGGGCCAGTGGTGAACCTGGAGAGCCATGAGCCTCATGATCTAGTCGGTTAGAGAAAAGCACTGAGGCCTGGAGAGACCCACAGATGCTGGTGGTAGTGCCTGGGCAGGCCTCCGAGTTTCCTGCAATCTTGTGCTCCTTCTGCCGTGACAAGCTGGCAAGGTGCCCCTGCTCTTACCTGGGCAGTGTGAACAGGATACAACATGTCTGAGTTGCAAGAGACACCCTGAATCATCTGTCCCTCCCCCTATTGTCAAGGTAAGGAAAGTGAGACTTGGAGAAATCAAATGCTCATAAGATGCTCAGAAAGAGGAAGTGACTCACCCCACACAGTACAGCGTCAAAGGCAGGTTAGGGTCACCTGGCCCACCCCTGGGTTGTCTCCCTTCTACAAGTTGGAAGAGCAGATTCATGTAATGTTAAAAACAACTAACCCTGCACGGTTCCTTTTGGTTTTTCAAAGTATTTTCACAAGCTTGATCTCATTCCATCCTCCCCTCAGCCCTCTGAGTGAGCAAAGGCTCACCACAGCAGGCAGTATGGGGTTCTGTTCTTAAAGGACCCCTCTTTCCCCTCCCCATCCTCGGAGGACAGGTGAGGCCTGCTGGGTGGTGTGTTTGTATACCTGGTGAGCAGGACGAGCACCTCCACGGTAGCCTGGGTGTTAACGCCATCCTGGTGCCCCTTTTTTGCATCCTTTTGGAGAGAATGTGGTCATTTGTTCATCCTCTGTGTCACTCGGCAAGTCACGGGCAGAGTTGTCTATCCATCTCCCTGACTACTGGCTTCCCAGCCTTGGAATGGATGGGAGACCCCGAGTGACACAGACCAATGGAGAATTCCTGGGGCTCTCGACAAGCCCAGAATGGACGTGTTCTGCCGAGTCAGGAGGTTTCTGCTGTCAGGTGGCTGTAGGCCACTTAGAATGTGTGCTGTGACCTTTGACAGGTGTCGGGCCGGGCAGGTTGGAGTGCACAAGGTGACACTGTTGCCATACTTGGCAGTTTACCACCGTATGTGATTGTAAAAGGACGACCGGGACACCAGGTCTCCACATTCTCCCGCCGCGGAGATTTAGAGTCTCAGGGCTGGGAAGGGTTCTGGGCAGGGGTGGTGCCAACTCCTCTTTTGCCCATGGCCCTGGCACGGTGTCTGGCATAGTTGTGGCTCTCACAGTGCCGTGTGCTGGTGCCCGGCCTCCTCCTGCAGGTGATTCAGGGCCGTTGTCCCTCTCTCCTGAGCACCATTCATCATCTGCTTTCTGCAAAAGCCTAATGCATCCCCTTCCCAGGTGTGCACTCAAGACCTTGCATAAATCACCCCGGACACATGGAAATGGATCCCACACTCCAGGAAGGTGACTCCCCAGCTCTCCCTGGACACCTGTTCCATCACCTCTCCCACACTCAGTGCCCGGAAATTCTTCGCTGTTGCTCAAGTCCCAGAGGCTGAAGGTATTTCCTCTTTCTAACCACTCAGATGGGCAGCAGCATCCGGGGGCAAAGGAGAGCGGGAGAGACCCCAGACCTGGCGGTGCTTCTCATGTCACCCCGGTCTTCTCGTCCTTCCTGCAGGGTGCTCACAGTTGTTTCCACTTAACAAAGCGCTTCCCCACCCACTGTTTCATCTGGTCTTTATTGCTGTGAGGAACACTGACACTGAGCTGCACTTCCTAAAGTGGAAGGAACTGATGCTCACAGAGGTTAGGAGACTGAGATGAGAGCCAAGGTCCCAAAGCCAGTGAGTAGCAGGGTCGGGTCCTGGGCCTTTAACTCCCCTTCGGTGACACTTGCTCTTGAGTCTCTCATTTCTCACTTCCCTGTGCAGCCTTTAAACTTTTCCTCGGGTCTTTTCCAGTCCTGCACTATTGTCGCTGCCTTTAGTTTCCACCCGTGTTCCGACTCCCTCCCTTTCCTGAATTCCACATCTCAGTGTAATACTAACACACCAGTCCACCTCAGCCACAGTGTGGACACACATGCACACCCCCCCATACATACCACACCCCCCCCACACACACACACATGCACCCACACCACACCACACCACATACACCCACCGCACACACACACACACACACACACACCACATCACATACACCCACCACACACACACACCCACACACACACACCACACACACACACACACACACACACACACTCCACACCACATACACCCACCACACACACACACACCACAAACACACACCACACATACACACACCAACCACACACCACACACACACACACACCACACACACACACCACACCACGTACACCCACCATACACACACACCACAAACATACCACAGACTGAGCACTGGAGAGCTAATCAACATCATGAGGAAGAGATGGACAAGGAGAAAGACCCAGTAGGAGAGGAACAAAGGAAAATAGAGATCAGAAGAGAGATGGGTGAGAGAAGAGGAAAAGAAGATGGGGGTAATGATGGAAGAGCAAAGAAAGATCAGAGCTTTGGAGTCAGAAGGCTGGAATTCTAAATCTAGCTTCACCACTTCCTGGCTGAGGCACTTGGGAAAGTCACTTAACCTCTCTGAGCCTCAATTTCCTTTCTGTAAAATGGTTATTGTTTATTTATGTAATGTTCATTAAATGCCACCTTCTAGGTGCCTAGATACATCAATGAATAGAATAGTTAAAAAAAAACAACTCTGCCTTCTTGTGGATGGGGATGGAAAATAAAATAAATATAACAAGCAAAGGATTTAGCATATTAGTAGATAAATGTTTATAGGGTGTTAGTCTGGGTCTTCTCAGAGGCAAACACCAAATTCAGGATTGAACATGTGAGGAGTTCCTTAGAGGAAGTGCCCATGTGAGGGAAGGTAGGGAGGCTGCTGGAGAAGGCCTGGCAGAGCCACTGGAGCGCTTTGCCAGTCTGACCCTGAGTGAGGAGAGAGAGAAGGTTGGGTGGAAGCGTCCTGGTTTGGCAAAGGTCATCAGGGAGTTCTCAAGCCAAAGCTGGACTTCAGGAGGCCCAATGACTTTTTTTTTTTTCTAGGACTGAAAATTCATTTTTTAAAAAAAATTTATTTTATAAAATATAAAAGTATAGTTGATTTACAATGTTGTGTTAGTTTCGAGTGTACAGCAAAGTATAATTTAGTTATACATATATCTATTCTTTTTCAGATCCTTTTCCCATGTAGGTTATTACAGAGTATTGAGCAGAGTTCCCTGTGCTATACAGCAGGTCCTTGTTTGTTATCTATTTTAAATATAGCAGCGTGTATATGTTAATCCCAAACTCCTAATTTATCTTTTCTCCCACCTTTCCCCTTTGGTAACCATAAATGTGTTTTTAAGTCTGTGAGTCTGTTTCTGTATTGTAAATAAGTTCATTTGTATCATTTGAGATTCCACATATACGTGATATCGTATGATATTTGTCTTCCTCTGTCTGACTTACTACACTTAGTATGATAATCTCTAGGTCCATCCACGTTGCTGCAAATAGCATAATTTCATTTTTTTAATGGATGAGTAACATTCCATTGTATGTATGTGCCACATATTCTTTATCTATTCATCCGTTGATGGGCATTTAAGTTGCTTCCATGTCTTGGGTATTGTAAACAGTGCTGCAATGAACGTTGGCGTGCATGTATCTTTTCGAATTATGGTTTTCTCCAGATATATGCCAAGGTGTGGGATTATTGGATCACATGGTAGCTCTACTTTTAGATTTTTAGGGAACCTCCATACTCTTTTCCATAGTGGCTGCACCAATTTACATTCTCACCAACAGTGCAGGAGGGTTCCCTTTTCTCCACACCCTCTCTAGCATTTATGGTTTGTAGACTTTTTTTTTAATTTAATTTTATTTATTTTTTTATACAGCAGGTTCTTATTAGTTATCTATTTTATACATATTAGTGTATATATGTCAATCCCAATCTCCCATAGACTTTTTAATGACAGCCATTCTGACGGTTGTGAGGTATGTCTCATTGTAGCCAATGTCTTCTTGACGTACTCGGCCATTGACTGGGAACCACACTTGAAAGGTGTGGCCTCAGTGCTAATGCAGCAATGGATTTCAAGTCAGAGCAGCCGAGGCCCTTGGCCAGCTATGATGCCTGGCATCAGAGGTCTGCAGGGTGCTCTCATGTCTGCTACGTAGGAGAAAAGATCATGTGAAAAATGGAACTGTGTAGGGAAGATGAGGAACGCTGGGATGTGGACAGATTACAGTTTTCACAGGGAGGTCAGGGCAGGCCTCACTGAGAAGGTGATATTTGAGCAAACATTTGGGGGAGGTGGGGGGAGAGTCGTTCAGATGCCAGTGCCACCCTCATGTTGATATCATCATGCTGCCGGTCAGGCATGGGAAAGCACTTTGTAAGCGGTATAGACTCAGCTGACAGAAAACAAACAAACAACAAGGCCATTTGTCCTGGCATCTTGGATTGACATGTCCCCTAGAGAGGAGATGCTGGCTTCTGTCCCAGACCATCCCTCTGTTGGGGAGGATCAGGCTGGAGGACCACACTCCCACTGGGAAAGCAGGGTATTCTGTTTCCAGGACATGCCACTCCCAGGAGTCCAGAGCTCTCTGAAGGGTCAAAACAAGATCTCCAGAGGATGGAATCTTATTTTCAGCCTAACAATGGGAAATAAAACAAAATCCTCTTTTCTCAGACAACTAGATGAATATGTTATTATCCCTGACAACTGCAGTTAACAATAACTCCTGATAAGATATCATTTTTGTCTCGGTGGCATCCTGGCAGACAGAGTGTCATTAGTAAGTCCCAGGGCAAGAAGGAAGGGGTTGAGGTCACCAAGGCTCTATTCTGTGCCAGGCTCTGTGCCGGGTGCTGTTATTTATTTGATTTTCACGAGTCTTTGAGCTTTCAGTCCACTTAAAAAAATAGGAAACTGAGGCCCACAGGAATCCACAGTTGGTGAGTGGTGGATTGGGGATTAAAACCTAGGTCTGTGTGTTTCCAAAGGCCATGCTCTTTCCTCCTGCTCGTTACTGCAGTGCTTTCCCTAATGGTCCATGATATTTAGCCATTCCTCCTTATATCTCTAACATTTAGTTGTATTTTATCTACTTGTCTGGGGGCCTATCTCCCCCACTCCCTCATCTCTTATCCACATAGTGCACTGCCCTGAGAGGACAGGTGGGCCATATTGGCCCATAGCATGTATAAGGGGCCCTGCTGCAAGAGACTCTTAAGCTGGATAGTGGATGGCTAAGCCCCACTCAACCATCTGTCTGTACCTTCCGGTTGAGAGAGGGATGGCCATATACTTTCGTGTACTTTGGAGCTAGAGTTCTGAAATAAGAGTCTTTGTCAGAATTATCTAAGGGAAGTTGTTAAAATACAGATCCCCAGGTCTTGCCATTGGAAATTCTGATTTGGTAGGTTCAAAGTAGGCCTAAGAGTCTGCATTTGAATAAGCACCATTACTTTGCAAAAACATATGGCAAGAGTAGGCAACCATTAGGTTCGGTAATGGTCCATTTGGTGGCATTCCTAGGGGAAATGGGTACTGTCTGTCCTCTGGAAAATGGCCAAGGAGCAGGTGGCTCTATTGATTCCTGGAAAATGCCCAGTGACCTCTCCCTAGCTCCAGTCTTAGAGCGAGAACCTGGATCAAATCAGAAGGAAATTTGGAGATCTGGGGTGGGGTGGGGTGGGGTGGGGCTCATGCACTTCCTTTATGTGGTCAAGTTTCTGCAGCCTGTTCAGAAATGCCCCTGCATTCCCTCAGATAAAGGTAAGTGAACTTGCCGAGAATTTGGCCCTGTCCCCAAACATGTACTGTGTTAGGTGGTAGAAACCACAGAGGTTTTTTCATCCCATTCTCCTTGTTGGCATATGGACAACTGGTGCTTGAGAGTGGAAGTGATAGTTTGTGGTCCCATGACTAATAGTTCCAGGGTCAGCTGTGGAGCCTGGTCTCCTGATTCCCAGGTCAGTCCTCACTCCTTACTTCTCCTGAAGCCCATAGATGTGTGTTGCCCTCATGCCCAGTGTCCAAGTCTCTCTGAAGACATGCAGCGGGGCATGGTGGGCCTGAGTAGTGAAGAACTGTGTGAGTTTACACCCCCAGTTCCCGAATCCTCAATGTGCAGCTGGGGTAATGCCTATTGGTACATCCTAAGAAAAAGCTAGTCCCACCCCCTCTCTCCCCACACTTGCCACCATTTCTTCCCTTCCCTCCTTCTGTTAATGGATTCAAACTCACCCTCAAGTTTATTGTTTTCAGAAGTTTGGTGGCGTATGAGATGATTTTAGATGGTAGCAAATATTTTAATAGTTAACATGTATTGCTTACTATATGACAGGCCCTAAGGGCTCTGGATGCATTAACATTAAATTCTCACAACTGCCTCATGAGGTAAATACTCCCCTTGTCTTTATTTATAACGAGAAAAACCAAGGCCCAGGGAGGTTAAAAGTTTCCCAAGGCTGTGGAGCAGGTGTGTGGTGGAGGCAGGTTTCCAATCCAGGCTCTCTGAGTCCAGAGCCTGCACACTTATCTGCGGTTCTAATGCTCCAGTGCTATTTGTATCTATTAGAAAATGATAAATCCAATTTGAATGCTAGTTGGGAGATATGGACTCCAACTCCAACTTGCTGTTGGATTTTAGATAAGGCAAGGAAATTTTTTAAAAGATGAAGAGCTTGACAAAAATTTGCAAAGCAGGTCCTGTACTTTCCAGATGAGGGAACTGAGGCCACAAGAGCCAAAATCACTGTCCCATGTGATGCTGCTGTAAGTTAGTGGCCAAACTGAAGCTGGGATCCATTTCTCCTGATGCCAGTTCCATGTCCATTGCTTTTCTTCTGAATGCTTTTTTATGTGGATTTGGTGGAAGTCAAGTCTTTCATAATTTAAGTCGTTTAAACTTTACACAAATAGTTTAAGTTTGGAGCCAGGCGTACACCTGGCTTGTTTTTATGAGAAAATTTAAAATCAATTTCCCAAAGCTGTTCGGCTAATAACACAGGCATCTGATGGGATTCCATTTAAACCACCATGAAAATGACTCAGTCCCATCACAGCTGATTTCTAAAGCATTGTGTTAAGTATTACCAGCCCTGTCTTCTCCCGCCCATCACATCTCCATCCTAAGGCTCTTCTCCCCAAAGAGGCTGCTCCCATTTGCCCCTGTCCTCTCTTCCGTCCCGGACCCAGCATTCACACTCTGAAGCACAGGCTGCCAGGCTGCCACTTACCGCTCATTTTATTCTGAAGTCATCTCCTTTTCCTCAAGACTTTCCGTCTCAAATTCACATCAGGACCTCCAATATTCTTACAGCCTCATCCTCCGCCCTAAGTGGCAGAGCTGGGATTAATAATACCTTAGTTACTTTATTTATTTTTTTGGTGCTTTATGCTCTGGAACTGCTTTCTGACTGAGCCTTGATCTCCCTTCCCTTTGTTGTGCCTCAGTTTCTTCATCTGTAAAATGGCGATTGTATTTGATGGCCACTAATAGCCTATTATTGACCCGATAGTGTTAACACTGAAAAGTCATTTTCCTCTTGCTCCTCATTTTGTTTCCTCTCCTCCCCTGACTCAGCTGTCACAAGCGTGCAGTGCAATTTCTCATTCCCCAGGAAGTCCTCAAATAAAGGTTATTTTTCAATGAGGGTGGGAGGAGCTGTACATTATTCTTTTTTTTCAAAATAATGACAGGAGAAGAAAAAGAACCCTCAAAACAAAAACATAAACAAACAAAAACAGAAGCAAATCAAAAACAGGAAAATCCACCCTTTCTGGAGGAGGTGGGGACAAAGGTCAGGACCCACCACATTCCTAGGAATCTTCAGTCCCCTGCTCTATGGTTTTATATATTGTTAGAGATTTTACAATAAAAACATGAAGAAGAGAAGCTGGATGGTGCTGACAAGCAGGGCTCTGGTGGGAAGTTCCTCCTGCCCAACAAAGGCTCTGTGTAAAAATACCCAGCCAGGACCTTACCGTTTCCATAAACAGATGGACACCACGGGCCTGGTGGAGGGGCAGAGGCAATGGGAGGAAATTGTATCTGACAATGATAACAATCTGGCATCTCCCAGAGCTTCACATCCTGGACAAGTCCAGCTGGCTGTCCAGATCCTCAGCTTGTGCAAATGAGATGGCTGTAAATAGAATTCTTCTGGCTCCCACCATGGCCACCCCTTATGGGAGCCCACAAAACTCTCCTGCCTGCCCCCCAATACCATATGCAAAAAGGAGGCAGATGAGGTGTAGAAGCTGCTGGTGGGGTAGAGGAGAGAAGGTGGGGCCCTGGGGGACTCCATGGCTGCCTTCAGCCCAAGCTCTGGGCCTAAGCAGATGACATGGATTGCGTGCTTGTACATGGGACTTTCAGGAAGTCTTGCTTAACTTCTTTGGACCTAACCTTCCAGATCTGTAAAAAGGGAGGGACATGATTCCAGAAGAAGTGTGTTCAGTTCTGAGAGATACACTTTAAGAGGGATAATAACCAAATAGCAGAGTCAACTGGAGAGGGGACCAGAGATGTGAATGCTCTCTGGGGACCCATCTGAAGGACCCATCTGAAGAGAAATGGGATTTGCTTTACATAGTTACAGAGGGCAGACAGAGAATCAGGAGGTGAAAGTAAAAATGTATGCCATTAAGGTTGTAAGAGAGAATGCTTTCATTATCAGAGTTGCCCAGATTGAGTGGGGAGTTCTTCACCACAGGCAGAGCAACAGAGATTGGGAGACCATCTCCAGGTGTGTAAACACTGCAAAGGAGAATGGATCAGATGACCTCAGCCTCTAAATTTCCCTACTGAAAATCTGATTATGGGGACTTATTTTCCTCCTTCATGGATGATTGAGGAAATCTGAAGAAACTTAGCATGATTAAGAGAGAAAACATATTGGTGAGAGGTCATTGAATATTGGTTTTTGGTAGATGAGAAATCAACTCATATGACTTATAAAAGTAGTTATTTGGGTACAGATAAGATAATGAGGGTAGAGGTTCACTGTTGGGGGTTCAAAGGTGTCAACTGCCGCCACTTTCTGGGATCTCTTCAAGCAAAGGACAATAGAGATGGGGCAGTGGTTAAAGATATAAGCTTTGGAGTAAGACTTCCTGGGCTCGAACCCTGCCCCACTCATGCAGTAGCTGTGCATTCTTAGGCAAGTTACGTAATTTCTCTGAGCCCTTGTTTCTTCATCTAAAATAGGAATAATGAAAATTTCAACTTCATAAAATTATTGTGAGGATTAAATGAGATAATTCATGTAAAGTTGGGCTGGATAACATCTCTTTGCCCCTCCAGATTCATAATCTACCCTTTGCCACTCTATGCCTGGAGGCTAATGACCATATCAATGAGTTCTTATTTCTTCTGGTTTCCCATTGGCCCGGCAGAAGGCCAGGGAGTCCCAGCAGAAGATCAGAGAGTGGAAGGAAAGTGAACTGGGGTATTTATTCCCCCAGCTTTCTCTCTGAGGGTCCACGAGTGGTTAACTCTTACTCTAGACTGAAGGTCACAACTCCTGTCAGATGGTCCTCTCCACACATTCTCTGTGGGGTCTGATAACTGCTAACTTGCCTTGACCCTTCAAGTTCGGGGGTAATAATGGTGCTCCACTGTTACTAGCCTTGGGGTATTGCTCCACTATTTGTTATGTTCTTACACTCCTCCCACATCTTCGTCAATAGTCTTTTTATTAAACCCACCTCCAATGATCCAGATTTGATGGTGCCTTTTGTTTCCCATTGGGAACTGGACTGATATACTGTGACTCCCACATGATAAACATTCCATTTATTCATTCAACAAATATTAATCAGGTGCCCAATGTGTTCCAGGGACTGTTCTATTTACTGGAGGTTTGATGGAAAACAAAACAAAGATTCCTGTCCTCCTAGAGTGTTCATTCTAGTGGTGACTTGATTGATATTATTGAGCACTTGCTATGTGGTGGGTACTGTTCAAAGTGCTTTATATGCATTAACTCACATGGTCTTTACAATTACCCTGTGAGGCAGAGACTATGAGCATATGCCCATATGAGGGAGACTGGTCATGGAGGAGGTGCCGCAGCTGCTGGAGATGCTTCCCTATGAGAGAGAAGGAGCAAGACCCGGAGTCTCTCTTCTACCTTCTGTCTAGTCTCGCAGTGCTTCATACTGCGATAAGCTGGCTGGAAACCAGTGAACATAGGACCCTGGAAATAGTCTGCAAATGTCAACCTGTGTGACCCACTCAAACAGGGAATTGTGGGAAATGGATCTGAGGGCCAGTGGGGCCAAGACTGGCCCAGGGATCATGTGTGGGGTGAGCCTGCTAGCAGGATTGGAGAGCTGTGCCCTATTTCAAGGCAGGGACTAAGAGTTGAGGTCCTCTGCTGAGCAGCACGAGACACCAGGATCTGAGCAATGAAGCTGAGCCTTGTGAGCCTCAGAGAAAGACCCATGTGTCCCTGTTAAGCATGGATAGATGCATCCCTGCCTTTGAATGAAGCATCTGGGCTTGGATTGCGAGCATCTTAGCTGAGACTGCATTCTTAGCCTGTTTCCTCAGCATCATCTAGGCAGCTCCTCCAAACATGATGGAGACTAAATAACATGTGGAGTGTGGCAATATTTTGCACTCAGCTTGTGGAATAAAATTGATCTCTGCTGCAAGAGTCACGGGTTTCCCACACCCTGTCTTTACAGCCCAATCTTCTCTTCTGATTGAATCCATGCTTCTCCATGGGGGAGGCAGGGATCTCCAGAGATATTTTGCTCCACCTGGGAAGTCCATAAATTTTGTTCTGCTATTTGATATAGTGCAAAGAAGACAATAGGGGAAGAAAAGTGAGCTTCTCCAGATTTCATCCCAGTGACCAAGGAGGCCTTCACTTCTGCCTCCCTACAATGAGGGGCATTGGCAACCAGTTTCCCTGAGGTTTGTTCTTAGGGTATGTCTCTGTGTTGGAAGTGCATTTCTATCCCCCCTACAGAGATGGACAACTCATACGATCAGAGGATTTAACTTCAATTTAATGAAAATCATTATTTTACTGAATATATATTATGTGCCAGGTAACATGGGAGACTCCCTGCTAGGTACAGTCTGAACAATGGAAGGTTCACTGGATGATCCCCACTGGAATTAGACATCAGAGGACCCCTAAGGAAAGGTTCAACTCTTCCTCGGCAAAAGAGTAGTTATCTTCCTGAAGGCGCTATATGGACCCAGAGTTGTTGCTTCATTGCCTCTTTTCAGTGGACTTAGAGATGCCTCCCCTACCCACAAAGTTTCACAGACTCCCTCATCCTTCATCTTTCTAAGTTCTGTGGGGAAAAGCTATGTTAGATACGTGGAGTGACTCACCACCAGAGACTCAGAAAAGCATTTGCTTGAGGTTGTAATGTCTCCTTAATGAAAAGGGAAGCTGCTTAGCAGCAGTAACTTAGATGCAGCATGGAGGCAGGGGGATGCACGAGATGATCTCCAGAGCCTCTCAGCCTTCAGAACCTTTGGTCCTTTGAGATCATGTGTTCACCATTCCTTTCCTGATCTGGCTTGTCAGTTTCCAGACTGTTGCTTCTCATGTTAATTTATTTGATGGCTGAAAGGATGAGAGAAGGAGGAGGCACTCCCTTCCTGTTCTCACACAGCTGTGCTCCATGGAGACACATCTGTTCTTACTGGAGGGCAAAGCCTGCCAGAGTCCCTGTCCCCACTACCATTTCCAACTGCTTCCATATGGGAGGCTAGCCTGTGGTCCCAGAAGGCTGACAATGCAGCAATGGCAGCAAAAGAAGAGAGAGGCAGAGGGAGTTAAGAGGATCTGAGCGAAGTGGGACATTCTCTTCATTCTTCTGCCTGCCCTTCCCCCATCACATTCATTCTATCCCCTACAAGGATATTTCCAGACACCCGGAAGTTTAGCACCTACCTGTGGAGAAAGAAGGTGATGTACATAGTAGTCAAATGAGTCTCTGGGTGCAGAATTGTGCCAAGGACTTTGTGGGAAAGACCATCATTGTCTGAGCAAGGTAGCGTGATGGAAGTAAGTCAGGATCAAAAAGGTTTGCTGAGGACTACTGGGATTTTACATCCCTTCCTGTAAGCGTCTCTGACCACACTGGCTCCCAGAGCTTATTTGGCTTTGCATTCAACCCTTCTTTTGACTGTTCATTTAAAGTATGATACAACAAGCATGTCAGGCATATTTTAATGCACTTAATGCTAATGTTGGCTTCTTATCCCACCTCTGCCACCTACTTACTAGTTGAGTGACTGGCAACTTAACCTCTTGGAGATTGTTTTATTACTTGCAAGATACAGTTACCAAAGGTACCTTTCAAACATGATTTTCATTAGGATTAGTAAGAAAACATATGTAGAGTTCCCAGCAGAGTTCTATCATGTAGTAGTTACCTAATAAATTTCAATCTTGTATCAGTCACACTCCCAGAAAGAAAAATATGGTGTCTTAGGTTGGGCCCTTCCAGAGGCTGACCCAGAGACCAGGTTTTGAGTGCAAGTAATTTTTTTGGGAGGTGATCCCAGGTTGGGGGAAGTGGGGGAAGTGAGACAGGAAAGGGAAGGAAGCCAATATAGAGTGTGTTGATGAGCAGTTTATCTGTGGGCCAGTGGTTTATCTATGGGCAAGTGGAACCCTACTGGGGACCTCTGGGGCATGGTGTAGAACACATTTCAGAGTTGTTCTGAAGGCCTAAGAAGCTGGGCTATTTACTTATTAACCAACTTCCATTTATCATTTGTTGAGGACTGCTCTTGCGGGTGTGAACTGTTGTGCTGGCCAAGCATAGCCTTATGGCAGAGAGAGCATATAGGGCTTGCTGTAAGAAGACACCAGTGGTAATCATGTGTGCCTAGGGTATGTGAGCAGAGCACCAGCAGCATCTGCTACAGATGACATATTCAAAAGGACAGCCCAAGTGAGTTTAATGAAGAGTCAATTTACATTGCTGTGGATAGATTAAGGGAAACCAGGAAGGAATGTTGAGGCACTGAGGCTACAGTGTAAGAAGTGGCTAGTCCATAAGGTAAGGCATACCTTGGAGATATTGTGGGTTCATTTCCAGACCACCATAATAAAGCAAATATCACAATAAAGAGAATCACATGAATTTTTGACTTCCTAGTATATATAAAAGTTATGTGTACACTATACGGTAGTCTATTTAGTGTGCAGTAAAAAAAATGTACATACTTTAATTAAAAAATACTTTACTGCTAAAAAATGCTAACCATTATTTGAGCCTTCAATGAGTTGTAATCTTTTTGGTGGTCCGGGGGCTCTTGCCTTGGTGTTGATGGCTGCTGACTGATCAGGCTGGTGGTTGCTAAAAGTTGGGCTGGCTGTGGCAATTTCTTAAAATAAGATGACAGTGAAGTTTGCTGCATCTATTGACTCTTCCTTTCATGAACAATTTCTCTGTAGCATGCAATACTGTTTGATACTGTTTTATCCACAGCAGAACTTCTTTAGAAATTGGAGTTAATCCTCGAAAAACCTACCGCTGCTTTATCAACTAAGTTTATATAATATTCTAAATACTTTGTTGTCATTTCAACAATCTTCACAGCATCTTCACCAAGAGTAGATTCCATCTCAAGAAACCACTTTCTCTGCTCATCCATAAGAAGTAAATTCTCAACTGTGAAAGTTTTATCATGAGATTGCAGCAATTCAGCCAAATATCCAGGCTCCACTTCTAATTCTAGTTTTCTTACTGTTTACACCATGTCTATAGTTACTTCCTCCACTGAAGTCTTGAACCCCTCAAAGTCATCAATGAGGGTTGAAGTCAACTTCTTCCAAACTCCTGTTAATATTGATATTTTGACCCCTTCCCATGAACCTTGAATGTTCTTAATGGCATTTAGAGTGGTGAATCCTTTCCTTTCAATTTTCTTTGCTCAGCTCCATCAGAGGAATCAGTGTCTATGGCAGCTATAGCCTTATGTATTTCTTCTTCTTCTTTTTTTTTGTTTTGGCTGAGCCACATGGCTTGCAGGATCTTTGTTCATTGACTAGGGATCAAGGCCCTAGTCAAGGAACTGGGCCCCGGCAGTGAAAGCACTGAGTCCTAACCACTAGACCACTAGGTAATTCCCCGAAATGTATATCTTAAAGAATACGACTTGAAAGTCAATATTATTCCTTGATCCATGGGCTGCATAAGTATATTGTGTTAGTAGGAATGAAAACTAGATGAATCTCATTGTACATCTCCATCAAAGCTCTTGGGTGACCAGGTGCATTGTCAATGAACAGTAATATTTTGAAAGGAATCTTTTTCTCTGAGTAGTAGCTCTCAACAGTGGGCTTAAAATATTCAGTAAACCATGTTGTAAACAGATGTGCTGTCATCCAGGCTTTGTTTTTCCACTGATAGAGTAGATTTAGCATAATTCTTAAGGGCCCTAGGATTTTGGGAATGGTAAATAAGCATTGGATTCAACTTAAAATCACCAGCTGCATTAACCCCTAACAAGAGAGTCAGTCTGTCCTTTGAAGCTTTGAAACTAGGCACTGATTTCTCCTCTCTAGCTATGAAAGTCCTAGGTGGTATCTTCTTCCAGCAATATAAGGCTGTTTCGTCTACAATGAAATCTGTTGCTTAGTGTAGCCACCTTCATTAATGATCTTAGCTAGGCTTTCTGGATAACTTGCTGCAGTTTCTACATCAGCACTTGCTGCCTCACCTTGTACTTTTATGTTATGGAGACGGCTTCTTTCCTTAAACCTCATGAACAAACCTCTGCTGGCTTAAACTTTTCTTTTGCATCTTCCTCACCTCTTTCAGCCTTTGTAGATTTGAAGAGAGTTAGAAGCTTACTCTGGATTAGGCTTTGGCTTAAGGGAATGTTGTGGCTGGTTTGCTCTTCTATCCAAACCACTAAAATTTTCTCCATATTATCAATCTGGCTATTTCACTTTATTATTCGTGTGTTCACTGGAGTAGCACTTTTAATTTCTTTCAGGAACTTTTTCTTTGCATTCACAGCTTGGCTAACTCTTTGGTGCAAGAGGCCTAGCTTTTGGTCTATCTTGGCTTTTGACATGCCTTCCTCACTAAGCTTAATCTTTTCTAGCTTTTGATTTAAAGTGAAAGATGTTCGACTCTTCCTTTCGCTTGAACACTTAGAGTCTGTGGTAGGGTTACTAACTGACCACATTTCAATGTTGTTTGGTCTCAAGGAATAGGGAGGGAGAACACTGGTTGCTGGAGCAATCGGGACACACAGCGTTTATCAGTTAAGTTTGCTGTTTTAGATGGGCACAGTCATGTAATTACGGTTACAAAACAATTACAATACTTACATCAAAGAGCACTGACTCACCATAGCAAATATAATAATAACAAAAAGGTTTGAAATATTGAGAGAATTATCAATATGTGGCACAGGAAGTGAGAAAATGCCGTTGGAAAAATGGCCCCACTAGGTTTGCTCACGCAGGGTTGCCACAAACCTTCAGTTTGTAAAAACTGCAATTATCTGCAAAGAGGATGAAAGCAAAGCGTAATACAATGAGGTTTGCCTGTACTGGAGGAGAGTATAGTTGCTGGGACCTGGTGAGACGGTGGTTGTAGGAGAAGGCCTCCAAAGCGTAGCTCTGTTTTTGGGTAGCAAAATGCAACCACGGCCAAACCCCCTGGACAGGAAGGGAGGACTGGGGGGCAAATATCTAGATTTGGACTGCCTGCTCCCCAGTCTCCTACTGTCAACTCCCAATAATTGAACTCAAAGAAGCCAGAGGGAACGAGGTTCCTGCAATCCCGAGATATCATCCGCTAGGACACAGAGCAGGATGTGGGTGGAGATTGGATCTGGGGGAGCAAGAAAAGACCCAATATAGATTCCCTTTCTTCTCTCTTGCCTGGTTTCAGTAATCATGTCTTTACATGCATCTCCACAAAGAGATTGTTATGTCTGAGGAGGATACAGCTTTGTCTCATTCTGTGATCTTCCTGTTTCTAGCCTAGTACCTTGCACATATTGGAAAACCAAATATTACCTGATTGAATGGGAGTAAGAGGTGCCAAGGGCTGTTGGAGAGAAGTGAGTGACTTCTGGGTGGGCAGTGGTCTTCAATGCCTGAATGAGGGAGTGTGGTTTGAAGTAGTCCTGGGAGAACCAGTCCTGTCTGTGCCCAGTGAGGTCACCCAAGGAGTCACAAATATCACGTAGGGGTGGTGCTATACGGCACTTGCGTCATCAGCATCACCATCAAGAGGACTGTTTGCTCTTGGTCCCATGGTTAGTAGGGTGAAGGGGCCTCTGTGGGGCTCTCCTAAATGAGACCCAGGACTTCCCTCCCTCACGTCATTATACCACTGCACATTCCAGCTGTGGCTCTGCTCTTCCTGTGTTTAATTTCAGTCCATTTATTCCGGTTATTATTACTGTGGTGATGATTATTTATGGAGTGCTGACAGAGCTTGGCAACACGGCAGATACAGAGACACTGCAATACGTGCCTTACAGCTGTTGGGACTGTCACCACCTCCTCCTTTTGTTCTGGAAGATTCTGAAAGACTTCTCCTTCCACTGTTTGGTTTGGATAGGAGTTAACAGGACAGTATTTCCCAAGGGAAGAGTCTGCGCCACTTACAATACAATCAGTTTGGGAGCTGTAAAAATAGATGTTGGGACTCTACTCCAGATCTACTGAGTCAGAACCTGAGGTGCCTTGGGGCTCTGTCGTTTAACACGTTCCCCAGGAGGTTCTCAGGTCCAAGGAGAAATCTTGCTCTGGGAAATCCACTGACTGGAAAGGAAAGAAGAGGAAACAGGCAGGGTATAAGCATGGTATCTGCCTCCTGGACCTGACAGGCAAGTCACAGAGAGAAGCTAGCCAGAAAGGTCTTGTGAAGAAATGCTGTCTACCTTTGTTTTAAAACACCGATATGGGAGGAGCTTCAAGATGGCGGAAGAGTAAGACGCGGAGATCACCTTCCTCCCCACAAATACATCAGAAATACATCTACATGTGGAACACCTCCTACAGAACACCTAATGAACGCTGGCAGAAGACCTCAGACCTCCCAAAAGACAAGAAACTCCCCATGTACCTGGGTAGGGCAAAAGAAAAAAGAAAAAACAGAGACAAAGAATAGGGACGGGACCTGCACCAGTGGGAGGGAGCTGTGAAAGAGGAAAGGTTTGCACACACTAGGAAGCCCCTTCGCGGGCGGCGACGGGGGGTGGCGGAGGGGGAAGGCTTCGGAGCCGCGGAGGAGAGCACAACAACAGGGGTGTGGAGGGCAAAGCGGAAAGATTCCCGCACAGAGGATCGGCGCCAACTGGAACTCACCAGCCCGAGAGGCTTGTCTGCTCACCCGCCGGGGCGGGCGGGGCTGCGAGCTGAGGCTCGGGCTTCGGTCGGAGCGCAGGGAGAGGACTGGGGTTGGCGGCTTGAACATAGCCTGAAGGGGTTAGTGCGCCACGGCTAGCCGGGAGGGAGTCTGGGGAAAAGTCTGGAGCTGCCGAAGAGGCAAGAGACTTTTTCTTCCCTCTTTGTTTCCTGGTGCGTGAGGAGAGGGGATTAAGCGCGCTGCTTAAAGGAGCTCCAGAGACGGGCGCGAGCCCGGCTAAAAGCGCGGACCCCAGAGACGGGCATGAGACGCTAAGGCTGCTGCTGCCGCCACCAAGAAGCCTGTGTGCGAGCACACGTCACTATCAACACACACCCCCAGCCCCCCAGGAGCCTGTGCAGCCCGCCACTGCCAGGGTCCCCTGATCCAGGGACAACTTCCCCAGGAGAACGCATGGCACGCCGCAGGCTGTTGCAACGTCATGCTGGCCTCTGCTGCTGCAGGCTCGCCCCGCACTCCGTGCCCCTCCCTACCCCCGGCCTGATAGAGCCAGAGCCCCTGAATCAGCGGCTCCTTTAAGCCTGTGCTGTCTGAGCGAAGAACAGACGCCCTCAGGCGACCTACATGCAGAGGCGGGTCCAAATCCAAAGCTGAACCCCGGGAGCTGTGCGAACAAAGAAGAGAAAGGGAAATTTCTCCCAGCAGCCTCAGAAGCAGCGGATTAAATCTCCACAATCAACTTGATGTACCCTGCATCAGTGGAATACCTGAATAGACAACGAATCGTACCACATTGAGGAAGTGGACTTTGGGAGCAGCGATATATATACTTTTTCCCCTTTTTCTCTTTTTGTGAGTGTGTATGTGTGTGCTTCTGTGTGTGATTTTGTCTGTATAGCTTTGCTTTTACCATTTGACCTAGGGTGCTGTCTGTTTTTTTTTTTAACTTAAAATTTTTTTTCTTAATAATTATTTTTATTTTAATAAATTTATTTTATTTTACTTTATTTTATTTTATCTTCTTCTTTCTTTCTTTCTTTTTTTCTCCCTTTTATTCTGAGCCATGTGGAGGACAGGCTCTTGGTGCTCCAGCCAGGCTTCAGGGCTGTGCCACTGAGGTGGGAGAGCCAAGTTCAGGACACTGGTCCACAAGAGACCTCCCAGCTCCACATAATATCAAATGGTGAAAATCTCCCAGAGATCTCCGTCTCAATGCCGAAACCCAGCTCCACTCAGCAACCAGCAAGCTACAGTGCAGGACGCCTCATGCCAAACAACTAGCAAGACAGGAACACAACCCCATCCATTAGCACAGAGGCTGCCTAAAATCATAATAAGGCCACAGACACCCCAAAACACACCACCAGACGTGGACCTGCCCACCAGAAAGACAAGATCCAGCCTCATCCACCAGAACACAGGCACCAGTCCCCTCCACCAGGAAGCCTACACAACTCACTGAACCAACCTTAGCCACTGGGGGCAGACACCAAAAACAATGGAAACTATGAACCTGCAGCCTGCAAAAAGGAGACCCCAAACACAGTAAGTTAAGCAAAATGAGAAACAGAGAAACACACACCAGATGAAGGAGCAAGGCAAAAACCCACCAGACCTAACAAATGAAGAGGAAATAGGCAGTCTACCTGAAAAAGAATTCAGAAGAATGGTAGTAAAGATGATCCAAAATCTTGGAAATAGAATGGAGAAAATACAAGAAACGTTCAACAGGACCTAGAATAAATAAAGAGCAAACAAACAGAGATGAACAACACTTCATCATGAAATGAGCAACATTTCATTTAGTAAATCAAATTAAAAATTCTCTAGAAGGGATCAATAGCAGAATAACTGAGGTAGAAGAACGGATAAGTGACCTGGAAGATAAAAGAGTGGAAATAATTACTGCAGAGAAGAATAAAGAAAACAGAATGAAAAGAATTGAGGACAGCCACAGAGACCTCTGGGACAACATTAAACACACCAACGTTCGAATTATAGGGATCCCAGAAGAAGAAGAGAAAAAGAAAGGGACTGAGAAAATATTCGAAGAGATTATAGTTGAAAACTTCCCTAATATGGGAAAGGAAAGAGTTAATCAAGTCCAGGAAGCACAGAGAGTCCCATACAGGATAAATCCAAGGAGAAACTTGCCAAGACACATATCAATCAAACAATCAAAAATTAAATACAAAGAACAAATATTAAAAGCAGCAAGGGAAAACCAACAAGTAACACATAAGGGAATCCCCATAAGGTTAACAGCTGATCTTTCAGCAGAAACTCTGCAAGCCAGAAGAGAGTGGCAGGACATATTTAAAGTGGTGAAGGAGAAAATCCTACAACCAAGATTACTCTACAACCTACAACCAAAATTACTCTATCCAGCAAGGATCTCATTCAGATTTGATGGAGAAATTAAAAGCTTTACAGACAAGTAAAAGCTAACAGAATTCAGCACCACCAAACCAGCTTTACAACAAATGCTAAAGGAACTTCTTTAGGCAGGAAGTACAAGAGAAGGAAAAGACCTACAATAATAAACGCAAAACAATTAAGAAAATGGTAATAGGAACATATATATCGATAATTATCTTAAATGTAAATGGATTAAATGCTCCAACCAAAAGACATAGACTCGTTGAATGGATACAAAAACAAGACCTGTATATATGCTGTCTACAAGAGACCTACTTCAGACCTAGGACTGAAAGTGAGGGGATGGAAAAAGATATTCCATGCAAATGGGAATCAAAAGAAAGCTGGAGTAGAAATTCTCGTATCAGATAAAAGACACTTTAAAACAAAGAGTATTACAAGAGACAAAGAAGGACACTACATAATGATCAAGGGATCAATCCAAGAAGAAGATATAACAATTGTAAATATTTATACACCCAACACAGGAGCACCTCAATACATAAGGCAAATACTAACAGACATAAAATGGGAATTCGACAGTAACACAATCATAGTAGGTGACTTTAACACCCCACTTTCACCAATGGACAGATCATCCAAAATGAAAATAAATAAGGAAACACAAGCTTTAAATGATACATTAAACAAGATGGACTTAACTGATATTTATAGGACATTCCGTCCTAAAACAACAGAACACATATTCTTCTCAAGTGCTCATGGGACATCTCTAGGATAGATCATATCTTGGGTCACAAATCAAGCCTTGGTAAATTTAAGAAAATTGAAATCGTATCAAGTATCTTTCCCGACCACAAAGCTATGAGACTAGATATCAATTACAGGAAAAAATTTGTAAGAAATACAAATGCATGGACGCTAAACAACACACTACTTAACAACCAAGAGATCACTGAAGAAATCAAAGAGGAAATCAAAAAATACCTAGAAACAAATGGCAATGAAAACACAATGACCCAAAACCTATGGGATGCAGAAAAACCAGTTCTAAGAGGGGAGTTTATAGCAATACAAGCTCACCTTAAGAAACAAGAAACATCTCAAATAAACAACCTAACCTTCCACCTAAAGCAATTAGAGAAATAAGAACAAAAAAACCCCAAAGTTAGCAGAAGGAAAGAAATCATAAAGATCAGATCAGAAATAAATGAAAAAGAAATGAAGGAAACGATAGCAAAGATCAATAAAACTAAAAGCTAGTTCTTTGAGAGGATAAACAAAATTGATAAACCACTAGCCAGACTTATCAAGAAAAAAGGGAGAAGACTCAAATCGATAGAATTAGAAATGAAAAAGGAGAAGTAATAACTGACACGGCAGAAATACAAAGATCATGAGAGATTACTACAAGCAACTATATGCAAACAAAATGGACAACCTGGAAGAAATGGACAAATTCTTAGAAATGCACAACCTACTGAGACTGAACCAAGAAGAAATAAAAAATATGAAGAGACCAATCACAAGCACTGAAATTGAAACTGTGATTGAAAATCTTCCAACAAACAAAAGTCCAGGACTAGATGGCTTCACAGGCGAATTCTATGAAACATTTAGAGAAGAGCTAACACCTATCCTTCTCAAACTCTTCCAAGATATAGGAGAGGGAGGAACACTCCCAAACTCATTCTATGAGGTCACCATCACTCTGTTAACAAAACCAGACAAAGATGTCACAAAGAAAGAAAACTACAGGCCGATATCACTGATAAACATAGATGCAAAAATCCTCAACAAAATACTAGCAAACAGAATCCAACAGCACATTAAAAGGATCATACACTATGATCAAGTGGGGTTTATCCCAGGAATGCAAGGATTCTTCAATATATGCAAATCAATCAACGTGATACACCACATTAACAAACTGAAGGAGAAAAACCATATGATCATCTCAATAGATGCAGAGAAAGCTTTCAACAAAATTCAACACCATTTATGATAAAAACCCTCCAGAAAGTAAGCATAGAGGGAACTTGCCTCAACATAATAAAGGCCATATGTGACAAACCCACAGCCAACATCATTCTTAATGGTGAACCACTGAAACCATTTCCACTAAGATCAGGAACAAGACAAGGTTGCCCACTCTCACCACTCTTATTCAACATAGTTTTGGAAGTTTTAGCCACAGCAATCAGAGAGGAAAAAGAAATAAAAGGAATCCAAATCAGAAAAGAAGAAGTAAAACTGTCACTGTTTGCAGATGACATGATACCATACATAGAGAATCCTAAAGATGCTACCAGAAAACTACTAGAGCTAATCAATTAATTTGGTAAAGTAGTAGGATACAAAATTAATGCACAGAAATCTCTTGCATTCTTATACACTAATGATGAAAAATCTGAAAGTGAATTTAAGAAAACACTCCCATTTACCATTGCAACAAAAAGAATAAAATATCTAGGAATAAACCTACCTAAGGAGACAAAAGACCTGTGTGCAGAAAATTTTAAGACATTGATGAAAGAAATTAAAGATGATACAAATAGATGGAGAGATATACCATGTTCTTGGATTGGAAGACTCAACATTGTGAAAATGACTCTACTACCCAAAGCAATCTACAGATTCAATGCAATCCCTATCAAATTACCACTGGCATTTTTCACAGAACTAGAACAAAAAATTTCATAATTTATATGGAAACACAAAAGAACCTGAATAGCCAAAGCAATCTTGAGAAAGAAAAACGGAGCTGGGGGAATCAGGCTTCCTGACTTTAGAGTATAACTACAAAGCTACAGTCATCAAGACAGTATGGTACTGGCACAAAAACAGAAATATAAATCAATGGAACAGGATAGAAAGCCCAGAAATAAACCCACGCCCATATGGTCACCTTATCTTTGATAAAGGAGGCAAGAATATACAGTGGAGAAAAGACAGCCTCTTCAAAAAGTGGTGCTGGGAAAAGCGGACAGGTACATGTAAAAGAATGAAATTAGAACACTCCCTAACACCATACACAAAAATAAACTCAAAATGGATTAAAGACCTAAACATAAGGCCAGACACTATCAGACTCTTAGAGGAAAACATAGGCAGAACACTCTATGACATAAATCACAGCAAGATCCTTTTTGACCCACCTCCTAGAGAAATGGAAATAAAAACAAAAATAAACAAGTGGGACCTAATGAGACTTAAAAGCTTCTGTACAGCAAAGGAAACCAGAAACAAGACCAAAAGACAACCCTCAGAATGAGAGAAAATATTTGCAAATGAAGCAACTGACAAAGGATTAATATCCAAAACATTCAAGCAACTCATGCAGCTCAATATCAAAAAAACAAACAACCCAATCCAAAAATGGGCAGAAGACCTAAATCGACATTTCTCCAAAGAAGATATACAGATTGCCAACAAACACATGAAAGAATGCTCAACATCACTAATCATTAGAGAAATGCAAATCAAAACTACAATGAGATATCATCTCACACTGGTCAGAATGGCCATCATCAAAAAATCTGGAAACAATAAATGCTGGAGAGGGTGTGGAGAAAAGGGAACACTCTTGCACTGTTGGTAGGAATGTAAATTGATACAGCCACTATGGAGAACAGTATGGAGGTTCCTTAAAAAACTAGAAATAGAACTACCATATGACCCAGCAATCCCTCTACTGGGCATATACCCTAAGAAAACCATAACTCAGAAATAGTCATGTACCAAAATATTCATTGCAGCTCTATTTACAATAACCAGGAGATGGAAGCAACCTAAGTGTCCATCAACAGATGAATGGATAAAGAAGATGTGGCACATATGTACAATGGAATATTGCTCAGTCAGAAAAGGGAACAAAACTGAGTTATTTGTAGTGAGGTGGATGGACCTAGTGATTGTCATATAGAGTGAAGTAGGTCAGAAAGAGAAAAACAACTACTGTATGCTAACACATATATGTGGAATCTAAAAAAAGAAAAAAAGAAAAAAGGTCAGAAGAACCTAGGGGCAAGACGGGAATAAAGATGCAGACCCACTAGAGAATGGACCTGAGGGTACGGGGAGGGGGAAGTGTAAACTGGGACAAAGTGAGAGAGTGGCATGGACATATATACACTACCAAACGTAAAATAGATAGCTAGTGGGAAGCAGCCGCATAGCACAGGGAGATCAGCTCCGTGCTTTGTGACCACCTAGAGTGGGGGGATAGGGCAGGTGGCTCAGAGGGAGATGCAAGAGGGAAGAGATATGGGAACATATGTATAACTGATTCAGTTTGTTATAAAGCAGAAACTAACACACCATTGTAAAGTAATTATACTCTAATAAAGATGTTAAAAAAGGGCTATGTATAATAAAACGATCAACTGCATTATCCTGAAAGCAGCTCACTGAAATAAAATTATAAATGAGAACTTAAAAAAAATAAATAAAACACTGATAGATGAACTATAATATAAATTAGAAAGGTCGCTTGCAATTGCTCGATTTTAGATTCCAGGCCATTTAAAAGAAAGGGATGTATGTGAGAGAGGTTTAGTAATGAAATCTTGTAAAGTAATCTTTATAAAGTAATAAAGTAACCATAGTTACTGATAATAGTAACCATAGTTTATTAAGTCCTATTTGCTGGACATTATTCTAAGTTCCTTCCATGCGTAGAACTCATTTAATGCTCTGTACAATCCCTAGAAATCTGTACTAATAATAACCCACTTTGCAGATGAGAAAACTGAGGCATAAAGAGTTTAAGTATTGTAGATTGCTCAAGTTATGAAAGCAGGCAAGTAGTTCCAGGATTCAATGCCAGGAATTCTGCTTTCCTGAACATACTCTCTGCTGACTTCTAATGTGATAAAATGATACTGTGTGTGATAAAAATATTTTATAATATTTGTATAATGTTACACTAGTTATTCATTGAAGAAAACTGGAGTTGCCTCTGTGTGCTAGGCCCTTTTATAGTTACTACAGATGTACAGATGTACAGGATCTCATTGTCTGGGGTCAGAAGACATCCAACTTGATTATATTTATTTCTTTATGTATAAAGGCAGCTTTTGGGATTCTATACAGGTTGCTAAAGTTGCTTAGTCGAGTGGGGGAGGTGTCATCACAGAGGTGAAATTGCAACTGATTCTTGAAAGACATGTAGGAGTTCTTTGGGCAGAGAAAAGGGAGAAGTGAATTCCAGGCAGAGGAAACTACACATGCAAAAATACAGAACAGGAAAAAGAATGGAGTATTTTGCATGAACAGTGGCTGTCTGGTGGGTTGTAATAGAGGGACTGTGGTGTTCAGGAGGAAGGAAGTGAAATTGGTAAGGTGGGTTTGGGACCAAATTTTGCCAACCTTGAGAACCAATAAGGATACAATCTTCTACTGCAGGTTTTTGGGAACCACGGGAGAGACGGCATAGTCATAAGATGATGGTAACAGTGGGAAAGAGTTGGGATTAGAAGAAGAAGAGAAAGGAGTCCAAGAGACTAGTTTTGGGTGGTAGGCAAACACCTAGGTAAGAATAATGGGGACATGAACTCATTACAGTAGAAGTGGGGATGAAGAAGAAATGAAATTGAAAGATATTTGGGAAGAAAGGTCAGTAGTTCTCAAAGATTGATTTGATCCTAGAGGCTGATGGAGAGAAAAATACGGGCTGACTCTTGGGTTTCAGGCTTGGGAGACTGAAAAGATGGTAATGCTGACATTAAGGTGGAGAATATAGGAGTGGGGGTAGTTTTGGGAGAAGAATAAAGGATTCAGATTGTGCCATGTTGCTTTCAAAGGGCCAAGAAATTTGAGTAGGGAACAGGAGGGAGATCAGGGGTCATGATATAGAAACAAGATTTACTTTTTATTGTGGTAAACATGTTGCTATCTGATGGCTCTATTCGAAATTTTTGTGGACCCTCTCCCTACCTCCAACTATAGAAGTTCTCTAAACAAAACAAAATAAAACACGTTTCTACTTTACAAGTGATAGAGAACATGTGTATCAGGTAAAAACATCACTCAACTCAGATTTTTAGAAAGGAAACTTTATTTTTTTGAAATTGAACTCAATCACCATTTGTTGAAACTTTTAACCCTGCTCCTCAAAGTAAATTAGTTACTTCTGGTTTCATATTTGGTCTATTCCAGGTTAATCTTTTTTAGGCAGAACTTGTTTTTCCTTCTTTTTTTTTTTTTTTTATCTTTTCTTGTCCTTTTCTTTGCTAGTGGCATTTGAGCACAAGTAAACTTATATAGTATCACAGAGGTACTGGGCAAGTATCTAGAGATGCCTAGGAAAGTTATTCACTTATCTCCTAGTGAGGAAAAATAATTTTGAAATGTTAAATTGTGTGTGTTTTAATCTGTGTTTCTCCCTTTTCTAGTTTCAAAGAGGTAATTTTTGAGAAGTACAGTTTATATAATGGATCACAGACTATAGAGACAGACTGGCTTCAAACCCCAGTTCTGCCACTGCCCAGCTGTGTGTCCCTGGGTAAAGTTACTTAGCCTCTTTTTGCCTCACTTTCCTTGTCTGTAAAATGGGATGACAATAGGACCTACCTCATAATGTTTTTGTGAGAATTAAATGAGCTAACATGTATAATGTGCTTAGAACAGTGCTTAGCACATAAAAAGGCTATATAAGTTTTACATTTGATTAATTCCTTTCCTTGCAGAATGGAACATAGAAGACACATTGAAATCAAAGTCTCTCTCTGTCTTTTGTAAATGACTAAAGCCACCAGAAGATTTTCTTGGTGGGAGTGGGAGGGAAAAAGGAGGGAGACAAATGTCTTAGATAGTGGCAGGCAGAGTATAGACATCCCCAGGGTGATTTGGGAGGGGTCCTGGTGGTGTCCTGGAGAGGAGGCTTGTCTTGGAGGTAATGGTGGTCTGGGGATCTAGGGAGGCTGGAGTCGGGGCTCGGTGGACTTTGGACATGCAGAGATTGTTCAGGCTGGCACAAGGGACATCCTAGCAGGTGCCAGCTGAATCCATTACCCACGATCAGACAGGCCTCTTCAATGATGGCACAATTCTGGGGAGAAAACTCTTATGAGAATGGAAGCTCATTTTTTCCCCCCTCCTGGTGGGTTAGAGACTAGGAATATGATACAAATAGATTTAAAAAAAAGAAGAAGAAGAAAACTGAGGCCACTTCTTGCTCATGTGAGAGTTGATGGGCTCTTTGGACCCCATAGCCTCCAGGTCAGGGTATGAAATGGAAGAGCAAACAAATATTGCCTGTATGACTCTTTTGGTTTTTAATGAAAGGAAAATGCTCTTTCCCTTACTCCTTTCACCTCTCCTAGGAGAGCAAGAAGCAGAGACTCCCCTTTCTCTGAGTTTAACCAGGACTTCCCCAGAGCAGGAACAGGCAGGAAGATTTAGTCCCATTCTCCTCCACTTCCCTCCTACCCCTCCCTGAGACTGACTGCCCTTCTGTGTTTCACTTCCTGTCCTGGTCTTAAATGCTCCCCTGTGCAGCTGTTCCACAGCTGGTGGCCCTCCAGTAACCTCCTGCCCCCCATCACTTCTCCATTGAAGGGGGTTTGGGGAGAGTTGGAAGGTGCTATATCAGTGTAAGACATTTCCTCCCCTGACCCCTCAGCTGTGCAGCTCAGCTGTGTGTCCTCTGGCACCTACAAAATCAAACACCTGCCTTCCAGATGTTTGCACCTACAGGCCAGCAAAGCTGACTGCAGAAAGTCCCTTAGCATGGAGACAGATATTTAGTAGAGGGCAACATTTAATGGAATTCTTGGCCTGAAAAAGACTTGGAGGGATCATCTTTTTGGTTTCTCTGCCTACAGGAAGAATGAAGCTTAATTGAGTCCTTTATACGTTAAAGACATTTTTTTTAAAAAAAACATCTTTATTGGAGTATAATTGCTTTACAGTGATGTGTTAGTTTCTGTTTTATAACAAAATGAATCAGTTATACATATATATATAAGTTCCCATATTTCTTGCATCTCCCTCCCTCCCACCCTCCCTATCCCACCCCTCTAGGTGGTCACAAACCACCAAGCTGATCTCCGTGTGCTATGCGGCTGCTTCCCACTAGCTATCTATTTTAAGTTTGGTAGTGTATATATGTCCATGACACTCTCTCGCTTTGTCACAGCTTACCCTTCCCCTTCCTGATATCCTCAAGTCCAATTTGTATGGAAACACAAAAGACCCCGAAGAGCCAAAGCAATCTTGAGAACAAAAAATGGAGCCGGAGGAATCAGGCTCCCTGACTTCAGACTATACTACAAAGCTACAGTACTCAAGACACTATGGTACTGGCACAAAAACAGAAATATAGATCAATAGAACAGGATAGAAAGCCCAGAAATAAACCCACGCCCATATGGTCACCTTATCTTTGATAAAGGAGGCAAGAATATACAGTGGAGAAAAGACAGCCTCTTCAATAAGTGGTGCTGGGAAAAGTGGACAGGTACATGTAAAATATGAGATTAGAACACTCCCTAACACCATACACAAAAAAAACTCAAAATGGATTAAAGCCCTAAATGTAAGGCCAGACACTATCAGACTCTTAGAGGAAAACATAGGCAGAACACTCTATGACATAAATCACAGCAAGATCCTTTTTGACCCACCTCCTAGAGAAATGGAAATAAAAACAAAAATAAACAAGTGGGACCTAATGAGACTTAAAAGCTTCTGTACAGCAAAGGAAACCAGAAACAAGACCAAAAGACAACCCTCAGAATGAGAGAAAATATTTGCAAATGAAGCAACTGACAAAGGATTAATTTCCAAAACATTCAAGCAACTCATGCAGCTCAATATTAAAAAAACAAACAACCCAATCCAAAAATGGGCAGAAGACCTAAATCGACATTTCTCCAAAGAAGATATACAGATTGCCAACAAACACATGAAAGAATGCTCAACATCACTAATCATTAGAGAAATGCAAATCAAAACTACAATGAGATATCATCTCACACTGGTCAGAATGGCCATCATCAAAAAATCTGGAAACAATAAATGCTGGAGAGGGTGTGGAGAAAAGGGAACACTCTTGCACTGTTGGTAGGAATGTAAATTGATACAGCCACTATGGAGAACAGTATGGAGGTTCCTTAAAAAACTAGAAATAGAACTACCATATGACCCAGCATTCTCTATACTGGGCATATACCCTGAGCAAACCATAATTCAAAAAGAGTCATGTACCAATATGTTCATTGCAGCTCTATTTACAATAGCCAGGAGATGGAAGCAACCTAAGTGTCCATCAACAGATGAATGGATAAAGAAGATGTGGCACATATATACAATGGAATATTACTCAGCCATAAAAAGAAACGAAATTGAGTTATTTGTAGTGAGCTGGATAGACCTAGAGTCTGTCGTACAGAGTGAAGTAAGTCAGAAAGAGAGAAACAAATACTGTATGCTAACACATATATATGGAATCTAAGAAAAAAAAAAAAGGTCCTGAAGAACCTAGGGGTAAGACCTTAAAGACAATTAATGGAAGAGTCCAACTTCCCCTCGGCTCATTGTCAGGGGTTTTTCTTTTTGACCAAACATATTTCTTTCTAGTTTTAAGGGAGATAGGCTAATACCAGGCAGAGCTTATACATAATAACGACTCTTCCTTTTCCCCAAAGTAATCACTAGGAGGGGAGGAAGTGTGGCGTGGAGTGAGCACTGTCTTTGGAGTCACACAAGCCTGTATTCAAATCCAGGCTTAGCCAAGTACCAACTCTGTGACTTGAATGAACACTTAAGTTTTAAATTTGTCCTCTTTGAAATTCAGACAGTAGAACCTGTCCGACAAGGTTTTAGGATTACATGGATAATGTGTACTCATACCTAGCATTGTTAGGTAGCTCAGAATAAGCCCCAAGCAACTCATAGCTATTGTTTTTATTATTATTACAGATATTCTGTTTCTTAATTTAGGCAAAAACATTTATGTCCAGAATTAATTACCAACAGCTCACTTGTGCTAAGTGCTTGCTGATCTAAGTGTTGTGCAAAACAAGGCAACCTACTAATACTTTTCCTTTAGTCCAGGATTTCTTAAGGTGTGCTGTGGTCCACCTGTATCAGAATTACCTGTAGGCACTTGTTAAAACTGCAGAATCCTGTGCCCTAGCACACATATTGATTCAGAATCTGTTAGCTAGGCCAGGGAATCAGCATTTTGTCAAACACCCACGTAATTCTTATCACCTTTGAGAGCTACTTCTTAGGGTTTGTTAATAAGGTCTGATGGCTTGTAGGTCAAAGAAGGCACATCACTTGGTGTTCCCTGGTTCACAGAGCTGGAGTTTTGCCACTTGTCTCTTTGCTCTTCCCAGGAGCTGGCCATCAGCTGGTGCTACTTTCCTAGAATCACAGGGGCACAGAATGTTAGCATTTGAAACAGCCTCAAAGGTCACATCCAATATCTCCAGATACAAGAATCCCTTTTATGGAAACTTAGAAGTGTGCTGCAGATTCTCCAGAGGCATGGGGAAGGTGGGATAAAAGAGCAGGTGCCCAGGAATAGGGAGACAGGAAGCAAGGACTGGCCAAGCACTGGACTAGCTGGCAGGATTTATGAGATGCTCGTTGTATGCAGATCCCAGCAATGGCTGTGGTGGGAAGGCACAGAGGAAGGAATAGATAAGGTTTGCAGTGTCTCTACCATGCTCAGCATCTGGATGGAAACTGAGAAATCTAGTCAATCATTCCAATGTTTCTAAATGACCAGATGTTTGATGTCAGATTTTTGAGAAGTTCAGGGTCTCTTTGGAGGACACAGTGGGGAGCAAGGAAAACAGCAGGAAGAAAGGGAGGAAAAAAACCCAACGAGATATAGGCTAGTGTTGGTTATTAAAGTAATGAATCCATATAAGGAGTTCTACTGGGTGGAAAGTCTTGGCTATACAAAGAGTAATCAAACATAAATACTTCCCTCAAGGGGCAACATAATGTGTGAGAAAATTAAAGGCACTGGAACCAGATTCAAATTGTGTTTCACCACTTAGTAGCTCTGGGAACCTGGGAAGTGCCTTAATCTTACTCAGATTTCACAACTGTAAATAATGCAAATATTACCTACCTCTCTGGTTGTGGTGAGGATTAGATTAAATAATGTATGAAAAATACCTGGTACAGTGCCTGCACATAAAAGTACTCAACCATTGTTACAATTCTCTTCTGGAAGAGGGAACATAACTCCTATCCAATCACTTAAGTGCAGTGGCTCCATTAATATCCAGTTAAGGTTGGTTTTGCTGTTCCAAGCACAGGGTGTTCTTGACTCTTGAAGACTGGAACCCAGGTGAATAATCGCCATGCTTTATTCAACCAATAAAAACTCACACAGCCCAGAAGTGACTGCATTGCTTGTTAGTTCCATGAAGTTCTCCTTAGAACGTATTTAGAGTCCTTATCAAATAATCTTGAGTCATGTCACATGAAGGTAGCCGGAAAAGCTACCCATCCTTCTGAAGGACAAATCCACGTTAGGCAACTGTTTTGGCCACTTTGTCTTATTGTTATTTTTAATTAGAAAAATACGGAAAAAATTAAAATTATAAGTTTTTTCCCATTTAAAAACATTATAGAAAAATGTTCTGGTTTAGGGTAAGATAGAGTAAGCACACTCTAGTCTGTGTCTCTCACTGAACGCAAAGCCTGGACAAAATGCATGGGGCAGCTATTTGAGGACTCGGAAAAGTAGACGGTCTCAGGTGGATTGGGGGAAAAGGTTAGAATTTATTTTAACACTGAATTGGAGGTGAGTTTATCATTTCCACCCTTTCTAGTATTTCCCTGAATTAAGTCAACACCAGACCTGGAAGTGGGCAGTGGGATGTGGACACAGAGAGGTCCAGGAGAATTCCTCTAGTTCTGACTTGAGTGGGAAAAAAAACACCTAATATTTATAAAGAGTGCAGAAATCTCTCATTTTTCTTTTTTTCCATTTTTAGTCTTTTCTTCATTTCCTTTTGTCCTAGCCCAAGTAATCCCATGGCAGTAGCAGCAGCAGTGGGAGCCTGCAGGAACCTAAAACTCCAGAGAAACCCCTTAAGGTGGTTTATGAACTCCAGGGCTACCTCCCTGAGCTGTGTGTGGTGTGGACTTGACCCAGAGTAATATGTATAGATTTTGAGAACTGAACTACAGGATATATCACTACCCGAGTCACAGACTGGCCATTAGGTGGTATACATGTGAAATAGATGCAAACAGCACTACACAGGCTTTGCAAAATGAACTGCTATTGGAATGATAACCTTTATAAGGCTAATAAAAACTTGTGGCCTAAAACAAACTGAGTCACTTGTTTGCTAACATGAAAAAAAATGCATTCTTTGTAGTATTTAAATGCAACCAAAAATCTCAGAAAGTAATACTCAATATGTCCAGGATACAATTCAAAATTACTTGGTGTACAAAGAACCAAAAACACCTCAACCTGTATGGAAAAAGACAATCAACAGAAGTCAATGTCTAGCTAACGCTGACAAAATTTTAAAGCAGTTATTATAAAAATGCTCCAACAAGTAAGGGAGAACACTCTTGAAATGAATGAAAAATAAAAGAAATAGAAAATGTAAAAAAAGGGAACTTGGGAAAAGAAAATTTGTTAACCCCAAACCAAAAACAAAACTTCACTAGATGGACTCAATAGCAGAGTAGAGATGACAGAAGTGAGTCAAAACATGAAGATATATCAATAGAAATTATCTAATCAGAACAGCAGAGAGAAAAAAAGATTAAAAAAAGAGAATAGCTCTCAGGGATTTGTAAGACAATAACAAAAGATCAGATATTCATATCATCAGGGCACCAGAAGGAAAGAAAAGTTTGAGGCTAAGAAAAAATTGTCTGAAAACTTTCCAAATTTGGTGGAAGTCAGAAACCTACAGATTCAACAAATTCAGTGAACCTTGAACCAGGTAAATTCAAAGCAAGCCACACCCAAATCATAATTAAACTGCTGAATATTAAAGACAGAAAAATTGAGAGTAGCAAGAGAGAAATGGTGCATTATCTGTAGGAGGATAATGATTCTAATAACTGAATTTCTCTGATTACTCATCAGAAATCATGGAGCCAGAAGAAATGACATTTTTCAAGTGCTGAAAGAAGAAAACTGTCCATCTAGAATTCTAGATCCAGTGAGAATGTTCTCCAGGAATGAAGGCAAAATAAAAAATTCTCAGATGAAGGAAATAGAAAAAAGTTTGTTACTAGCAGAATTGCTCTAAAAAGAATTGCTAAAGGAAGTCTTCAGACAGAAAAGAAATTATACTAGAAGGAAAACTGGAACATCAAGAGTGAAGGAAAGGTAACAGAGATAATAAATATCTTGGTAAATTTCATAGACTCTTCTCCTTTTATTGAGTTATTTAAAATACGTTTGATGGTTAAAAACAAAAAAATTATAACATCGTCTGATAAGAGTTTTCAACAAATGTAGATATAACATAGGACAACTAAAACATTAAACAGGGAGAGTAAGGGGGCCCATATCAGGGGGGTAAGGTTTCTACATTCCACTTGAAGAGGTAAAATATTGAATTAAATTAGATTGGAAAAGTTAATTATGTATATTGTAATTCCAATAGCAACCACTGAAAAACGTATACAAAGAGGTATAGTAAAAAGTGCAATAGATAGATTAAAATGGAATACTGAAAAATGTTCAAATAATCCTAAAGAAAGCAGGAAAGGAGAAAGAGAGGAACAAAAACAGAGGGAACAAGTAGAAAAGAAAGAATAAAATGGTAAACCTAAATCCAAGCATATTAATAATTACATTATAAAAAACTTTTTTCAAATGTGTAGGTTAAAAGCAAAAGGATGGAAGATGATTTCTCAAATGCCAACCAATGGAAAGAAGGAGAGGGGTTATATTAGCATGAGACAAAGTAGATCTCACAGAAAAATGAATTGCCAGGGATAAAGAGGCACCTTAAACATCACATAATGAAAAAAGAATCAATTCATAAAGAAGACATCCTAATCCTAAGTATTTTGCCTCTAATAACAGAGCTCCAAAATGTATGAAGGAACCAACTGACAGAACTAAAAAGAGAAATAGACAACTTCACAATTATAGGTGGAGACTTCAGAAGTCCTCTCTCAGTAATTGATGGAGCTAGCAGACAGAAAATCAGCAAGGATATAGAAGAACAGAATGGCACCATCAACCGAATGGACATAATTGCCATTTAAACACACTCCACCTAGTAACAGCAGAATACACATTCTTTTCAAGAACACATGGAACATTCATCAAGATAGGCCATATCCTGGGTCATAAAACAAATCTTAACAGATTTAAAAGAATTGAAGTCATACAAAGTATGTCCTCTGACCATAATAGAATTAACTAGATAACAGAAAAATTTCCAAAGCATAGGAGGAAAAGGGAAAACCTTCGTAACTTTGGGTTAGGTGAAGAGCTCTTAGATATGATAGCAAAGCACGGTCCATAAAAGAACAAACTGATAAGTTATATTTCATCAAAATTTAAAACCTCAGTTCTTTGAGAGACACTATTCAAAGAATAAAAAATTAAGCTACAGACTGGGAGAAAATATTTGCAGATCACTTCTCTGATAAAAAGACTTGTATACAGAATATATAAAGAACTCTCAAAACTTAATAAAATTAAACATGGGCAAATAATTCAAGCACTTCACCAAAAAAGATGTACAGATGGAACATAAGCACATGAAAATACACTCAACACTATTAGTTGTTAGGGAAATGAAAAACCATAATGAGATATCACTACACTCCTATTAGGATGGCTAAAATTTGTAAAGACCAGGAACAGTCAGAGGTCCAGCATGGCTCTGGGTGGGAAGGAGCAGGGAGTGTGTAGGGGGATACGGTGCAGGTGTGGTCAGATCATGGTGAGCCCAAGAGTCCAGGTCTTACAATCTCTAAGTTATTCCTTAGGGTTTGCTAGGGCCAGAGGTGGGCCAGAATGAATGAATGAAATGAAATCTTACATTTCCCTCAGGACCAACAGAGCTTCATTTTGAGATGCTCACTTTCTTCTCTTAGATGTTCCCTAGACTCTTGTGAAGGAGGAGGTGCAAGCTCTCAAGGCTCCTTATTCAGAAGATGAAGGACTTGCTGTAAGGTGTTGCCTAAGCAACATGAGGGAGGTTGGAGGTTCTCATAAAGAGGATGCTCAATATGAAAATAAGTGGGGTTTTGAGTTTTCTTCGCACTTCTCCAAGGACAAAAACTTTGGCCACACCGCATGGCTCCTTTCCCTAAGCACTTACCCTTTCCTCCTTCTTTCCTTTCTGGCCCAGTCCCACCCATTCCTGATCTGCCTCTTAAAGGCATCTATTCCTAGTTTGGCTGTATAGACCACTCATGTACCTTACTCCCAGTTTTGGAGGCTTATCTCTAGATTCCAAATCTTGGTGGCTGTTGGAATTTGGGAATTATTTTCCTTTTATGCCTTGATTTCTCTTTATGCTGCATCCAGTATCTCTGAGTACAAGTGTAAGCACTTTTGAAATATTCAGTAATGATTCCCTAAGATGGTGTATAGGGAGTCCTGGGTAAAAGCTGCATGCAGAGTTCATAGCCTGAAGTTATAAAGGAAAGAGTCAAGCAGTGCTCACACAATGCATTTATTCATTCAAGAAATGTTTATGAAATACCTATCGTGTTCCTGGTACTGTTTAAGTTTAGCAATGAACTATAAAGGAGGTTCCATTCTGGCTGGGGAAGAGAGGCAAAAAAAAAAAAAAAACCTAAAAAATATGGTATGTCAAATGATAAAAAGCATTATGAAGACAATCAGAGCAAGGGAAGAGAGGCGGAGAGTGACAGGTGCAAGGAGATGGGGAGAGGCTGCCTTTTTACAGAGGGTGGTCCGGAAGTGCATCTCTGATTAGGTGACATTTATTTTTTTTAACATTTAAAAAACTTTTTATTTTATATTGGAGTATAGTTGATTAACAATGTTGTGTTAGTTTCAGGTGTACAGCAAAGTGACTCAGTTATGCATATACATGTATCTATTCTTTTTCAAATTCTTTTCCCATTTAGGTTGTTACATTATATTGACCAGAGTTCCCTGTGCTATACAGTAGGTCCTTGTTGGTTACCCATTTTAAATATAGAAGTGAGTACATGTCAATCCCAAACTCCCTAACTGTCCCCCCGCCCCGACCTTCCCCCCGGTAACCATAAATTCATTCTCTCATTCTGTAGGTCTGTTTGTGTTTTGTAAATAAGTTCAATTGTATCATGTTTTAGGTGACATTAAAACAGAGACCTGAAGGAGGCAAGAGAGTGAGCTGAGAAGAAATCTGGGGTATGAGTATTCCAGGGAAATGGAAAAGGATGTGGAAGGACCCTGAGGCAGTGTCCTGCCTGGAGTATTTGAGTCACAGCGAGGAGCTGAGCATGCCTGGAGCAGGCAGAGACCAGACAGGAAACAGAACTTGTCTTGGACGGTGCAAATACAGAGACTCTACTGATGGCGCTGCTTCAGAAAGTGAGCACAGGGTGTTAAAGGGGAGAACAAGGAATATTGAGCCCCCAGAGAGAAGCATCTGCGGGAAATCTGCTGCCATCCCTAGGTCTGAGAACAAGGCGTGGGGCACGGAGCCCTGTGGGAGGTGGGTCAGGAAGGAGGGCTTCTTGGTGGGAGCTGTGGGAGGGTAGGGGCACAGTCAGGTCGTCAGAACCAGGCTGAAGCACGGAGGTGGTGGGGAAGAATATTCCCGATCTTTCTTCCCCCTGCCCTCAGATCTCCTACCAGTGCCTTCCACTGGCTGAACCCAACCACACGCCAACTGTAAATGCTGTCTTCAAGGCCCAGCCTCTGAGGGCACAGAGCAGGGCAGAAGGGCAGAGAACAGCTTGGGGTGGGAGGTGGCACAGAGACTGTCTAGCATTGAGAACAAGAGGAAGAATGGCTACTTGGTAAAAGAAAAAGAACAAATAACTGTTAGCTCAGAGGCATTGAGTGAAACGGCCAAACCAGATGATGCAGCTGAAAGCAAGTCCCCTTTTGTGTTTCCATGAAAAATCTAGGCAAGAGGTCTCTGCAGGGGAGGAAGACTGACCTCTTTTATAACGGTGAGGTGACCATTTGTATGGTCTCTAGAACCTGGTTCCTGTTCCAGTTGGCTCTGTACACTGAGTTGTACATTAAGTTCTGGTATGCCATTTTTAATCTTCCTTCAATTATTATTATCTCACTTAAGAATTAGACATAGTTTTTCTTCTGCCCAGTTTGCTTTCCTGCACAAAGCTCTTTGAGAAGAATATCATTCCTTTCAGTTGAAGAGATAGCTTTGGATTTATTGTCAAATTTAGACAAGCTTGATCATGAGGATAGGAGCTTTTAAAATGAATGAGAATTGAGAGATAATAGGCAGTTCTGCTCCAAGCCAGAAGCACGAGAGGGATGCCGTGTAGAAGTCCCCATCTACTCAGAGAGCTAGTGGCTCCAATTCCCAATCAAGATCTTGCATGACACTCTCTCCAAATACAACCTCTCCTCAAAAGGGGTAAGCTGTGACAAAGTGAGAGAGTGGCATGGACATACATACACACTACCAAACGTAAAATAGATAGCTAGTGGGAAGCAGCCGCATAGCACAGGGAGATCAGCTCAGTGCTTTGTGACCACCTAGAGGGGTGGGATAGGGAGGGTGGGAGGGAGGGAGACACAAGAGGGAAGAGATATTGGAACACATGTATATGTATAACTATTCACTTTGTTATAAAGCAGAAACTAACACACCATTGTAAAGCAATTATACTCCAATAAAGATGTTAAAAAAAAAAGGTGGTGCTGTAGATTAAGGAGAGACTTCCTCAGCAGCTGGCTGTCAGTCTGTCTGGAGAGTCACTCTGGCAGGTCTCTGGGGGCCCTTTGATCCCAGGGCTCACCCTGGGAGTGCCAGCATATTCTGCAGACCTCAAGCATTCTTCCCTTCCTCTTGGTCTGGTGCAGGCTGGAGTAGTTGTGGAGGGAAGGGAGTCCCAGTGGCTCATCAGGCTTGCACTGTTTGGTTTTAGGGAAAGGACTGAACTGACAATAGGAAAGGAGAGAAGGCAGTAAAAGCAAAGATGGGATGGAGCTCTCTCCAAGACTTCTCCTACCTCAAGAAAACAAGCAAAGGGTAGCCTTCTGGTAAGGGAAAGTGGATCACGGTGATCGTGGATAGCTCATAGAGAAATTTGGGTCCTGTGTAGGAAGTTTGGCACTCAATGCAATAATACACATGGAGACAACTATCCTTCTTTTAATTTGTAAACACTTAGAAAATGGAAAAAACTTTTTTTGTTTAACCCTTTCAATGTTAGCTACATTTGGAAAACCTCGCTTTGCAACGATCTTATGGGAATGGTTTAGGATATTCCAGAACAGAAAGTCTATGCTGGGATTTGGTGAGTTGGCTAGTGGGTGTGTTAAGAGTGAGTAGAAAGAGTTCATCTTCATTTATTCTTCCAGCTTACTTCAAGAGGGAACAGATGCACATGGACGTAAGATGTTGTTGGTCCCTCTATAAGAAATCTCACATTCAGAATGTAAGTTGGTGCAGCCACTATGGAAAACAGTGAAGAGGTTCTTCAGAAAACTAAAATTAGAATTACTGTATGATCCAGCAATCCCATTCCTGGGCATATACCTGGATATATCTATAATTCAAAAAGATAAATGCACCCCCATTTACATAGCAACACTGTTCACAATAGCCAAAACATGGAAACAACCTAATGTCCATTGAAAGATGAATGGATAAAGAAGATGTGGTACATATATACAATGGAATATTACTCAGCCATAAAAAAGAACGAAATAATGTAATTTGCAGCAACATGGATGCAACTAGAGATTATCATACTAAGTGAAGTAAGTCAGAAAGACAAATACCATATGATATCACTTACATGTGGAATCTGAAATATGGCACAAATGAACCTGTCTACAAAACAAAAATTGATTCACAGGTACAGAGACTGTGGTTGCCAAGGGGGAGGGTTGTGGGGGAGGGATGGACTGGGAGTGTGGGATCAGCAGAGGTAAACTATTACATACAGGATGGATAAGCCATAAGGTCCTAGTGTAGAGCACAGGGAACTATATTCAATATCCCATGATAAACCAGAATGGAAAAGAATGTTAAAAAAAAGCATGTCTATATGTGTATAACTGAGTCACTCTGCTGTACAGCAGAGACTGGCACAACATAGTAAGTCAAGTATACTTCAATAAAAGGAAATTAAAAAAAGAGAGATGGGATATAATTAACTAATTTACTTTACATAGAAAAATCTTTTGCGAAACACTCCATATAGCCTAAGTTGAGCTAATTGTTGTAGCACAGTTTTCTCATTCATTAAAAGAGAGACAAAGGAAAAAAGAAAAGAAACCCCACATTCAGCCATGGGTTTCTTAAATGATGGTTTAGTGTTCTCAAAATGAATTTTAGAGTGATCCAATGAAGAAAAATTAGTGCTGAGTCAGTTTATTCTTGAACAAGAAATTTATCTTTCACTTTATCCAGTATAAGCTTTGCAGTTTTCCGTGGAAATCTTTAAATTTCAGATTGCTTATCTGTAAAATGGGGTCAATATTATTACCACACTGGGTGACCGTTAGGAATAAATGAGAAAATGGCAACAGAGGGTCCTCACTCAAAGTTTATAAAATAAAAATAGGTATGAGCCTGCGCTCTAGAGCCCGCAAGCCACAACTACTGAGCCCGTGAGCCACAACTACTGAGCCCACGTGCCACAACTACTGAAGCCTGCACGCCTAGAGCCCATGCTCCGCAACAAGAGAAGCCACTGCAATGAGAAGCCTGTGCATCACAACAAAGAGTAGCCCCCGCTCGCTGCAACTAGAGAAAGCCTGCATGCATCAACAAAGACCCAACCAGCCAAAAATAAATAAATAAATAAATATTAAAAAAAAATATGTAGTAACCTGGTCCTGTGTCAGGACCTCTCTAGGGAGGAAGACATGGGAAAATATAAGGAAGGAAATAAGCAGGATTCTTGGAATAAACATGCACTGAATTCTATTTTTTTTTCTTTTTCAAAACAGTGAATTAGAGGTCAAGGCTAAAGTGAAAGGGAATAAAAATGACCGGAAAGGCTGATGAAAGAAGATCTACTAGACAAAATTAGGCACCAAATTCATTGCTGTTAGGGAGGAAGTGGAAGCAAGTTAGCTGTAGCTTTTACAGCTCCCCAAACACTGTGACCAAGAAAAAAATGTTTATTTCAAATTTGTATTTGCTTTATGCCTTTGTCCTTGTGACTATGTTTTTCATGACCAGTTGTGGAGAAGCTGCTTGGATTTTCCAAATGTGATATAGGATGTATACCTATATGCATATTGAATTCTATGTTAGGAAGCTGCTAGTAACAAGTGGGGCAGCTGATAAGGGTTCTCAAATGGGGGTTTCTGTATTTGCTTTAAAGTTTTATTATTTTAAAATTCTTTACTCTAGAATTTTTCAAACATATACAAAAGTGGAAAGAATAGTACAAAGAGTCTTCATATACCTATAGCTCCAGCAATTACCAGTTCATGGCCACTCTGGTTTCTTCTGTGTCACTTTGCCTCCGTCCCCTTAAGAAATTGATGTCAACACAATATCATTAACTAGACATCAGATTTTACTAGTTTTTGCATGCACTTAGTTTTCTTGTATGTCTTTGTGTGTAATTATATGGCATTTTATCCTATATATGGTTCATATAACCACCACCACAGTCAAGAGAAAGAACTACTGTCACCACAAAGGAATTCTCTCATACTAGTCCCATCCCTTGAAAGTCACACCCTCCCTTGCCTTTCCTAACCCCTGGAAACCACTTATCTGTCCTACATCTCCACGGTTTTGTTTTTTTTGAAAAAGTCATATAAATAGAATCATACAGTATGTAACTTTTTGATTTCTCTGTATTTTTCATTGCTTTTTTTTTTTTTTTTTTTTTTGCGGTACGCGGGCCTCTGACCGCTGTGGCGTCTCCCGCCGCGGAGCACAGGCTCCGGACGCGCAGGACCAGCGGCCATGGCCCACGGGCCCAGCCGCTCCGCGGCATGTGGGATCCTCCCGGACCGGGGCACGAACCCTCATCCCCTGCATCTTCAGGCGGACTCTCAACCACTGTGCCACCAGGGAAGCCCTGCTTTTTAAGAAATTTTTCATGTGAGCAGAGAATATGGAAATAACCATCTAAGAAAATAAAATGCCTACCTGCCAATTTTAAACAAATGGATGTTTATTTATTCAACACATATTTATTGAGGATCAATGATGTGCTTGTAACTCAATGGTAGATAAAAACAAACTGTTTCCTTACAATAGTGTGTCATGTGTGTTGGTATGGCTGTCAGAGTAGTGCCTGCAGATCATACAAGCATTCCTTCTTTCAGGAAGAAAGGTTTTGCCTGGAGTTCAGTCTGTGCTTCTGTCTCACACCGGGTCTGGGACTCACTAACTCCACCCAAGAGATCAGTCCTATCCCAGGCTTTTGAACCAATTCTTACCTGAAACAGAAATGATGTCAAGAAATGATGATCTGGCCCAGAATCCTGGAATTCGGAAGACTGTCCCTTACTCTGCTCACTTCACTTGGACTCTGTGCCCTGGTTCCGATAACGGAGACTCTGTATCGAGTCCAAGCCAGTAATCACTTCGTATGCCATTCTTGATAAGTAGATTCCCAGCACCTGGTCACAGTTGTAGTCACTTGCTTTGTGGCCAAGTGCCTGTAGGGCTATGCTTGTGCTTTTCTGCGCCAGTCCAGAGTCCTGATTCTAACACCAGCCTTGAGGGATGCTGAGATGACACTGGTCCCTGCCAGGCTGCCAGCATCCCTTGAGGAATGCTGAGACGACACTGGACCCTGCCAGGTCTTAGTCTGCCCTGCTCCTGAATTCCTGGTCCCCTTTCCCAGTCTGCCGATTGGCTCTCAACCCTCATGCCTCCCTGGACTGCCACCTCTCTCAGAGCTGTTTCCTCTGCAAACCAAATTCTTCCTGCCAGACTGTACATAACATGCACTTCTGGCTGGCTCTCTCCCTATCCATGGAAGGGTTCAGTTTCCAGATCTTGGCCCTCTGGACAGCCCTGTACCACATGATTGGGTCATAATCTGCTATGTCCCAAGATATGACATGATTCTTTTTTCTTTATAAATCTTTGCCCCTGAACTGAAATGACAACAGATGGGAACCAGGCTAGATCAATTCCTTCCTGACCAGCAGTGATGTGATTCAGAAAAAGAGGCAAGAATTATGGCTTGGTGGAATGAAAAGTATATTGAGGTTCCAGAGGCCCAGGTTTTAGTCTTAACTTGTCACAAACTAGCTGGTGACTTTGAAATGACACCCCCTTTCTGGAGCTTAGAAGTATTTATCTGCAGGATAAATAAAGGAAAGATCTCTAGATACCTAGATATGACATTAGTCATTATGTCTCCTCCAGCTCCTCTTGGCTGTTAACAGTTTCTCAGACTTTCCTTGTCTTTGGTGAACTTGATAAAGTTGAGGCATACTGGTCAGAAATTTGGTAGAATGCCCCTCAAGTTGAGTTTGGCTTCTACACTTGTCGTGGCTGGTCTGGGGCTAGGGATTTTGGAGGGGAAGACCATGGAGGTGAAGCACCATTCTCAACACATCATATCAAGAGGACATGCTATCAACTTGACTTATCACTGATGATGTTGACCTTGACCATCTGGCTTAGGTAGTGTTAACCAGGTTTTCCACTGTAAAGTTACAAAGGTTACACTGTAACCTTTGTAAACAAGTCACTAAGCATACCCCACACTTAATGGGCAGGGAGTTCATTCCACTCCTTGAGAGGGTAGTACCTACATAAATTATTTAGCATTCTTTTGCATGGGAAATTTATGTACTCTCTCCCATTTATTTACTTATTCAATTATTTATTTGCATCAGGATGGGTTCGTGAATACTTATTATTATTATTATTTTTTTGCCGTACGCGGGCCTCTCACTGTTGTGGCCTCTCCCGTTGCGGAGCAACAGGCTCCGGACGCGCAGGCTCAGTGGCCATGGCTCACGGGCGCAGCCGCTCCGCAGCATGTGGGATCTTCCCAGACCGGGGCACGAACCTGTGTCCCCTGCGTCGGCAGGCGGACTCTCAACCACTGCGCCACCAGGGAAGCCCCGTGAATACTTATTTTATACTTTGGATTATGTCATCCAATATTGTGTTATTTATTTCGTTGCTCAAACTATTCTAGCTTTGGCTGTATTGTTTTGCTTTTTGAGCACTCCCTTACTTTCTGGAGCTACAAGATGCTCCAGACTCATCTTGTATTTTCCTTTCCCTAGTCCCAGAATCAACCATTTCTCCAAGGGGTCCTGCATATAGAGACAGACACAAACATCTGGGTAGTTTTAGGTCCTCTCCAAATCACTTTTACCTGCACAATCCAAAACTGAAGTAAGAGAACTTCATTTTTGCTTGTATGAATTGAAGAAGTATCCTTCCTTTGTATGTGACTTTGTGTGCTTGACTGTAGGGAAGGTAAGGAAAAAACTGTGATCTAGACAGCTGACACTTCACAGATGTGAGACAGTGTGAGGGCAGCTGGGGACAAACCTTTGTGTTCTCACCTGTCAAAGGTCAAGATAGCCACTGTAGGACTCTTAGGAGAGAACTTGGGGTCAGAAGATAGGCTGGCCATTCATTTGGCGTAAAGATCTTGGGAAAGTCTTCGATTTTCTCTTTCGTTGAAAAAATGGAGTTCAAAAGATTGATGCAAAAATTAAATGAGCAAATGACCCTTGAGGTCACTGAGGTAGGTAGATTGGATTAGATAGTAGATAGTATCAATCCACTTTCTCTAATACGCTCTGTGCTTTCTCCTGATCTTTCTCCTGTGCAATTATGCTGAGTAGTCTTCTTTATTCACTGCCTGTGGCACAAAACACTCTCAGACTCCTCCCATTCCACAATCTTTAGAATGACCTCTCTCTCTAAACCTACACCCCTAACTTCCTCTCCTTCTTAATTTTACACTATTAGCTATTTCTCCCCCAAATCCACTCATATGCCCCTCTGAAGAAGTCTTCTAATCAACTTCATTCAGATTTTCTTGCACCACTGCCCACCCCACAGAATGCTCTGCCCCTTTGTTTTCCCCCAGAACAACTTGTTTCAGAGCCCACATCCCACTTTGACCATACCGTGAGCATTTCAGCCCTCAACGAGTCTTTTCCCTCTGAAGTGTAGTCTTCACACCACGCTGTTGTTTTCTGTCCTTCATATGTCTTAGCACTGTCTCTCCAGCAAAGCTGTATAGTCCAGCTGCCCAGCAGAGTAGTGTGAGATCTATAGCACTTGCTCAATAAAAAATGTATTGACTGGGTTGCAATGCCATTGCTATAAGGCTCTTCTTCCAGACTTTTGGGTACAGGTTCTTTATCCAAAGTCACCTCTATTCCTCGATTCTGACTGGTGATTTCACGCCATGCTATAGACAATGGACATCCTTCAGGTAAGTACCCTAACTATCCAGCATACTTCCAGTTTACTTCCAGCTCATCTCAGAAATACTTGAGAGGAGTTGTCTCCCCCTTTTTCTTTCTACCTGTAGGTCTTCTACCTGCTGTGGGTTCAGATGTCTGGGAGTTGAGTTTCCACACAGTTCCTAGTATTCAGTGTAGTAGAGAGAGAATTCAGGACATAGTAACTTGGGCATCCTAGACAATTCTCAGTGGTATCCGAGCAGAAGGGCCTGGGAGATGTTAATTTGTGAATAATTCATGTGGTTATCACTATAATTCTACATAGATGCAAAATGTGACATCCTAGGAATGAGTGAAAGCAATGTTTGAAATCCTGGAAATGAATGGGGCAGACTATTGAGAGGTTCTGAACCAAGACCAAAGCTTTCCCTCTTCTCTGAGATGTGACATCTGGAAACTTCCTCTACTCTAAGCAGGAGAGTGAGTGGGCCCCATAGTCTGATTGATTATTTTCCAATCCTATCTCTGCTACTTAACAGCTGTGGGATTTGGGGTATTTTCTTGACCTATTTAAGCCTCAGTTTCTTCTGATGGATGGTAGTTGTATTTACCTCAAGGGGTTAACTAAGCTTAACTCTGATAGTGCACATAGGAAATGCTCAATAAGTGTAAGTTATTATCACTATTACTGAATAACTGGGGCCATTTCTTACTTTACAAACAAGTCCATGCTCTTAAAAGTGTTTCCTTATCCCTTCTTCTGACTCAGACCATCCCTCAATTTTTCTCCTTCCCTCCATGGCCAAATTTGTGGAATAGTGTTGCTTAATGTCTCTACTTTCTTATTCGCCAAATCTTCACCTTTATAACTTTTCTTCCATTTTCATCATTCACAGAAGCTTCATATTTTAACATACTTGATAATGTTCCAGTTTCAGACTCAAAAGATGACTTTGAGGTCTCTTTATAGAATTTGGCATTGTTGAAGGCCCTCTCTTTCCTGACATTCTCCCTTTCCTTGTCATTCCTTGGCCTACATAATATCTTAATATCCCCTAGTTCTCCTTCTTTGATTCTTCTTTGGCTCCTCCTCCTTTGACCAAATTCCTTCAGTCAGCTCCTGGCACTTTCCACGCTGCTCTTCTCAGCCCTCAGCACTTCTTGACCCCTTGTCTCTCCATGAGCATTTCACACTAAGGGCTTGAAGTCAGTTCACTGCACAGATAGGTCCATGGTGCCCAGCTCTGTATAGCATCAGTTGCATGTTGAACAGGAAACACAGTTATAATTTATGCAGGTGGTTCTGGCCACAATTCCACTCAGTGCACAGGTAATGGGAAATGGACCTCTAGTGTGTCTCTTATAACAGACCCCAAAACACACATACCTGCTGCTTCTTTTGGTGCCCAGATGGCTCCTCCACGTCTGTGAGAATCACTGGCCCTACTGGACTTACGGCACAAGTGGGTATCAGTTGTGAATGTGCCTTCCCCCTAAGGGACTTACAGGGGGTGTTTTGTCTCTGCTCAACATTGATCTTAAGTGCTGCCCTCAGAACCTGACCCCTATATAAGTGGTATTGTATTGCTCTCTAACACAGATTCCTGACTTGTCTCTTGGTGAGTAATTTCTCCTGGGCTCTAGACCCTTACATCTAACTGTGCAGATTCCACTCGTCTAAAAATAATTTTATCTGTATGTCACTCTCCCAGTTTTACACCTTCTGTGCTCTTTATTGGCACGTTCTGGAAAACCTTGAAACAACCTTTGATCTTTTTAATCTCAGGGCTTCTTTACTCTTTAGGATGCTGGAGATTTCTCCTCTGGACTCTGTTAATAGCTTTCTAAGAAGACTCCTCCACCTTCCATCTTTGCTTCTTATCTTGGCCAAAAAGTTCTGGAATGGCAGCCATAAAAAGAAATGAAATTGAGTTATTTGTAGTGAGGTGGATGGACCTAGAGTCTGTCATATAGAGTGAAGTAAGTCAGAAAGAGAGAAACAAATACCGTATGCTAACACATATATATGGAATCTAAAAAAAAAAAAGGCTCTGAAGAACCTCGAGGCAGGACAGGAATAAAGACGCAGACATAGAGAATGGACTTGAGGACATGAGGAGGGGGAAGGGTAAGCTGGGATGAAGTGAGAGAGTGTCATGGACATATATACACTACCAAATGTAAAATACAGAGGTAGTGGGAAGCAGGAGCATAGCACAGGGAGATCAACTCCGTGCTTTGTGACCACCTAGAGGGGTGGGATAGGGAGGGTGGGAGGGAGACGCAAGAGGGAGGAGATATGGGGGTATATGTATACATATAGCTGATTCACTTTGTTACACAGCAGAAACTAACACAACATTGTAAAGCAATTATACTCCAATAAAGATGTTAAAAAAAATAAAGAGCAGGACCAATTCTATAGCACCCTTTTTCAAAAACATTTTATTTGACTCTACATTGAATACAGACTGAAGTCCCAAACCATCAACTTATTCCCTGAACAAATACCACTTCCCTGTTGCCAAGGCTTTGCCCATGATGTTCACTCATTAACGCTGAGTGTTCCTTCCCTGAATATTAAAATCCTAATTGCTGTCAGGACACTAATTCAGATGACACTTCATCCGTAAAGCCTTCTTGGATCCCTTCAGTGTAGAATTAATGGCTAGCACTTGGGTTCCTGTTGCATTTTGTTTGTATTTTTGTGATGACACTTAGCACGGTCTGGCCAGTGGTCACCTTGTAAGAGTCTGTCTTCCTCACTAGGTGAGGGCAGGGCCCGATATCTCAGTGCCTTCGTCATCTTTGAGTCCTATCTTCTTTCTATCTCTTCCAAACCAGCTCAGTGGTTTGCACATGGAGATTCACCACAAATATTTGCTGTTGAAGTGAGTTTATTTTGAGTGTTGTTGGACTGAAATATTTTCAAATGGCAGGTTTGGTTCCTTTGAGAAAGAACTTTGAGACCCTTGTCCTCTTTTAAGGTAGATCAGGCTCTGGGGAGAGGAGCCCCTGACTCTGTTTGATTGTGGTGTGTGTGCCACTCCCACTTCAGCCTCACATTGCCCTTTGGAGTCATTTGCCCAGGAGTAACTGGATCCACGGCCCATACCCTCTGAACTGAAGCTACTAAGTGATTTGGATAAATACTGGCTGATAGCCTGCACAGAGAAGTTGTGGGAGATGTCCAGTGTCACACAGCAAGCCACCAGGGAGGTATGGACTAGGTCTACAATTCTCTCCAAGCTTATAACAAATGTTATGTAAGTTTCCAGATCACAGATATTCTCTAATGGTCATTTTCTCTGCTCTGATTGACCCCCACTGCGCTTTTGGGGATACATAGGAGGTAAGAATGAAACCTATTTTTAAGAAATCTGCTTGACACAAATGATGATTTTTCTCAGATCACCTCTGTTCAGCTTTTTATGGCTCCACAACTCCTCAGTACTTCCTCCTTGGCCCTCCTTTCTGGCTCGTCGTCCTCCATCCACCACTGAAACATTGGTGTTCCCAGGACTCACTCGTCATGTGCTCCTTGTCTGCTCTCATGACTTGAGTTTGCACCTCCAGGCTAAAGACTCCCACACCTCTGACCCTTGTCCAGACATAATTCCTGGCTTCCCAGATCCACAAAAACCCCCCAGTTCTATCATTTCCTGAATCCTATCTCCACTAAGGTGAGCTGGGCCAGAGGATTCTTATTTCCATTTTATAGGTAAAAAAACTGCTGAGACTCAGATTCAAAGGGCAGACTTGAAGTCCCACAGTGTGGCAGCCACCTGGCAAGACCAGGACTCAACCCCTTGCCCTGTGTGCAGGGCTGTGGGCTTGCAGACATGACACGGGACTTTCACTCTCCCAGGGCCAGGCACGGAGCTCCTCTTCAGACCCAGCATGCTGCATCTTGGAATGGCTGTCCCCTCTGGTAAGATGGAAGGCTCTCCACACCTATTCCCTTCTCTTCTGTACTCACAAAAGTTGCTTTCTCCTTTACCTTTCTCTTTACTCATGAATCTATTTACTCATGGGAAACTCAGCTGGAAGGCCTCATCTGCTTTCTTGCTTTCTACTCCAAGATTCCCCAGCTGAGAGTGCAGGCACGAGAGAGGTGAAGGATCTGCACAGTTGTTGTGGTTGTTGTTGTTTTTGGTGGTGGTGGTGGTGTGTGTGTGTGTGTGTGTGTGTGTGTGAGAGAGAGAGAGAGAGAGAGAGAGAGAGAGGGAGGGAGGGAGGGAGAGTCAGTGAAAGGGCTGAGGGTTGCTTACTATCGCTACCTGGACCTTGATCGCTCTTAGGCTTTTCTGGACTTGGAAACCAGAGGAGTGGGTGGTGGCCTCAGCTTCCAGACATCTCAGAACTCGCTCCAAAAGCCCCCTTGTTCCCTCATTCCATTCTATATTCATTCCCTCTTCTGCTAGGAGGAGGCCTGTGTGGCTTGCTCTCTTGGTCACATTCCCCGAAGGGGAAGCACTTCATCCTCTCATCTGTCCCCAGCTCCTACTGGGCCAGGTTTTAGAGCCAGACCCGAATGGGGGGCTCTCTGTCTTCCCCAGGCCTCTCCCCCAGTGTTCAGAGGCCTCGGGGAGCAGAGACCCTGTCCCGGCACTGCCTCCGCTCTCTGGAATGCTTTTCATCCTCAGCCTGGGTGGACAGACAGCATCTTCCTGTCTGAAGCTCAGCTAAACAGCCCGCTGCTTCCTTCGGCTTCTCCTTTCCCATCCTCCAGGGCCCGTGAATACTGATGCTGTGTGAGTCCTGGTTGCACACGGCTGAGGGACTCAGAAGAGGTGGGCCATGTGTAAGTAATTCGAGTTGGGTTTCCTCAGTTTACGGGAGAGGGAATGGAAGCTCTGGCTTGTGAGGCCTGCTCAGGGACAGACATGTGATTAACTAGCAGAGCAGAACTCGGACATTCTGACCCCGGCGTGGTGGTTTTCTTTTTGTTTTTTTTTCAGGGACCCAAAGAGACAAGGATGAAATGATAGGAAGTAAATGTAAGAGACTCATACATGGAATGGAACTTTTGGCACTTTTAGTCCTTTCCCAGAAAATTGAAACCACTGGTTTCCATCCAGAGGTTCCAAGACCTCTCATGGGTTTACTGGTACCTGTGTGGTCATTACCTACATACAAAAGCTTCTGGAAGGAAGACAGCCTGGGAGAAAATGAGCTCTTCCCTTGGGTTCAGGTCACTTATCCAGGGTCATTGCCCGTATGGGTCAGCCAGCATTACCTACCTAAGCTCCTGTAGTAGCAGATCAACAGAAGGTACATCCTCCACCCCAAGAAAACTCATGGTTTTGTTGAGGAGATGGGAACCATAGAAATACAGTGGCTGAAGTGTCCGAGCCAGCATTTCCAATCAGCTGAGGAGCCAGTTGTCTTCAAAATGTACCCCTAAGGGGGTGAGGTAGCCCTTAGGGGACCAGCTCCCTTTGAAAATAATCTATCCGCTCTGATGCTAATTAGCACTGATGCTGCCCACTGCCTTTGATGAAGCACCTCTCCATCCAGTGGTGTGCTTTGTCAGGAAGCAAAACGTTTGGGGGAGCAAGTAAGACCTAGAAGAGAAGGGATGGATGTCTGGTGGGAGGAGGGCTCAGCCAAAAGAAAAGGGACTGAACTTGGGGTGGAGGGGGTGCCAGAAACAGCTGGTGCTGGTGCAAAGGGTGTGAAGGGCTCTACACCACTTGAGGGATGGAATCATGTCTGAGGCTGTTCAGGCTGCTATAACAAAATACCACAGGCTGATTAGCTTCTCAACAACAGAAATTTCTTTTTCCCAGTTCTGAAGGCTGGAAGTCCGAGATTAGGGTACCCTCATGGCTGGGTAAGGACTCTTTTCCAGGCCACAGGTTTCTTACTTATTCTCACCTGGTGGAAGAGGGGAGGCACTCTATGGGGTCTTTTTTATAAGGGCGCTTATCTCATTCATGACCTAATCCCCTCCCAAAGGCCCTACCTCTGAATACCACTACCTTGGGCATTAGGTTTTCAACACGTGAATTTTGGGGGTGACGTAAACATTCACGCCATAACAAAAATTGCCTTTATTCTTATAATAAATTTACTATTGTAATAAAATTCTTGTATGTCTGACAAAATCTATGTCTAAGCCCCAGCTTGCAGGGTGAGTAAAAAATCCATTTTTGTGCCTCCCTTCCCTTTTTTAGGTTGTATTTTATTTTATGCCAGTCTATAATAAACAGACCTCTGATCAGCAGTCTTTCGGGACTTATTCTGAAGATGCCCAGTGGGCAGGCCTGCATAGTCATTTAAATTCAATTTTCTGGGTGCCAGTTTGGCCATAGGACCTGTCCCAGCTCCCAGAGTGCCAATATCTGATGCTTAGTCACTGGCCAGCCATGCGGGAGCCCTGTCAGCGGTTCGTTTGGGATGCAGCCTTTGAGAAAAGGCACAGCTTCAGGCTCTCCTGGAACTTGTCACTCCCTTATCCTCCCATTATGAGAATCCAATGGGTTCCTCTCTGAAACTAGGCCACTGTCTTCCTTTCCTGGACGGCAGCCTCCACCTCTTTCTCCTCTTGGACAAACAGTTTGGAAATGTTTCAGTTGACTTAGACCATAACACCAACTAAACTAAATTCTTGAACCAGTGAATTCCATTTTCCCCACTCAAGGTTCTAGGATGCATTGGCTCAAAGGGACTTTGGCAGTTCTTTCAAAGATGTTGAGTGTCTTCCATAATATGACTCATCTTTGTGGCCGCTGAGCTCTAGATGACTGGTTGAGAATTTTTGCATTCATCAAATGAACTTCATTATTCTCACTGATGGACTTGATGCTGAGTAAATGTTAAAAATCTGAACTTAACCGATCCTATTCTTTTTTTAAAAAATTTATTTATTAAATTTATTTATTTTTAGCTGCATTGGGTCTTTGTTGATATGTGCGGGCTTTCTCTAGTTGTGGCCAGTGGGGGCCACTCTTCGCCACGGTGCGCGGGTTTCCTATTGTGGTGGCCTCTCTTGTTGCAGAGCATGGGCTCTAGGCACGCCGGCTTTAGTAGTTGCAGCACGCGGGCTCAGTAGTTGTGGCTCACCGGCTCTAGATTACAGGCTCAGTAGTTGTGGTGCACAGGCTTAGTTGCTCTGCGGCATGTGGGATCTTCCTGGACCAGGGCTCAGACCCGTGTACCCTGCATTGGCAGGAGGATTCTTAACCACTGGGCCACCAGGGAAACCCTAGAATTGATCTTCTGTTTTAACTCTTGAGATTCTTCATAGAATTCTATTCAAATAAAATCCAAACATGTTTGGAAGCCACTGGAGAAGGTGGCCAGATAGCTCCCAGCTGCGGCAGCTTAGGGTTCGAAGCAGCTGTCCATATGCTGACTCCACAGACAACTGAGAGATGCCTGTCCCTTCTTAACGTTGACCAGTCTTCCCTCAGCCTCCTTGCATCACAGTGAGGCAGAAAGAAAGGGATGATGAAGCCAGCAGCGGGGCTGCTCCTCTCCCAGGAATTCAGGGTCGGTGAGATAATGTCTGTGGAAGAGCCTCTGCAGGGAAGTCTGCTCTGCGAAGACAAGGGGCACGCTTGTTATTCCTGGGCCTCCTGGAGCAGCCCCGGTAACTCGGCCGTTTCATCCTAATGGGCAGGTGATACTGCGTCTAACTCCTTTCTCCTAGAGTTAAGGTTTTTCTTTAAAGAAATAATTAGCAGGTACTTTTAAACCTCTCCAGTGACTCATTCTTCTTTGAAATACTAACCTGAGGTTGTCTCCTTCAGAGAATAAAATAATGATGATAACAATTGATTTCATAGCTAGAGCCAGGCCAATTAGCACATGCCCTATGCCCAGAACTTTAAAAAGATCTCTAGTCTCTTTTAGCTCCAATGTGTCCTGAAAGTCCATTGCCAGGGCTTGTCCTTCGAATGCCCTTTGCTTGTGTTTCTGTGGTAGAGAAGGGGTTAGGTGACAGGGATCAGAGGTGGAGACCCCGCAGGCAGAAGCTTGGAAGTATAGTATATTTTGAACTTCTGCCCCTGTTGCAGATAGGAGGAAACCTGTGTAGGTTTCAAGAGTCCAGAATCCATCCAAAAAGAGGATGGAAAATGTCTCTTACTCATGGAAATTCGGAGTGTGTCATCTGTCTTTATGAAATCTCAAGGATGGTAGGAAGGACACATGGCTGACTGAAGACACAATGTCCTTTGTACTTGTAAATACAAAACCTTATTGATTTTCAAGAGCCCTTTCCTTTTTTTTTTTTACCTTTACCAACTTTGATTCTCACTGCAGCTTCTGTGAGGTATGTAAGAAAAGGGTCATGATCCAAGACTCAGGATGAGAGTAAGAGAGAACACCTTAGAGATTAGCTGTGACGAATTCTCCTATTTTACAGATGGGAAAATTGAGGTCCAGAGGTACAGTACCTTTGAAAAATGATTAGATGAGTTTTGGTGGACCTGAGATAAAACTCAAAGACTCCTGATTTCTTTGCGTTTCCCACTTCATAACTTCAGATATCAAAATTTTACTGTAAGGAACATGGGTCAGGTTTGGGTGTTACAGAGCCTATGATCTTGGAAAAGTATTTGAATTTCAGGTTAAGTTAAATCCTACTGTAATCTGGGTCTCCAGTCCCTGTTTCTATCCTCAATGGGAATGAAGAGTGGTGATCAGCAAAATTTCAGTTAGATTACAACCCAGGCAATTCTTTCTGGGGGCATACTTATCACTGTGTTTCCTTTTCTCCAAGCTTCCTCTTTCTCTTTAAACGTACGGCAATACAGGACTCAAGAGTTTTGGGAAAGCTGAATCTTCAGTCTTTGGTAAAGTTTTCCCATGGCCAAAATTCTGAACTATTTGGTGAGTGGGAGATTAGACCAAGTTGGTCAGTTGTTCAGCGAAGAGAACTGAATGATGATAGTATGGGAGTGGATTTGCACTCCATGAGGTTTGTAACCAAGGGTAACCTCATGTTACCTTAACATTTATCAAACAATGTTTTCTATCTAGGTTCTGGCCTGGGATGTACTAAGCTTGAACAAATTGCTTAAACTTGCTCATATGTAAAGAAGCCTCAACTTTCTCGAATATGCAGTGGAAATAAAAATAATACCCACCTCCTAGGTTGTTAAGAGGAACAAATAAGATATGGCACGCACAACATAGCAAATCAACCGTAACAATAATTTTTATTGCTATTGTTTTTTGGAATTGCTATTGGTTTCTTAATTCTTTTTAAGGATTAACCCATGATCCATCCAGTGGTGTGGATGGGTTGTGACTTGGGAGTTTTATGTGGGGGCTGTGATTCTGTGCTCTCTGCCTTTCTTTCTAATGTCTGTTAACGAGCTTTCTAGGGCTTTCCCCTGGGCCATCCATCTGTGCTGTCTTGTGTGAAGGACGGCCAGATTTATCTTCTCTCAGCTAAACACAGACACCAGGCCAATCTTTCTCTCTTCATGGCCAAGCCAGAAGAAATCCAATTGGAGGGGGACAGCTCACCATCTTCCACGCTTGTAAATGAGAGCTCTCTCCCTCACCTGGGGCTAAATTATTCTGAGGCTATAAAAAGTTCCCTGTCCACTTCAAAGGACTTTTTATCAGCTCATCCATACAGATTCTGTTCAACTCTTCTCATTTTCAAAAGCAGAACAAAACCCCTTGGCTGAACCTCCAGTTAGGCTCTTACCTTCCTTAAAATATCTTTAACTTCAATTAAACTGATCCCTCTTGGCTCCTTTTAGCAAATAGGCTGTCTTCACAAAGAGTTCTCTGACACTGCCTCTCTGCTCCATCGCCACCCCCAAACCCAGTCCTTGATATGTCATTCTATTCTGTAGGCGACTTTGTGCAGAGTTGAACAATGTGGCTCAGCCGGGACCTGATGCCTCTGGACCTTTTAAATCTACTCTTGTTTCAGAACACAGCCCACCCTAAGCCACTTCTGTGCCTTTTGGAGGGGGCAGTAAATTAAGCATTGACTTGGAAATTAACAGGCTGGGTTTTTAGGTCTCATTCTGTCATAGACACCCAAGTCTAGGTTTTGTTTTCCAGTAAGTAAAATGGGAGAGGTAAGCGTAACCATACACGATGATCTATTATTTTGCTGTAATTGCTGTTTCTAAGTCCGTCTGCCCAGTTGAGTGTGTCCTTGAGGGCAGGGAAAGTTTTCCATCTCTCTATACAAGATTCTTGGAAGACACTTGTTGAATGAATGTACCTGAGCTCTCTCTCCTAGTACACCTTCCATCCTATCCATTTCTACCCATCTGTGCCAGACATGGCTTCTGTGCCTCCCCAGCTTCCCACTTAGCCGCCTGCCCCTGCCAGGGCAACAGGCTCCAGGTGATCCTGCACAATTTCATGGTAGGAGGCAGATCAGCTGAATCCTGAGCTCCCTGGCTTCCCACCTCATCCAGGTTGGGTGCAACCCTACCCTTCAGGTTGAAGGATCTGGCTTCCTCAGCGACTTTTGAAGGGTTCAGATGATGCAACCCAGAAGAGCAGGTGAGATAACTCCACAGTGGGTGAACTTTGTCCAATGGGAGAGAGGAAATACAAGGGTGTTTGCAGATAAATCTCTGCTTGTTTCTTCTCTCCAAGGGTCTATTTTTTCTGTACAATATGTACAAAGATGTCCAGTGTGATTGAATGACCCTTTGGGCTTCTCTGAAACATGTAAAACGGTAGCTAGGTTGACTGTTGCTTGCTATGGTCTAAATGTGTCCCCTTCCCCCACTTCATATGTTAAAATCCTAACCTGCAAAGATGATGCTGTTAAGAGGTGGGGACTTTGGGAGGTGCTTAAGTCAGAGGGTGAGGCTCTCATGAATGGGATTAGTGCCTTATAAAGAGGTCCCAGAGAAATCCCTAGCCCCTTCTACCATGTGAGAACACAGCGAGAGGGCACTGTCTATGAACCACTAAGAGGGCCCTCTTCAGAGGGTGACTATGCTGGCACCTTGATCTTGGACTTCCAGAAGTGTGAGAAATAATTTTCTGTTGTTTACAAGCTACCAAGCCTGTGATATTTTGTTATAGCAGTCTGAATGGACTAAGGTAATAATACATCACCTTTGTTTCTCATTCTTCCTTGTCTCATGTCTCTTTTCCCTCACTCTTGCTTCCTTGGGATTATACCTTCCAGTGAACTATTAACATCTAACTCTCCCTTCAGATCTTATTTTCTGGGGGAACCCAAGTTAAGCTGCCATCTGTCCAAATCAATCTACCCAGATCCTATTCATCCTTACAGGTTCATGGAAAGTTAGAACTAAAAAGAATAATGGTATCTATTTACCCATTTTAATGGATAATGAAATGAGGTCTAGAGAAAGAAAGTGACTTGCTCAAACTTAGTGGTTGGACTAGCACTAGAATCCAGGGTCCCTAATTCCTACCCCAACATCTCAGAATAGGAGCATGGAAAAGGAGGAGAAAGCATTTTCTTCTTCCTGCCTTGTGGTTGATGCTTCGTAAATGAAAGCTCCCACAATGGTGGGAACAACAGAGTGGAACTTCTTGTCCTTAGCTGGTCCCTGGGCTGGGCGATTTGTTGATAATGTAGGGCAATGTAGGGAAAACAGGACAAAAGATATTTTGTACAGGAAGGATCCATCTGTTTTGATCAGGAAAACAGAGACACCACCCCAAATGGGACTGAGAGTTTAAAAATCTGCCACACACAGGGACTTTGGGAGCAATGCAAAATGAAATGGTATCTTCACTTTCTCATTTGGGCTTCACTGCTTTCCTGGTTAAAAGCGAGGGTCTGGGCAAAGCCTGTGGGAGGGACGTTTAGAGCTAACAAGTGAGTCTTTGTGCATGACAGCATCTGAGCTCCTTCCTCTTTTTCCCAGGGGTGAGACTGACAATTGTCAGTATGAGTGTTTATCCATGTGACTGATGTCTGTTTCTAGGATAAGAGAAGCAAAGAGAACAAGGAGCTCATAGAAACATAGAATGGAAGGGAACTTGGGGTTCTATAGTTAACCAGCTTACTTCATGCAAATGAAGAAACCACAGACCTGACCAGGGTCAAGCAGCTGATTGAGGGCAGACCTGGATTCTGAAATAACTTAATTTTCTAGTTGAGAAAGGTAATTTAGAAAAGGAACTTAAGTTTTCCAGAAGACTGGATAGAGAGGACTCTCTTCCTTCCTTCTCCCTCAATCTCAGGACTGAAGAGAAAGACACACTCTGCTGTGTCTCCCCCTTCTACCTTCTTTCATCCTCATGCTACATTTTAGCATGTTCTGTGGTCTCGAATGCCATGGCTCTTCCTCCTTCCCCTGGTTCTTTTCTGAGCTGTGTTGGGCAAAGAGAATACTTTGAGGGAAGCACTAGGGTGTTGTAGTGATGTAGACAGTGGATCTGAATCAAAAGACAGGACCATCTTACTACCCTGGAGCTTGGGTGAGTCAGGAGACACCTCTGCATCTCTGCTTTCCTAGCTTTAAAGTGGGGATAAGAATATCTGTTTCATAGGATGGTGGAGAGGAAAAGGTGAGATTATGTATATATGTCTAAAAGTATCAGTTCAGGACCTAGGAGAAACCAGATTAGAATAATTTGAGGAGGGACACTCAATTTAGGATAATTCAAGGAGGGTTTACCAAAGAAAGGATTCTTTACAAAAGTGTGGGCAGAGTTTAGAGAAATCGCACAGATAGAGCCATCCCAACATTAGGACTATGGAGGGGTGGGGGGTGAGGAAGACCTATTACAGCACCAAGGTAGAAGGGTGATGGGAGAGGGTAGTTGGCAGAACCTGGAGGGAGAAAATTAATAGTCTGTGCAAGGGCCTCAGAGAGGAGCCACTGAACTTCAGTTGGAGGAGGAATCCAACCCAAGGGTGACCTCTCAGAAAAGGAGTCAGGCAAACAAACCCCCCCGACCTCACTCTCCTCCTTCCCTTTCATCTGCCAGGGCTGTATTGGCTGAACCCAAGGGGGAGTCAGAGGGCATGGAAGCCTGTTGATGTGATCTATACAAGTCAGCCTCCCGAGGCAGAGAGCAGGGTAGAGAAAGGGAAAGAGTGGATCTGGAAGGGCAAATGGAAGATATCTGGCACAGAGCATACTTGTTAAACTATGAAGTACTTGATGTAGGGTAGTGGATTCTGTCCTTTGCCATCAAGAACCACCTCAACTGAAGCTTGTGTTCCCCCAGATGATGTCAGTGTTGTTGGCTGAGTCCCTCTCCAAGACTTGCCCTTGCATTTTAGACCTTTTTTTCCCCAAGGTTTTACCCCTTGCCCAAGGACAGCCTACATCTATGATTGATCTATAAAAGTCCAGCTAACTTGCCCAAATTCTAGGCAATTCAGAAGGACCATCTCTACTGCAGAGGTCCCTACAGGATGGGTGAGGCTTTTGTTGCAATTGTATTGTGTTTCAACTTCTCCTTCTGTTCAGTACTGCTTCCTTACCTTCTCAATAGTTGTTGACCCTGAGGGTACAACCTTGAATACAGATCTTCAGCTCTGATTCTGGTTCCTGGGGAACCTGCGACACATGGCAATATACCATTATTATTGACATGTATGCAATAGAATTTGAGCAACTGCTGTAAGTCCAGCCTTGCACTTCAGCTATAGTTTGTACAGGTTGTACAAGGTAGTCTGTGAGTACCTAGTCAAGCAAGTCAAGTGAGGGCTGAAATCCACTCTGTACAACACTCCCCACATTGTTTGGCATGGTTGCCTTTTTCTAATTTACAAGTTTCTCTATAGGGTCTTGCAATCTTGGCTTTAGACACTTTATTTTCAACGAAGTGTTCCCAAGGATGAGAGAGAAAGGAAGAACAAAATGTCTGGGATGAAGTTGCAACATCCTCTAGAAAATTAAGGACAGGTTGTCTCTTTTTATAGACTCTAAGAAGATGACATCGAGGGTGAGACAAAACTCCTCAATCGGCCTAAGGAATCTAGTTTGTGTTTCCTCTTACATCCTTGCTGGTCTCATTCATCAGTGTGACCAGTTAGAGGTGATTTCTAGAAGGGGTGGGATTTGCCTCTCATTCTAAATGAAATTCTCTTGAAAAAGAAAAGAGATTTCATTTTTTTCTGAAATTTAAAAGCCGATTCTGCTTCTCCATAGTCACTGGAGGGCATGATGAAGAGTTCTATTAATTCATCTTTGACCTGCTCATTTTATAAGGAGTGAACTTAGGGAAGGAAGTGACCTTCTCCAGGCTCAGTAGCTCTTCAGTTGTAGACTATAAGTTCAGTTTCCTGACTCCCAGTCCAGTGCTCCTACTACGAACTCCATCAGGCGTCAGACGCATTGAAGCACTTGTATCTTATTTCAATGGAGAAGAAGAGTTGAGGAAAGGAGGCTAGGGAGGGAGTGATGGCGGTTTCCCCAGCAGTCCCGGTTCATCCTCCTTTTAACAAGGAGAGCAGTGACAGTGGATGTGCTTTCTTCCCTCCTTGGCTGCAAGTAACTGCTGAACTCCCAGGTCAGGACCCACAGAGGCCGCAGGGAGCAGACAGAGCTGAGCCTTTGATGTAGCTCCAGAGAGGCCACTCTCCTTAACCAGTGGCTGGGGTTCTGCTATGTAAACATTTCCTGTCTTTCTTTTTCTTAAAACATTCCTGCTGGAGATAAAGTATTGTACATTTATAGCTTTGGTTTGCTAAGAACATCCCACTAGCTCATCTCATAAATCCCACCAAGCCTCCCTCCAGTAGCAAGTTATGGCCAGTCCTGCCAGGCCTGGGACAGAGCGGGAGTCAAAGATGGGCCTGTCCACGGCCATTGGTAGACCCACTCTGCACCCTTGGGAGTGTGTGTCTCCTCATCCATCCTGCCCTCTCAACTTTGAGTCACAACATTCCCAAGGCAGTCAACTATTACCTCCAGAGATAATTTATATTCATTCTCTCTCTACCTCTCCTTCTCCCCACCGCACCCACAATTCCACCCTGCTTTGTCATTCTAAATTTACATTAACTGCAAGCTCTTTCTAGTCATTGGTTCAAAAATCTCAGGCCAGGCTCATGCTTCCTCACATAAATCATAGTACTTAACATTTATAGATCAAAGCTTGTCTTCCTAGTGAGTCATGAGACTTAGACAGATATTTCATCTATACTAGCTGGGTGTCTCTGCCTGCCTAGAAGAGAGATGGGATTTTTGGGGCCCAGAGCAGGTGGGAAGATAGGAAGGCAGCTCAGTCTTCTCTTCCTACTCTCTTTTTTTTGCCAGCATTGGGTTTCCTTAGAGTTTGCAAGTTCAACATCTTATTTAGTTGTCAATCTACTTCTTTGATTCCAAAATATTTTCTTCTTTGGATGGTCTTCCTGGCCTGTCTTTTCCAGGTGTTCTTCCTTGTGCCATCCATCCAACTTGTTTCTCTTGTTACCGTCTGCTTATTCTGAAGCTCCACCTGCCTCCCTATGCTCTCTCTCCTTCTGCCTCATTCTCTTCCCTTCCCATTTCTCCAGCTCACAGGACAACAGGTATAGCAGAATATTATTAGCAAAGTTACTTTAGAGGTTGAGCCAGGCACTCTCATGTCACAAAAGAGTCTGATACATGGAAGGGGAAGTGTCTTGACTACTGTCATTCAGATAGTAGATGCCAAAGTTGCAAAAAACCTCCCATAATGCCTTACTCTGCAACTAGTTCTCTTTCTATAATACCACATGGCTTCTCTTTTCCCTTGTTTTCAGGAATGTATCCCTAATCATTGCTTTTTGGCTCAAACATCTATCTTGGTCTTTTCAGACTCTATCTGTATCCCAATCCTTGAGGACCCTGAAGTGGGAGACAATGGGAGACATCCAGGGCCTCAAGTAGGAAGGCTTTGCCTTGATCACTAAGGTGGCAGGTTTGGGACTTAATTTCAAAGCCAAGTTACATTTCTGATGTGACATACCACAAGTGTGGGTCCCAGGACACTTTAACCATTTGGGAAAATGAACAGTGATGAAATAACATTGTCTGCCTGATACATGAAGGGAACAGAGGCCAAGAAACATTCTCTGGATAAAGGGGAAAATGGAATTTTGTTCCTTTCCGAGCCATTCAAGGAGCACAAGTGGAACCCATTTTCTTGGAAAGGGTGGGGAGGTGGGGTAGGGGCAGCAAATGGGAGACTTCCAAGTAACCAGAGGGGTCATGATTCACCTCCTCTCTGGGAATGACACATGCTTTGCCCCTCCCTCTTTCTTCTCAAGAAACAATTGATACAGCCACTATGGAGAACAGTATGGAGGTTCCTTAAAAAACTAAAAATAGAACTACTATACGACCCAGCAATCCCACTACTGGGCATATACCCTGAGAAAACCATAACTCAGAAAGAGTCATGTACCACAATGTTCATTGCAGCTCTATTTACAATATCCAGGACATGGAAGCAACCTAAGTGTCCATCATTGGATGAATGGATAAAGAAGATGTGGCACATATATACAATGGAATATTACTCAGCTAAAAAGAAACGAAATTGAGTTATTTGTAGTGAGGTGGATGGACATAGAGTTTGTCATACAGAGTGAAATAAGTCAGAAAGAGAAAAACAAATACCATATGCTAACACACACATATATATAGAATCTAAAAAAACAAAACAAAACAAAAAAAAACCGTTCTGAAAAACCTAGAGGCAGGACAGGAATAAAGACCCAGACACAGAGAATGGACTTGAGGACACAGGGAAGGGGAAGGATAAGCTGGGACAAAGTGAGAGAGTGACATTGACATATATACTCTACCAAATGTAAAATAGATAGCTAGTGGGAAGCAGCCACATAGCACAGGGAGATCAGCTCGGTGCTTTGTGACCACCTAGAGGGGTGGGATAGGGAAGGTGGGAGGGAGATGCAAGAGGGAGGAGATATGGGGATATATGTCTATGTATAGCTGATTCACTTTGTTATAAAGCAGAAACTAACACACCATTGTAAAGCAATTATACTCTAATAAAGATGTTAAAAAAAAAAGGAAACAATATCTCCTTCTGGGTACTTCTGGGCAGAGCAATCTGTGCTCCTTCTAGGGAAGCTGCAAATGGCAGAACTGAGAGAGAGACACCCATTGCCTGAGAACACAGGAGGCCAGCTGTGTGCTGATTTCCCCCAATAACTCTTATTCATCCCTAAGATCTCAGCTTTGATGTCCTTTTCGCTAGAATCTCCCCTGGTCCTTCAGAGCCCTCAGATTCCTCTGTATCAGCTCTCATTGCCAACTGCACCTTTTGCTTTTGCCACAATTGTGATTAGATCACTTACCGTATCTTGTTATTTAGTGTCTATCTCCCATTCTTGAACTTCACCTTCATGAGGGGTAGTGCTTCTCTTCATCATCCTAGTAATATAACAAAGTGCTTTGCCATTGTAGGAATTTAATGGATATTTATTATGTGACAAATGAATACAAAAGGTTGAATTTCACTGCAAGAGCCAAGTTATCACATTAGACAACAATGCCGGGCACCAGGCAATGACTGATATATTATCTGACCAGTGGAATAGTGGAATAGGTGAAGAATGCTTGGAATTCAGAGATGTAGAGGTCACTGTAAATTGGGAAGGCTTCCTGGCTGCAGATCATAAGCGGGTGTGGGCCCTTCATTCCTCTTACATTCCAATCCATCAGGGTTTAAATCTACTGACAACTCTGCCCAGATTCTTAAGATGTTTTCATGGGCCAGAATACCAACATGAGTAAGCACTGCCACCATCGTGCTAACTTTATCCAACAGCAGTTGCTGTGGTGTATTGGCCAGAATTTGTTGATGTCTTATAATGGCAATGTCCGAGTACAGGTTCCAGCAGCTGTTTTCCAGTACATTCTTAGGGTCATACTTCCAAGATAGTGTTGATCCTCTTACTACCTTACAGTGAACAGCTAGCAGTTGGTGTGCCATCTTAGAAGCATCATCCCTCTGGAATAATCCATAATGCCCGAAGGAGCATACCTTTTAGTACTTTCCACCTCACTATAGATACTTAACATTAGGGCAGGCACCAGGTGGAGCCCTGAACACTGCTGCCTACTCTGGGCAGGGCAGGGACAAACAGGGGTCTGGGATATGTAAATGGAAGAGCAGATATGACGGCTGTCTGCAAAAAGGACAATCTACAATAAGAGGCAGAATATCTGAGAAACTCTAGATCTCTTTGCTACCATCATATGCTTAAAGTATACTACGGTGCTCACCTGGAACTATAAGTAATAATTTTTTTCATTGCTAGTTACACTTCCTTAGCTCTATGAAAACTGGCACGGTGATTATTCTGTATATTCTTTTGTTCTTTTAAAAAATGAGGTATAATTGACATACAACAAATTATTCATGTTTAAAGTTACAAATCGATAAGTTTTGACATACGTATATGTCCATGAAAGCATCACCACAATCAAGATAATATATCCTTCACTCTCAAAACTTTCCTCCAGTATCTTTGTACCTTTACCCACTGCTTGTCACTGTCACTTCTTCCTCAGGCAACAACTGGGCTGCTTCTATCACTACAGAGAAGTTTTCACTTTCTAGAATTTTATATAGGTGGAATCTTACAGCATGCACTCTTTGTTGTCTGACTTATTTTACTTAGCATTTTTTTTAGATTCATTCATGATGATGTGTATCTCAAGTTTATAGTAGTTCATTGTAAGGATATAGCATCATTTGTTTATCTTTTCATCTGTTGATGGATGTTTGAATTGTTTCTAGTTTTTGGTTATTACAAATAAAGCTGCGATGAACATTTGTGTTTACATGTGTCTTTGTAGATATATGATTTAATTTATCTTTGGTGAATGTCTAAGAGTAGAATGACTGAATCACGTATTTAATTTCTTAAGAAACTGCCAAACTTCTTTCCAAAGTGATTGCACCATTTTACACTTCTGCTAGTAGTGTATGAGAGTTCCAGGTGCTCCACATCCTCATCAACACTTATATAATCAGTCTTTAATTTTAGCCATTCTGATGAGTGTGTAATAGTATCTCATTGTGGTTTTGATTTGTGTTTCCTAATGACTAATGATGTTGGGCATCTGTTCATGCATCTATTTGCCCTCTGTATATCTTCTTCAGTGAAGTGTCTTTCAAATCTTTTGCCTATTTAAAATTTGTCTCTTATTAATGAGTTTGAGAGTTCTCTACATAGCTGGATACAATTCCTTTGCCAGATATGTGATTTGAAAGTATTTCCTCCCAGTCTATGATTTGTCTTTGTCTTCTCTTAACAGTGTCTTTCAAAGTACAGAAGTTTTAAATTTTGATAAAGCCTAATATATCAAGTTTTTCTTTTATGGGTCACAGTTTTGGTGTTGTATCTAAGAAGTCTTTGTCACAAAGTAGTTTTCTCTATATTTTTTTCTAAAAGTTTTATTATTCTACACTTTTACATTTAGGTCTATGATCCATTTTAAGTTAATTTTTGTATATGACATATGGCATGAATTGAAGCCCCCTTTTTTTGGCATATGAATATCTAATTGTTTCAGCATCTTTTATTGAAAAGATTATATTTTCTCTACCGAAGTGATTTTGCACCTTGTCAAAAATCAGCTGTTCATATATGTATGGGTCTACTTTCTTTTTCATTTTATACATATTAGTGTATATGTGTCAATCCCAATCTCCCAGTTCATCACACTACCACCACCACCACCACCACCACCACCCCCGCTTTCCCTCCTTGGTGTCCATACTTTTTGTTCTCTACATCTGTGTTTCAGTTTCTGCCCTGCAAATCAGTTCATCTGTACCATTTTTCTAGGTTCCACATATATGCATTAATATACGATATTTGTTTTCTCTTTCTGACTTCACTCTGTATGTCAGTCTCTAGATTCATCCACATCTCTCCAAATGACCCAATTTCGTTCCTTTTTATGGCTAAATAATGTATAGGTCTACTTCTATTTCACTGATCCATGGTCTGTCTTTATGCAAACGTTACACTGTATTGATTACTTTAGCTTTATATTAAGTCTTGAATTCAGGAAGTGTTAGACCTCCAAGTCTGTTTTCTTTTTCTTTACTTTTTTTTTGCATTTCTATATGAATTTTAGAAGAAATCTGCCAATTTCTACAAAGCAGTGTGCTAGGATTTTGATTTGGAATGCATTGACTCTATTGCCTAATTTGGGGGAGAATTGATATCTTAACAATATTCAATCTTCTGACTCATGAACAAGGTATAAAGCTCCATCTATTTAGGTTTTCTTTAATTTCTCTGAGCAATGTTTTGTAGTCTAGGTATTGAATGTATTTCATCAGATTTATTCCTAAATATTTTATATTTTTTGATATTATTGCAGATGGTATTATTTCTTAATTTAACTTTTGATTGTACATTGCTGATATATAAGAATACAATTTTGTATATTGATCTTGTTTCTGCAATCTTGCTAAACTCACTTATAAGTTCTACTACTCTTTTTTGTAGGTTCTAGGGAATTTTCTACATAAACAGTCATGTCATCTGTAAATAAAGATGGCTTCTTACTTCTTCATTTACAATACAGATGCAATCTAGGTGCTTTAAATTTCCTTTTCTTGCCTTACTGTACTGGCTAGACCCTCCAGTAGAATATTGAATAGAAGTGTTGAGAGTAGACATATTGTATTGCTCTTGATCTTAGGGATAAAACTTTAATCACTCACCATTAAGTAATATCTTAGTCTAGTTTTGGTATCTGGCTAATGCTAGCCTAATGAAATGATTTGAAAAAATAGTCCTTCCTCTTCAAGTTTCTGCAAGAGATTGAGTTGAATTGGTACTATTTTTTTCCTTGAATGTTTGGTAGATTTCACCAGGGGAAAATATTATGCTTAGAGTTATTTTTTAATAACTCTAAGTTATTTTTTAATAAAAAGTTAGTTTTTAACCACAAATACACTTTATTTTATAGATATAGAGCTATTCAGGTTGTCTATTTCTTGAGTGAGCTTTGATAATTTTTTTCTTTTAAGGAATTTGTCCATTTCATCAAATTTGTCAAAATCATCAGAACAAAGTTGCTCCTACCATTCCTTTATTATACTCTTAAGATCCATAGAATCTGAAATTATGTCATCTTCCTCATTTCTGATATAGGTAATTATATTTTACACCTTTTTTTTCCTGCTTCAATCTGGCTAGAGGTTCATATGTTTTATTGTCTTTCTCAAAGTACAAGCTTTTTGTTTCATTGTTTTTCTCTATTATTTTTCTGTTTTATATTTCATTGAGTTAGGTTACGTTTTTTGTTATTTCCTTTTTTCTGCTCACTTTGAGTTCTTCTCTAGTTTCTTAAGGTAAAAACTGAAGTGTACTGGTCATCCTACTCTTGTACATTGTAACATTGTAACAAGGTATTTTATAGAATGTCCTTCTACTTGAGTTTGTCTGATGTTTTCTCATGATTAGTAGTTATGGATTTTGGGGAAGAATACCACAGGTGTGAAATGCCTATTCATCACATCATATTAGTGTCTACATGATATCAACATGACTTATCACTGGTAAGGTTAATCTTGTTTACTGGGTAAGGTAGTATCTGACAGATTATAAATTTTCTTTTCCCATACTGTATTTATTAAGGGTCACTAAGTCTAATGGAAGATACTCAAGGAGAAAGGAATTAAATTCCACTTCCTGGAGAGAGGAGTATCAAAGAATTTGTGGACCTATGCTAAAACCACTATAATAGTTAGTAAATATTTTGGGGGAGATATCCTGAGGCTATGTAAATATTCTGGTCCTCTTTAAAGCTTCCCCACTTATTTTATCATTCATCCATGTACTTGCCTGCAGCAATGATTACTGTGGTGTCCTGATGGTGATTTTCTATTTCTCTCACTCCTTCTACATTTATTTGGAATTTTTCTGTTAGAAAGATTTGTTCCTTCTCCCTCAGTTATTTATTTTCTCAGTCATTTACTTATATCAGTATGGACTCATGGATACTTATTTTATTCTTTAGGTTTTAATCCAATGTTATAATAGATATTTTATTCCAGCTTTAGCCATTGGAAACTTTTTTCATGTTGACTCCTATGTCCTTTTTATATGCCGTCCACTGGTTGACTTTTGAAAGTATTGTACAACATTCTGTACAGAGCCCACACTTTCTTTAGGACATGTCCAATACACCAGACAATGTGACTAACCCACTCAACATTTCATATATTTCTGAAATAAATTGCTGTGAGATAAACGGCCTTGAAAATAAGTAATTCTCAGGAAATTATTTGGCTGCTCAAACTTGACTTATATACATAAGTGAATGTAAACCTTATTTTTTCCTTTTTTACTACTACTTTTACTCTAAATTTCTAAGGCCAGCTCTCATGCTCCCATCTCAACAACTTCCTGTTTTTGTTGCATGTTGACACAGCTCTGAAGTTGACTGGCCTTCATTGCGCTTTTTGGGAAGGTTAGGTGGGTAGACTTTGAAGTCAAGAGATGAGAGTTTATCCTGACCAGCACAATGGATCAACTGCTCTCTAATCTACATATGTATAATTGAAAATAGTGGACAGATAGTTTTTGTTTTGATCAGAATTCTCAGTGTTTCTCCAGAGAAAAAGTAATATCAGGTAGAGAAAAAAATAACAGAAGGGGTGATTCAGTCTGACATGAAAAGCCATTCTTGCTACTTTATATCAAGAATTTTCATGGCTGAACTTTCTCTTAACTGGACTATGGGCAAGTGCTCTGAGCTAACCAGCTCCTGAACATCTCTCTCTAGCTAAGCCTTCCAGATCCTGGGAACTCCATGAGAAAGTGAAAACTGAAGTCCATCGTGTGGTGGCATTACTTACCTGGATTCATATAGTTGCTTTGTCTGAGGTTCTTTATTGAATCGGTTGACTTTTTTGCTAGTCTGTCTGAATTGAACAGTGCTTTTGGCATCAATCAGACCCCACTGGACATCTTTAGCAATTGTACGTGTATGAAGCAGGAGAGGACCAAGCAGGGCAATCTGGGCTTCTGAATGATTCTATTCATTCCATGGAAGCATTACCTACTGCCTCACAGCATCCCCAAAGCCCTTTCCATTTCCTCCCTAGTTCTCCACGGCTTTGCAACTTCAGCCTTCCATCCCCCTGCCACATGGGTTATTTCCAGTCTAAGTTTATTTAGGCACAATCTCTTTCTTCATATACATGTATATGTTGGGTTTTTCAATATGTCCAGCATCCTCTCCTCACCAGCTGCCTTTTCTACAAATGACAGCATTTGGACTCAAACACGAAAGAAATAAGTCCTCTTCCGTTCCTGGGGTAGCCACCTGCCTCAGCCTCCAGAGCCCTCCTGTTCCATTCTGTTGATCTTGGGTAAACTGTGGAACTGGATATGGTGGAACAGAATTTCCAAGTCATTTACCTGAACAGTTTATATCCTTTGGATCTCTCCCAGACAGCTTGCTGTATCTCAAGTAAGGTTCAAATTCTTTATTCTGACCTCTTGTGGCTCATAAATTTTGACTTATATGTGAGCTTTGTGTCCACATTTCTTAGTTTGCTTTGACTCACACCAGAGAGGTAGTTCGGGCTGATGAGTGACCTATTAAAGCAACCATTAATAGTGTTTAAAATATATATACATTTCTATGTACACACACATTTATTTAAACTTTTTTTTGGCATTGACAAGGCAGAGAAGAAGCACATATCATGCACAGATAATCCTAATTCATTCATTTATTCATTCAAAAGCCATTTCCAGGGCAACTTGCATCTTTGGGTAGCCCCTATTGTGGCTGTAAGGTTACTACCATGAACTCATTCATGAATTTAACCATGCACCAATTATATGCCAGCTTCTACTCAAAGTTCCAGGATGGCAAATATGAACAAGACAGGAAAAATCCCTGCCCTTAAGAACTCACATTCTGGTGTATTCACACAAAATGTAAAGGAATGAAGGGGGAAGAGAGTTAACACTTGTGTTGGGTGATTGTATAATATATTAAACTCATTAAATTCTCACAAACATCCTATGAATTATTGCTGATCCTTTTATATCACCTTCTCAAGACCCTCTAATCCTCCCACCTGGTCCCTTTCTTACATCTATTCCATAAAGAATTTCACATGGATGACACAAATAGGCAATCAATTATCACTCAGTGAAACATACTATATAGAGATATGGTCAAGATGCTAAGGGTCAGGAAAGAGAGTGTTCACTGTCCAGGCAGGTAGAGATCCTCAAAGTTTATTGTGCATAAGGATTACTTGGAAAGCTTGTTTAAATTTTTGATTGTTGTGCTTTTGCCTTAGAGATACTCATACAGTACATCTAGGGTAGAAACCAGGGATCTGAGTTTTAACAAATGCCCTAAGTTATTCTAAAGGAGAGACCCTTCAGATTGACAAACAGTGGTCTAGGAGGAGGTAAGACTCCTAGGTTGTCTAGGCGATTCCTTCTGGGGTCCAATGTGGCCAAATTTATTTCTTACTAGTATTCTAATGTATTAAATATCATTACCAGGTGGATTTATTTATTCATTTCATGATTTTTTCCAATATCACTATTACTTAACACCTTAATGTGAATTACATTATCAGTTGCACTGATCCTTGACAGAAGAAATGAAGGCAGCATAAAACACAAAGTGAAGGCCATGAATAATGGGGAAAGGCAAAGACCCCATTTCCAGGGCTCAGTTGAGAGATAGAGTGTCAGGCTCTGCTTGAGATCTTCTTACAAGTCTCTGCTTCATGGCTTCATCCAAAGAGGTCAAGTATGTGGAGACTAGCTCAGTGCCCCTTGTCTAGTTTCTTCTGCCTGAAACCCATTTTACGTACCATTCCTTCTGTTTTTTTTCTGGATTCTTTCCTCTCTGATCAGATGACTCTCAGAATTCTGTTTCCCTGTAGCCTTCCCAGACATAACTTTACTTCTTTACATCATCTCAGGAAATTCTTAGGTCTTTTGTGTTAGGGCTGACCACGTGGTCCTGGGTATGTTATTGATTACAGGCATGGCTCTTAGTCCTCAAACTCAGGTGTGCAAAAAGTGTCACATTTATTTTCTTTAAATCGTCATAAATACAGCTCTTCATGTTGTTGGGAAATTCAGTCTGATATCCTGGGGCTCCCTAGACCCCAGCGTCCCAGGGTCTTATGAGCACCAGAACTTTGGGGCGGCCCTTCTGGTCATGGACAATGATCCACACTGGTTAGAGCTGCCTGTTGTCCCTTCGTGGTGTTGCTTCAAGTCCCTTGGCTCTGTTTATATGTGTCACACTGAGAACATGTGGACTTTTGTGGAGGCTGGGTGCCCCCTGGGCATGGACTAGGTCCCTTTGGTACACACAAAGCTCCCCTCTCTGAGTTTTTGCACTCTCTTCCCAGATGATGCTACCAAGAAGCAACACATGGGCCTCACTCACAGTGAGAGCTAGAACAATCTGTTTGAATAGTTCAGGCTTTGTTTGGAGGTGAAACTAAAAGTCACCTTCTTTTGTCTTTTGTATAAGTCACTAATGGAAGAAATGTTGAGCAACTGGATAGTTTTACACAGTTAAGAAGAAAGAAAACAATGATTTTTTGACTGCTTTCTTTGGAAAATAATATTGATATTGAAAACTTACTATGTATCAGGACATTGACTATGTTATCCTATCGAATCCTTGTAACACATTTAGGGGGATATAGCAACCTCCAGATTATGCAATTATAGGAGAAGAAACAGAGACTGAGAGAGGGTGAGGTATTTGTCCAATACAAAAAAATGCATGCACAGAAAAGTAAGTGACTTGTCAGTGCTGAGAGTCAACATGGGTCTCTTGAGTCTAAGACCAATATTTGTTTTCCCACATCATGGGATCTGTCTGCTATTGCTACAAGTTTGACTAAAAAGATTATTCCTCAAAATCTCCATTTCTTTCTTTATGTATTTAGGTTGCTAAGCTATTTACCTATTTATAATGACAGCTCTAAAATATATTTAATATTTGAAAAATAAAATTTTAGCAGAAGTCTAAGACTCTTCATTCAAGTGTTTCTTTTGCCATTTACTTGTAGGTATAATTAGTACAAGAAAAGTCGGCTTTTGCATGTTATATCCTAAATTGCCATAACCATTGAGTGTCAACCTCTGCCTATCCTTGACTCCTCTTCATGAAGTAAAATGTATAATTTATTATAAAAAAAAGATGAAATTCATCTTCATGTGCAAAGTGATCCTTATGTTTTGATGGTAATTCTCCCGTATCCAAAGTCACTTTGGGAGAGTTCAGTCACACTTTCTAGTATAAGTTCTCTCCTTCAAGTGGCCTAGGGCTAAATCAACCCAGACCAATGGATGGCCTCATTCAACTTCAAATCCTCCAGAGGAAGAAATCCTTCAATTTTCTTCTTCCATTACTTCACAATCCTTTATCTTAAACATGCATTTCTACCTGTGCAACTTATATCTTGCCTGCTGTGATTTCAGTAGTTTTTCCTCTTGAAACATCTTCAGAAAAGATGGAGAACAGCTGGCCTCTACTCTGCATGTAATAACCCCTCTGAGACTCGAATACTGTTATTCATTTCCTTACCTTTAGCGGAAGAAATTTTTTGCTGGACATTTTGGAAGGCCTACCGGATGCAGCTTTTAATAAAATATCCATAAGCTGGAAGAAAGCTACCAGAGAGGAGATGACCTCTCTTGGAACCAGAGCATCATGAGGACCATAAAATTCAAAGGCAGAACTCATATGGAGGAGTACATGCTGCTGGAACAGCCATTGTTTTGTTTGTTTATTTGCTTGTTTTAACAAGGCAGTGTTTTATTCTGATCAGTGTGATTAGAACTATTAGCCAATGGCAAGAAATTGGCACCATTTATGCTTACTCTCACATAATTAATTTAAAATTAAAGGGAAATAAGTTTAGATGTAAAGAAATCATGGCGAGGAAAACAAAAGAAAATGTCAAAACATAGGAGTCATCATCTTTTGTATTTTTGTCCTTGTAACTTCCAATATTCCATCATCTCATAATGATTTATTGAGTCCCATGATGTCCCAGGCACTGTCACCACGGTTATAGTGATGACAAGAAAGAAGTCATAATAATTATTATCCCCTTAAAGTAAATATCAAATTCATTCAAACAATTCTTGTTAATCACAATCCTTGCCATATAGAAATTTTAAACCAAGATAGAAACACTGATATAAATCCATTCAAAGAACATAGAAAAAAATTAAAATATAAAGGAATTGTAGGCAGCATAACGTTTAAGAATCTTGGAATAGAATAACAGACTCTTATACTTGGAGGGTATCTGAGGCAACTGCATGTGCAAAGGCCCTGAGGTCTTGATGTATTCATGGAAAAACAAGGCCAATGTTCCAGGAACACTTGCAGAGAGAGAGAGAGAGAAATGGTAGAAGCCAAAGTCAAAGAAAGCCAGAGTCCAGGCTGTTAGGGCCCTGTAGACCAAGATACAAACTTAGGAAGCTGTTGGAAGCCTGAACGAGAAGAAGGAATATTTAGCAGGCATGGATTTGGCTATATCCTCAGCTTATAGAGCAGTACCTGACATGGAAAGAGATCAGTAAGTATTTCTTAAATTGATGGATGGATTTGCTCTCATCATCCTGACCTCACCCTCTCAGACGTCCTCTTCTTTGTCAATAGTCTCCTTAAAACAGGCAGGGGATTGAAAGCACCTCTCTTGAGCTGTCAGGCTATTGGACAAGACTAGCACCTCCTTCAAGGTACATTTTACATCTATTCCTACAGCCCTAAGACTTTTGCTCTTCAAGGAGCTTCACCTCACTGCTCATGTGGAATTGTGTGGAGTTACGTAGTAAAGTCAAATGCCAGACTCCTTTTGCTGAGCCAAAGATGAAGACTTAGGGGCTGCTGTTCTCCTCTTTAAAGCCCTTTCCCCTGACCAACCTGAGCCAAGTTGCTCTAAAACCTTTCCATATAATTTTTGGTGTGAACTAATATGTAGAACTTTACATTTATTGCCATTAAGTTTCATCCTCTTGGCTTCTGTTCCTTGCCTTCTGGAGAAGGCCGAACACAATTGGTCTTTAGAACGTTGGTGCGAGGCCATGTCATCTTCAAAGCAAAGGGTTCAAGGTGTTTTCTTAGGACATGATTATGGTAAGAAAAGCATTCGGTGGAACGGCTGGAGTAGCAGGACACATTAGGAAAGGTACGAGCTGGAGAAAGAGCAGATTTTGAAGTCAGGTCGGTTTGCGTTTAAATCCAAGACCTGCCACTTAACTGTGATTGGGCAAGTTAAATAATCTCTCTGAACCATGACATCAGTGAATTGGAAACAGTACACTTCAGAGTGTTATGTTGACCATAAAAAGGCAAAGATGAGAATTGGTTTGTAGTGTAACACACAGCAGGTCCTGAATAAATTCAGTCATTACTTCTCTCTGCTGTTGGGCAGTATTTAGATAGGCTTTTAACACTCACAGAATCCTTGTGCAGAAGATATTATTGTGTTCATTTCCTAGTTGTGGAAACTGTGTAGTTAAGTAATCACTAGTACGTGGTTGAATCAGGAGTCATCCAGGCTTGTCACACTTAACCCTTCCTTTTTCTCCCTGCTGTACTTGATCATTCTGACTGAAGTTTTCAGGGGCTGGTGGATCTCAACCCTAAAAGCAATTTGGTAGAGGTGCACCACTCAGAATGGAAACAAAAATTGCAAACTTGAATCTCTCACTGGTATTGGGCTTATGAAATGGCCATGTTTTCCTGGGGTCTGTGTCAGGAGAAAATGTCAAGCTGGTGTTGAGGGGAGAGATGGAGTCTTGCAGGATACCCAATGGGAAGACATAGGACAATATGTCCTCGTTGCTTTAAAAGTTCAAATGCCCAAAGCAGGAGACTGGGTAGGCTTGCATCTTGCTCCTCAGCATGGCTTTCTGTGGTTCCTGGAAAATGAATAGCTTATTGAACTAGAAAGAGCTGACGCAAGTGCTATACCATTTTATTGGTGAATGCTTGCTCGAAATCCAGGAACCTTTAAGTTGGCTGTTCTCAGCCTCACAGAAATCGCCAGCTTCTTGGGTGTCTATGTCTCATCCTCCTACTGGTGAGATATGGGGAGAGGAGGACTGCAAGGTTAATGTCAGGCTGGCCACCGGCGAGTTACCAGGTAAAGGAAGGGGAAGCAATACTACATAGTTTTTGTGAAAAGAGTTTTGGGTTCAGGCCAGGCTCCCTCTAGGATCTCTTATGCCCAGGAGAGAAATCTTGGGGCTAAGAATGGCAGAGTTCCATGGGAGGGAACTCAGGGAAGACTTCATACTGGTAATTTTCTGTTTCTCAGAAATCTGTGAGCTTGGCTTCGCAATTCTATAGAAGGGAAGCATGGTGTCTGTCCCGTGTTAAGGCTCTGTGATCTGTTTGGGGATTGGGGATTCTAGGAGAGGGTTTTACAGCAGGATGGTGGCCACGTCAGAGACAAGAGGCTGTAAGCCATGTGGCAGCCAGAGTCGCAGGGCCCCTGTGAACAGCGGAGTTGTTGGGATGCTCAGATGAGACCCTGGAAGCAGAGTCAGCACAGGCCTGGGCATATATAATTGCTCAATAAATGTAAAGAGGAGGGGGATGGTAAATTCTTAGGAAGTCAGGGCATCAGTTTGAACTTGCAGTGACCTCAGGCTGTTGCAGCTTTTCTGTCCTCCTATTCATATGTCTTAGAAAAGTTTAATTAGCCCGGTTTATCCCTTAGGTTACCTGGAAATGGCTAGAGTCTCTTTGGGATAGACTGGCTCTGTTCAAGAGGAGTGAAGAGAGAGTGAAAGGAGGTATTACTTAAAACAACTATGTGATGTTGTTCCTTAATATGTTATTTGTTGAATACTTAGTATATATTAGGATATTACATATGATCACATTTAACTCACAGTTTCCTTGCATTGAACACAGGTTATATGACCTGTCCATGATAGAGACACACTAGGAAATCTGACCCTAGCCTATCTGGTTCAGAAGCCCAGGTGAAGGCGGTACAGCAAGGGAGGAGGCTGTGTGGCCAGGTGCTTTGGTCATTGGTATAACCTTTGGCATGCAAAGAGCTTTTGCAAAGCCAGTCTAGAAATCACTCTTACAAAGGGCCAGCCATTTCTATGGTCTTGTGGGGACCAGGGATTTGGATGAATCACCTGACTTCCTTTTCCAGTCAACATTCTTAAGCCTACTTGGTTGGAGTGTTCATATCCTGCCTTCACATTAGGCTGTTTGGACAGGACAGGAGAGCCTTAAAAAGGCTGGATAGAAAATTAATGATTTAGGCTCTTTTTCAGAGAGAAAATGGGAGATCAACTGTTTGAGATAGCACATTCCTTTTTTCCTAAGCTCGGGGGCTTGAGTTTTATTTTAAGCACAGCATGTTTCACAGGGTTCTCACAGCTGATGTAGTAGCAGGGAATAACTTAGCAGCCCTTGAACAAAGTTATGCACTGTGGTGATGGTGCAGGGTGGGGGAGGGTGGGTTAGAGTTTCTCTATTTCCTTGTTTTCAGTTCCAGAAGAATCAGACCTTCCGTGTTGGTGGCCTGACATAGGCCATGGCCTTGTCAGTGGCTCCTTAATTAACAAAGAGGTTTTATTTATCCAGTGCAAAGCTTGTCTTACCCCCTGTCCCCATCCGCTAAGCCAGCCATGCAAATCAGCACGTACAGAGACCTCAAAGAAACCCAACAGTGGACTTGGAAGAATCCGCACAGCCAGCAAAGGGGAGTTTACTAAGCCTGGTTTCTCCGTTTCTTCTTCTTGGATTTAGTTTTTACAGGACTCTCAGTGTGTTTGCTGCAGGAAAATGGGGGGCGGTTCCCACAGGCAATCAGGTAATTGGAGTGATAGGTGTGCATTGAGAAGGTAAAGAAAAGAGTGACTTGGGCCAGAGCCAGCAATGTGATAGTTCAGAATTTTTGCAGCCTCAAGCTCATGGAAAAAACTTGGCAAGCTCCAGCTTAAAATATAGGCCTAGTTTTTAGCCCCAAGGGCCTCCAAGTACATATGTTTCCTTCCCCTGAAAGTCTCAGGCAGCTTTAATCTCTCATTCAGAGAGTCACAGGCTGGCGAGAGGAACTGGACTTTCACCTGTAGGCTCTGGCCCCTCTGAACAGCTAGGAAGGTCTCTTAAGCTGTCAGCCTCTTGGGAGCAGGCCCCACTCCTGGCAGACAGCACTGAGGCTGGCAGATGAACTTATGTTGTAACTGGCGGGCTTCATACATTCCAGAGAGGGAGGGCCTATGTTCTCCAGGAGATAGTGAGATGAGAGGGGTGCCAGGTTTTCTGTGATTTTTGCCTCTCAGCTGAGTTTGCGGGAGGAAACCAGCCACACAGACACCGTGAAGATTGCCTCAGTCATCCCATCTGAAAGCCACTCATCAGGGAGAGGAGAGAAAATGAGTGGTCAGCAGAGTAGAAAGTCCTTCCCAGAGCCAGCACTACTGGGGCCCTGAGTTTGAGTATCTTATCTAAATGCCTCCTTTTAACTCCTCCAGTTAAAGCCTCAAAGCATAGAGAAAGGGGATCCAGAGCTTCCTGGCTGTCAGAGCGATGAAACACCAGAATGTCTATCCATTGGGTCCTTGTGTGGGGGCGGTGGAGACATTTAGTGCCCACTATTAGGCATACATTTCCTTTGCAGTTGGATTGGAGCCGTATGAGCAGTTCTGGCCAATGGCTGTGTGATCAGAAATAATCTATGTCATGCCTGGGCTAATGCAGTGAAGAGCCTCAGTGCCACCTCCATCTCTCTCTCCTCTGACAGGGCAACCTTGAAAGGAATATACAGAGATGAAAAGACAACTAGACTGCTAGACCCCTGTGTCATTGGCTGGAGGAAAACCCCTACGAGCCATCCTGGACTTTCAGCAAGTGAGAATTATACTTTTGTTGTGCTAAGACACCGAGATTAGGAGTTTGCCTGTACCAACCACTAACAGTAATTATCCTGACTAATGGGATGATGTTGAGCTGGTTGTTTCCAGGGAAAGTCTTCTAGCATTCAAGTGCTTCTCCAGAATAGGCTGATGGAGACCTGTCTCTGTCTAGTCCTACAAAGACTCCACAATTTTTTGCAAGGTTCTTTTGTGAAAGACTTGAGTATTAACCAATCCCCAAAGGACATCTCTGGATTGTTGAGATCCCTGTGACTTTATGATTTGAAAACACTTCCTAGATGTCCAGAGAGCTTTTATTCATGCCAGTCTACCGACGTTACGGCTCTACCAACCACAATGAGTGGATCTGGTTGCACTGATATATTCAGCACATATTCACTGTGTGCCTACGAAGGTCCAGAGAGTCTTCTGGGAGCTGGGATGCAATGGCTTTTGGCCTGCTCCATGGCCCTGTCCCCATCCTCCCATGATGCTTGGTTATGTAACATGATGGAAGGTACCATTCCCAGAAGCTGATCATATCAACGATCTCCTCCCAATTTCTTAAGAACCTCATTAGGTAAAAATTCTTCTTCTGCTTTCTCTTACAGATAAAGGAGCCTGACTTCCAGAGAGCCTCTAGGTCACAAGGCCAGGAAGCGCAGAGCCTTCTCAGCTCCGATTCTGCAGCCTCTGTACTCTTTTCACTACATGTGGACATTCCAATATACCTTCCCAGATTAGTCACATGAGATTCTGAGGATGTCCTCTCCATGGTCAACTTTGCTCAGTAAGCAGTGATCTTTCTTACTGGTCACAGGTCTGCTGATTTGGATCTATAGGAAAGGAGGTGTTTCCCAAGAATCATGAAGTATGTACTTGTTTCTAAGAGACATGGATATGCACCTTGTAGAGTCTCTTACATAGGATTCAATCTGGCCCAGTCTCTTGACTTTTTCTGGGACTGTATCATACCTTTTGACTTGCACATTCTGCTCTGTTAGTGTATTTGTTGAGGAGGAGATAGATATATCTCTTTGGATGTCTATTTTCCAAGGTCTTCCCCCTTGGGCAGGTGGGGAGGTTTTTGTTTTCTATTCTAAGTGTGTTTCCTTTGATTTAGACTTCAGTAAAGAAGGAGAGTAACCACGAATTAATCCATCAAAGGGTTGCTATAAAATATGTCTGTGGTCCTGGTGTGAAGATTTAATAATAATGATTACTGGGTCGGGAATGGGGAGAAATGTGGGAATTAGAAGAAGTTGTCCAAAGTCAAAATGCATATTCCTCAAGTCAGAATGAGAGAGAAAGGAACAGGCGCAAGATGTAGACAAAGGAGTCATCTTGTTCCAGAGCCAAAGGAACTGCCAACTCAGTAAAATATTGCCTTTGATGCTTTTGCCTTAGGGACTTTCTCTTTAATGGAGGCTAATTAATTATCATCATCCACTCTTACTTAGTAATAATCCTTTTACAGGCGCTGGCATATTCCACATGCATGCTGTTGTCTAATATCTAGGCTGGAGGGAAGTGGTTCTTGGGTGGATGAAAATTGCATCCCTGGAGAGCTTCTCCCTTGGAGCACATTCTCCCCAACACTCGGTGACTCACCAGCTATATGGAACTTTGAAAGCTTGACATTCTCTGCAAGGCCTGTAGAATAATGGATCCACATATGCAGGATGGCCTAAGGGAGTGAGAAAGAGTGGACACAACCCAGTTCTTGCTCGGGAAGCAGAAGAACAGTGCGAGAACCCTGGTTATTATTGGACAATCACTCTTTTTAAATTTAAAAAAAAATTTTTTGGCCTAGCCATGTGGCTTGCAGAATCTTAGTTCCTCAGTCATCAGGGATTGAATCCTGGGCCCTTGGCAGTGAAAGCACAGAGTCGTAGCCACCGGACCACTAGGGAATTCCCTGGACAATCACTCTTGATATACCAACCTCAGTTCTGTCTCTGTTCTACCTGAATGGCATTGGGCAAATCATTTAACTTCCTAAGTTGAGCTCTCCAACCTGAGTCAGGCATATGACATGTGTTTTTTCTCTTGACCTCACTCAGCTGTTCATGAAGATGACTGAGCTCATCTGGCGGCTGAAGGGATAGAGTTTTTCAAGGACAGGTGTAAAATAAATATAAGCTATGAAAGTTGACTTCACGATGATTACATGCCTTGAACCAGTGTTGCAGCAACCTGCCCCTTTGCCCACAGCTTCTTCTCTGGTTACTTTCTGGCTGAGAGGTTGTTCTCTCTCATGAAGGTGGGTGGTGAGAAGGCAAAATGGGGAAAGGGAACTAGCATTTAGAGATCATCTGAACTGGTCTAATACTTCGCCAAGGCACTTCATCTGTGTTTTCTTATTTAATCCTCACCATAACTCTTTGAGATTGTACAACTCATTTTACAGATGAGAAAAGTGGGGCTCAGAGAAGTTAAGTGACATGCTCAAGGTCACACGGAAAAAAACCTGGTGTCAGTGGGGCACAAAGGCTGGGCTCTTTCCACTCTGCAAGACCTCCTCTTAGGTAGAAAAATATGGGCAGTTGTGTCAAAGCCAGGAAGAGAGTGAAGCTGGATTCATCATCCGTGCACTTTCCTCCTGTGTTACTCCACTCCTCTTTTTTTCTAACTCTTAAATTATGTCCAGTTCAGAAAAGGCAAAATGGTAGGGCTGACCTTCTTCAATCGCACCCTGAATTCCTGATTTCAGCATCCCCTTTTCCACACTCCACCCCTCCAGCTGCTTCTAGGAGTGATGTCTGCTCACCTCCCTACTCCAGGGCCAGAGCACACACCTCCCCTCTCTCTGCTGCTGCCCCACCCAGAGCCTCTCCCTGGCTCTTAGAGTTGCCAAGCTCCTGGCAACAGAGAAATCAGAGGAGGAGCGTGGGCTGCCAGGCAGTGTCAGGTACCCGAGACCCATCTGGGAAGATAAATGGAATGCTCTGCCCTTTCTGAGATTTCTGAACCACTGAGAAGATGGAATTCCAAAGATAAAGTTCCCTCCCTCTCCCCACCATTGGCTCTTTCTTGCTGATTTTAGTCTTTGGAAGGGGATGGAAAGAGACCTTCAGGGAGGCAGTACAGTGGATGCTACAAGCTCATTCTCCACAGAGCAGCCCAGGAGCCACCCTCATGGTGCTCAGTCCTGGAACTCCTCTTACTCTGTCTCTCCCTCTTTTTCTGCCACTCATACCATTTTCCCACATAAAATGTGATAAGAGAAACAGTAGCTAAGGGATCAGCTAAGCACTGAATAGAAAGTGCTTTGATTCTAAGAAATTTATGATCCCTGTTCCAGCTTTTATGAGTGTTGAACTGAGATAAGAGATGTGGGGTGTGTGTGTGTGTTTGTGTGTACCTGTGTGTGTAAGAGACAGGGAGAGAGTTCACTGAGAATTTCCAACTTGAGAGGTGTGACAGATGCTAGGGCCAGTGATGGAAGAAAAATAGAGGGCCATTTTTTTTAACCATTAAAAAAATTGAAGTATAGTTAATTTACAATGTTGTGTTAGTTTCAGGCGTACAGCAAAGTGATTCAGTTATACATATACCCATTCTTTTTCAGGTTCTCTTCCCATATAGGTTATCACAGAATATCGAGTAAAATTCCTTGTGCTATACAGTAGGTCCTTGTTGTTTATCTATTTTATATAGAGTAGTGTGTATATGTTAATCCCAAACTCCTAATTTATCTCTCCCTACCCCGCTATCCCCTTTGGTAACCATAAGTTTGTTTTCTATGTCTGTGAGTCTTTTTCTGTTTTGTAAATAAGCTCATTTGTATCATTTTTTTTTTAGATTCCACATATAAGTGATATCATATGATATTTGTCTTTCTCTGACTTACTTTGCTTAATATGATAATCTCTAGATTCATCCATGTTGCTGCAAATGGCATTATTTTATTCCTTTTTATGCCTGAGTAGTATTCCACTGTGTATATATACTACATCTTCTCTAACCATTCATCTCTCAATGGACATTTACATTGCATCCATGTCTTGGCTATTGTAAATAGTGCTGCAATGAACATTGGGGTGCGTGTATATTTTTGAATTACAGTTTTCTCTGGATATATGCCCAGGAGTGGGATTGCTGGATCATATGGTAACTCTATTTTTCCTTTTTTAGAGAACCTGCATACTGTTCTCTATAGTGGCTGCACCAATTTACATTCCCACCAAAGGTGCAGGAGGGTTCCCATTTCTCTGCACGATCTCCAGCACTTATGATTTGTAGGCTATTTAATGATGGCCATTCTGACTGATGTGAGGTGATACCTCATTGTAGTTTTGAATTGCATTTCTCTAATAATTAGCAACATTGAGCATCTTTTCATGTGCCTGTTGGCCATCTGTGTGTCTTCTTTGGAGAAATGTCTATTTAGGTCTTCTGCCCATTTTTTGATTGTGTTGTGTTTTTTTTGATATTAAGCTGTATGAGCTGTTTGTATAATTTGGAAATTAATCCCTTATCAGTAACATCATTTGCAAATATTTTCTCCCAATCCATAGGTTGTCTCTTCGTTTTACTTATGGTTTCTTTTGCTGTGCAAAAGCTTTTAAGCTTAATTGGGTCTCATTTTTGTTTTTATTTCCATTACTCTAGGAGACAGATCCAGAAAAAATATTGCTGCAATTTATGCCACAGAGTGTTCTGCTTATGTTTTCCTCTGGGAGTTTTATAGTATCCGGTCTTACATTTAGGTCTGTAACCCATTTTTAGTTTATTTTTGTATATGGTATTAGAGAATGTCCTAATTTCATTCTTTTACATGTAGCTGTCCAGTTTTCCCAGCACCACTTATTGAAGAAACTGTCTTTTCTCCATTGTATATTCTTGCCTCCTTTGTCATAGATTAATTGACCATTAGTGCATGGGTTTATTTCTGGTCTTCTATCCTGTTTCATATGTCTGTTTTTGTGCCAGTACCATACTGTTTTGATTACTGTAGCTTTGTAGTATAGTCTGAAGGCAGTGAGCATGATTCCTCCAGCTCTGTTCTTCTTTCTCAAGATTGTTTTTGCTATTCGGGGTCTTTTGTGTTTCCATATAAATTAAAAAAAATTTTTTGCTCTGGTTCTGTGAAAAATGTTATTGGTAGTTTGATAGGGATTGCACTGTGTCTGTAGATTGCCTTGGGTATTATGGTCATTTTAACAATATTGATCCTTCCTATCCAAGAACATGGTATATCTTTTCACTTTTTGTGCATTGTCTTCAATTTCTTTCATTAGCATCTTATAGTTTTTGGAAAAGAGTTCTTTTGCCTCCTTCGGTAGGTTTATTTCTAGGTATTTTATTCTTTTGGGTGTGATGGTAAATAGGATTGTTTTCTTAATTTCTCTTTCTGATATTTTATTGTTAGTGTAGAGAAATGCAACACATTTCTGTATATTAATTTTGTATCCTTCAACTTTACCAAATTCATTGATGAGCTCTAGTAGTTTTCTGGTAACATCTTTAGGATTTTCTGTGTATAGCATTGTGTCATCTGCAAACAGTGACAGTTTTAATTCTTCTTTTCCAATTTAGATTCCTTTTATTTCTTTTTCTTCTCTGATTGCTGTGGCTAGGACTTCCAAAACTATGTTGTATAAAAGTGGCAAGAGTGGGCATCCTTGCCTTATTCCTGATCTTAGGGGAAATGTTTTCAGCTTTTCACCATTGAGTATGATGTTAGCTGTGGGTTTGTCATATATGACATTATTAGGTTGAGGTATGTTCCCTCTATGCCCACTTTCTGAAGAGTTTTTTTAAATCATAAATGGATGTTGAATTTTATCAGAAGCTTTTTATGCATCTATTGAGATGATCATATGGTTTTTCTTCTTCAGTTTGGTAACATGGTGTATCACATTCATTGATTATGGATATTGAAAAATCCTTGTATCACTGGAATAAATCCCACTTGATTATGGTATATGATCCTTCTAAGGTATTGTTGGAGTCAGTTTGTTAGTATTTTGTTGAAGATTTTTGCATCCATGTTCATCAGTGATAGTGGCCTGTACTTTTCCTTTTTTGCAATATCTTTGTCTGGTTTTGGTATCAGGGTGGTGGTGGCCTCATAGAATGAGTTCAGAAGTGTTCCTTCCTCTGCAATTTTTTGGAATAGTTTCAGAAGGGTAGGTGTTAACTCTTCTCTGAATGTTTGGTAGAATTCACCTGTGAAGCCATCTGGTCCTGGACTTTTGTTTGTTGGGAGTTTTAAAATTACTGATTCAATTTCAGTACCAGCCATTGGTCTGTTCATATTTTCTATTTCTTCCTGGTTCAGTCTTGGGAGATTGTACCTTTCTAAGAATTTGTCCATTTCTTCTAGGTTGTCCATTTTATTGGCATATAGTTGCTCATAGTAATCTCTTGTGTCCTTTGTATTTCTGTGATGTCAGTTGTAACTTCCCCTTTTTCATTTCTGATTTTATTGATTTGGACCCTCTCCCTTTTTTTCTTGATGAATCTGGCTAAAGATTTTTTAATATTGTTTGTCTTTTCAAAGAACTAACTTTTAGTCTCATTGATCTTTTCTATTTTTTTTGTGTGTGTGTATGTCTCTATTTCATTTATTTCTGCTCTGACCTTTATGATTTCTTTCCTTCCACTAACTTTTGCATGTCATTTGTTCTTCTGTTTCTAATTGCTTTAGGCATAAGGTTAGGTTGTTTATTTTAGATTTTTCTTGTTTCCTGAGGTAAGCTTGTATCACTATAAACTTCCCTCTTAGAACTGCTTTTGCTGCACCCCATAGGTTTTGGATTGTCATGTTTTCGTTTTCATTCATCTCCAGTTTTTTAAATTTCCTCTTTGATTTTTTCAGTGATCCATTGGTTGTTTAGTAGCATATTGTTCAGTAGCCTCCACATGTTTGTGTTTTTTGCAGTTTTTTTCTTGTAGTTGTTTTCTACCCTCATGGCGCAGTAGTCAGAAAAGATGCTTGATATGATTTCAGTTTCCTTAAATTGACTGAGGCTTGCTTTGTGGCCCAGCATGTGATCTACCATGGAGAATGTTTCATGTGCACTTGAAAAGAATGTGTATTCTGCTACTTTTGGATGGAATGCTCTATAATATCAGTTAAGTCCACCTAGTCTAATGTGTCATTTAAGGCCTGTGTTTCCTTATTGATTTTCTTTCTGGATGATCTGTTCATTGATGTAAGCGGGATGTTAAAATCCCCCACTATTATTGTATTACTGTCAATTTATCCTTCTATGTGTGTTAACATTTGCTTTATTTATTGAGGGGCTCCTAGGTTGGGTGCATATATATTTACAATTGTTATGTCTTCTTGGAATGATCCTTTGATCATTACATAGTGTCCTTCTTTGTCTCCTGTAAGTCTGTATTTTAAAGTCTATTTTGTCTGATATAAGTATTGCTACTCTGGCTTTCTTTTGATTTCCATTTATGTGGAATATAAAGTGTCATTTTTTTTAACATCTTTATTGAAGAATGATTGCTTTACAATGGTGTGTTAGTTTCTGCTTTATAACAAAGTGAATCAGTTATACATCTACATATGTTCCCATATCTCTTCCCTCTTGCATCTCCCTCCCTCCCACCCTCCCTACCCCACCCGATTAGGTGGTCACAAAGCACAGAGCTGATCTCCCTGTGCTATGCGGCTGCTTCCCACTAAATATCTATTTTATATTTGGTAATGTATATATGTTCATGCAACTCTCTCACTTTGTCACAGCTTACCCTTCCCCCTCCCCATATCCTCAAGTCAATTCTCTAGTAGGTCTGTGTCTTTATTTCCGTCTTATCCATAGGTTCTTCATGAACTTTTTAAAATTTTTCCTTAGATTCCATATATATGTGTTAGCATACGGTATTTGTTTTTCTCTTTCTGACTTACTTCACTCTGTATGACGGACTCTAGGTCCATCCACCTCACTACAAATACCTCAATTTCATTTCTTTCTACAGCTGAGTAATATTCCATTGTATATATGTGCCACATCTTCTTTATCCATTCTTCCAATGATGGACAATTAGGTTGCTTCCATGTCCTGACTATTTTAATGAACATTTTGGAACATAACTCTTTTTGAATTATGGTTTTCTCAGGGTATATGCCCAGTAGTGGGATTGCTGGGTCATATGGTAGTTTTATTTGTAGTTTTTTAAGGAACCTCCATACTGTTTTCCATAGTGGCTGTATCAATTTACATTCCAACCAGCAGTGCAAGAGTGTTCCCTTTTCTCCACACCCTCTCCAGCATTTATTGTTTCTAGATTTTTTGATGATGGCCATTCTGACTGGTGTGAGATGATATCTCATTGTAGTTTTTTTTTTTTTTTTTTACATCTTTATTGGGGTATAATTGCTTTACAATGGTGTGTTAGTTTCTGCTTTATAACAAAGTGAATCAGTCATACATAAACATATGTTCCCATATGTCTTCCCTGTTGCGTCTCCCTCCCTCCCACCCTCCCCATCCCACCCCTCCAGGCTGTCACAAAGCACCGAGCCAATATCCCTGTGGCATGCGGCTGCTTCCCACTAGCTATCTACCTTACTGCGTTTGTTAGTGTGTATATGCCCATGAGTCTCTCTCGCCCTGTCACAGCTCACCCTTCCCCCTCCCCATAACCTCAAGTCCGTTCTCTAAGAGGTCTGCGTCTTTATTCCTGCTTTACCCTTAGGTTTTTCATGACATTTTTTTTCTTAAATTCCATATATATGTGTTAGCATACGGTATTTGTCTCTCTCTTTCTGACTTACTTCACTCTGTATGACAGACTCTAGGTCTATCCACCTCATTACAAATAGCTCAATTTCGTTTCTTTTTATGGCTGAGTAATATTCCATTATATATATGTGCCACATCTTCTTTATCCATTCATCCGATGACGGGCACTTAGGTTGTTTCCATCTCCGGGCTATTGTAAATAGAGCTGCAATGAACATTTTGGTACATGTCTCTTTTTGAATTATGGTTTTCTCAGGGTATATGCCCAGTAGTGGGATTGCTGGGTCATATGGTAGTTCTATTTGTAGCTTTTTAAGGAACCTCCATACTGTTCTCCACAGTGGCTGTATCAATTTACATTCCCACCAACAGTGTAAGAGTGTTCCCTTTTCTCCACACCCTCTCCAGCATTTATTGTTTCTAGATTTTTTGATGATGGCCATTCTGACCGGTGTGAGATGATATCTCATTGTAGTTTTGATTTGCATTTCTCTAATGATTAGTGATGTTGAGCATTCTTTCATGTGTTTGTTGGCAGTCTGTATATCTTCTTTGGAGAAATGTCTATTTAGGTCTTCTGCCCATTTTTGGATTGGGTTGTTTGTTTTCTTGTTATTGAGCTGCATGAGCTGCTTGTAAATTTTGGAGATTAATCCTTTGTCAGTTGCTTCATTTGCAAATATTTTCTCCCATTCTGAGGGTTGTCTTTTGGTCTTCTTTATGGTTTCCTTTGCTGTGCAAAAGCTTTGAAGTTTCATTAGGTCCCATGTGTTTATTTTTGTTTTTATTCCCATTACTCTAGGAGGTGGGTCAGAAAGGATCTTGCTTTGATTTATGTCATAGAGTGTTCTGCCTATGTTTTCCTCTAAGAGTTTGATAGTTTCTGCCCTTACATTTAGGTCTTTAATCCATTTTGAGCTTATTTTTGTGTATGGTGTTAGGGAGTGATCTAATCTCATACTTTTACATGTACCTGTCCAATTTTCCCAGCACCACTTATTGAATAGGCTGTCCTTTCTCCACTGTACATTTCTGCCTCCTTTATCAAAGATAAGGTGTCCATATGTGCATGGGTTTATCTCTGGGCTTTCTATCCTGTTCCATTGATTTATATTTCTGCTTTTGTGCCAGTACCATACCGTCTTGATGACTGTAGCTTTGCAGTATAGTCTGAAGTCAGTAGCCTGAATCAGTAGCCTGATTCCTCCAGTTCCTTCTTTCGTTCTCAAGATTGCTTTGGCTATTCGGGGTCTTTTGTGTTTCCATACAAATTGTGAAATTTTTTGTTCTAGTTCTGTGAAAAATGCCATTGGTAGTTTGATAGGGATTGCATTGAATCTGTAGATTGCTTTGGGTAGTAGAGTCATTTTCACAATGTTGATTCTTCCAATCCAAGAACATGGTATATCTCTCCATCTATTTATATCATCTTTAATTTCTTTCATCAGTGTCTTATAATTTTCTGCATACAGGTCTTTTGTCTCCTTAGGTAGGTTTATTCCTAGATATTTTATTCTTTTTGTTGCAATGGTAAATGGGAGTGTTTTCTTGATTTCACTTTCAGATTTTTCATCATTAGTATATAGGAATGCCAGAGATTTCTGTGCATTAATTTTGTATCCTGCCACTTTACCAAATTCATTGATTAGCTCTAGTAGTTTTCTGGTAGCATCTTTAGGGTTCTCTATGTATAGGATCATGTCATCTGCAAACAGTGACAGCTTTACTTCTTCTTTTCCAATTTGGATTCCTTTTATTTCCTTTTCTTCTCTGATTGCTGTGGCTAAAACTTCCAAAACAATGTTGAATAAGAGTGGTGAGAGTGGGCAACCTTGTCTTGTTCCTGATCTTAGTGGAAATGCTTTCAGTTTTTCACCATTGAGGATGATGTTTGCTGTGGGCTTGTCATATATGGCCTTTATTATGTTGAGGCAAGTTCCCTCTATGCCTACTTTCTGCAGGGTTTTTATCATAAATGGGTGTTGAATTTTGTCAAAAGCTTTCTCTGCATCTATTGAGATGATCATATGGTTTTTCTCCTTCAATTTGTTAATATGGTTTATCACATTGATAGATTTGCGTATATTGAAGAATCCTTGCATTCCTGGAATAAACCCCACTTGATCATGGTGTATGATCGTTTTAATGTGCTGTTGGATTCTGTTTGCTAGTATTTTGTTGAGGATTTTTGCATCTATGTTCATCAGTGATATTGGCCTGTAGTTTTCTTTCTTTGTGACATCCTTGTCTGGTTTTGGTATCAAGGTGATGGTGGCCTCGTAGGAGTTAGGGAGTGTTCCTCCCTCTGCTATATTTTGGAAGAGTTTGAGAAGGATAGGTGTTAGCTCTTCTCTAAATGTTTGATAGAATTCGCCTGTGAAGCCATCTGGTCCTGGGCTTTTGTTTGTTGGAAGATTTTTAATCACAGTTTCAATTTCAGTGCTTGTGATTGGTCTGTTCATATTTTCTATTTCTTCCTGATTCAGTCTTGGCAGGTTGTGCATTTCTAAGAATTTGTCCATTTCTTCCAGATTGTCCATTTTATTGGCATAGAGTTGCTTGTAGTAATCTCTCATGATCTCTTTTATCTCTGCAGTGTCAGTTGTTACCTCTCCTTTTTCATTTCTAATTCTATTGATTTGAGTCTTCTCCCTTTTTTTCTTGATGAGTCTGGCTAGTGGTTTATCTATTTTGTTTATCTTCTCAAAGAACCAGCTTTTAGTTTTATTGATCTTTGCTATTGTTTCCTTCATTTCTTTTTCATTTATTTCTGATCTGATTTTTATGATTTCTTTCCTTCTGCTAGCTTTGGGGTTTTTTTGTTCTTCTTTCTCTAATTGCTTGAGGTGCAAGGTTAGGTTGTTTATTCGAGATGTTTCCTGCTTCTTAAGGTGGGCTTGTATTGCTATAAACTTCCCCCTTAGAACTGCTTTTGCTGCATCCCACAGGATTTGGGTCGTTGTGTCTCCATTGTCATTTGTTTCTAGGTATTTTTTGATTTCCTCTTTGATTTCTTCAGTGATCTCTTCATTATTAAGTAGTGTATTGTTTAGCCTCCATGTGTTTGTATTTTTTACAGATCTTTTCCTGTAATTGATATCTAGTCTCATGGCATTGTGGTCAGAAAAGATACTTGATACAATTTCAATTTTCTTAAATTTACCAAGGCTTGATTTGTGACCTAAGATATGATCTATCCTGGAGAATGTTCCATGAGCACTTGAGAAAAATGTGTATTCTGTTGTTTTTGGATGGAGTGTCCTATAAATATCAATTAAGTCCATCTTGTTTAATGTATCATTTAAAGCTTGTGTTTCCTTATTTATTTTCATTTTGGATGATCTGTCCATGGGTGAAAGTGGGGTGTTTAAGTCCCCTACTATGAATGTGTTACTGTCGATTTCCCCTTTTATGGTTGTCAGTATTTGCCTAATGTATTGAGGTGCTCCTATGTTGGGTGCATAAATATTTACAATTGTTATATCTTCTTCTTTGATCGATCCCTTGATCATTATGTAGTGTCCTTCTTTGTCTCTTTTAATAGTCCTTATTTTAAAGTCTATTTTGTCTGATATGAGAATTGCTACTCCAGCTTTCTTTTGGCTTCCATTTGCATGGAATATCTTTTTCCATCCCCTTACTTTCAGTCTGTATGTGTCTCTAGGTCTGAAGTGGGTCTCTTGTAGACAGCATATATAAGGGTCTTGTTTTTGTATCCATTCAGCTAATCTGTGTCTTTTGGTGGGAGCATTTAGTCCATTTACATTTAAGGTAATTATCGATATGTATGTTCCTATTCCCATTTTCTAAATTGTTTTGGGTTCGTTATTATAGGTCTTTTCCTTCTCTTGTGTTTCTTGCCTAGAGAAGATCCTTTAGCATTTGTTGTAAAGCTGGTTTGGTGGTGCTGAACTCTCTCAGCTTTTGCTTGTCTGTAAAGGTTTTAATTTCTCCATCAAATCTGAATGAGATCCTTGCTGGGTAGAGTAGTCTTGGCTGCATGTTTTTCTCCTTCATCACTTTCAGTATGTCCTGCCACTCCCTTCTGGCTTGTAGGGTTTCTGCTGAGAGATCAGCTGTTAACCTTATGGGGATTCCCTTATGTGTTATTTGTTGTTTTTCCCTTGCTGCTTTTAATATGCTTTCTTTGTATTTAATTTTTGACAGTTTGATTGATATGTGTCTTGGCGTATTTCTCCTTGTATTTATCTTGTATGGGACTCTCTGTGCTTCCTGGACTTGATTAACTATTTCCTTTCCCATATTAGGGAAGTTTTCAACTATAATCTCTTCAAATATTTTCTCAGTCCCTTTCTTTTTCTCTTCTTCTTCTGGAACCCCTATAATTCGAATGTTGGTGCGTTTAATGTTGTCCCAGAGGTCTCTGAGACTGTCTTCAGTTCTTTTCATTCTTTTTTCTTTATTCTGCTCTGCAGTAGTTATTTCCACTATTTTATCTTCCAGGTCACTTATCCGTTCTTCTGCCTCAGTTATTCTGCTATTGATCCCATCTAGAGTACTTTTAATTTCATTTATTGTGTTGTTCATCGTTGCTTGTTTCATCTTTAGTTCTTCTAGGTCCTTGTTAACTGATTCTTGCATTTTGTCCAATCTATTGTCCATTCTATCTCCAAGATTTCGGATCAACCTTACTATCATTATTCTGAATTCTCTTTCAGGTAGACTGCCTATTTCCTCTTCATTTGTTAGGTCTGGTGCATTTTTATCTTGCTCCTTTATCTGCTGTGTGTTTTTCTGTCTTCTCATTTTGCTTATCTTACTGTGTTTGGGGTCTCCTTTTTGCAGGCTGCAGGTTTGTAGTTCCTCCTGTTTTTGATGTCTGTCTCCAGTGGCTAAGGTTGGTTCAGTGGGTTGTGTAGGCTTCCTGGTGGAGGGGGCTAGTGCCTGTGTTGTGGTGGATGAGGCTGGATCTTGTCTCTCTAGTGGGCAGGTTCACGTCTGGTGGTGTGTTTGGGGGCGTCTGTGGCCTTATTATGATTTTAGGCAGCCTCTCTGCTAATGGGTGGGGTTGTGTTCCTGTTTTGCTAGTTGTTTGGCATAGGTTTTCCAGCACTGTGGCTTGCTGGTCGTTGAGTGAAGCTGGGTGCTGGTGTTAAGATGGAGGTCTCTGGGAGATTTTCGCCATTTGATATTATGTGGAGCTGGGAGGTCTCTTGTTGATCAGTGTCCTGAAGTTGGCTGTCCTACCTCAGAGGCAGAGCCCTGCCTCCTGGTTGGAGCACCAAAAGCTTTTCATCCACAGGCTCAGGATAAAAGGGAGAAAAAGTAGAGGGAATTAGTAGAAGTATGAGGAAAGAAAGAAGGAAAGGAGGGTAGGAAGGAAGGAAGAAAGAAAGAAAGAAGCAAAGAAGGCAAGAAGGCAAGAAGGAAAGAAAGGAGGGAGGGAGGGAGGGAGGAAGGAAGGAAGGAGGGAAAGAAGGAAAAAAGACAGAAAGAAAGAAGATACAGTAAAAATAAAATAAAGTATAATAAAGTTATTGAATTAAAAACTTCTTATTTAGAAAAAAAAAAAGGGACGGAAAGAACCTTAGGACAAATGTTGGAAGCAAAGCTATACAGACAAAATCTTACACAGAAGCATACACATACACCCTCACTAAAAGAGGTAAATGGGGAAAAATCCTAAATCTTGCTATCAGAGACCACCTCCTCAATTTGGGATGATTCGTTGTCTAAAGGAGGGAAGGAAGGACGGAAAGAAAGAAAGAAAGAACGAAGGTAAAGTATAATAAGGTTATTAAAATTAATTATTAAGAAAAAAAATTTTTTAAAAAACATGGACGGATAGAACCCTAGGACAAATGGTGGAAGCAAGACTATACAGACAAGATCTCACACAGAAGCATACACATACACATTCACAAAAAGAGGAAAGGGGAAAAAATCATAGATCTTGCTCCTAAAGTCCACTTCCTTAATTTGGGATGATTGGTTGTCTATTCAGGTATTCCACAGATGCAGGGTACATCAAGTTGATTGTGGAGCTTTAATCCGCTGCTTCTGAGGCTGCTGGGAGAGATTTCCCTTTCTCTTCTTTGTTCTCACAGCTCCCAGGGCTAAGCTTTGGATTTGGCCCTGCCACTGCATGTAGATCGCTGGAGGGCGTCTGTTTTTTGCTCAGACAGGATGGGGTTAAAAGAGCCGCTGATTGGGGGCTCTGGCGCACTCAGGCCGGCGGGGACGGAGAGGCACAGAGTGCGGGGCGGGCCTGCGGTGGCAAAGGCCGGCGTGACTTTGCACCAGCCTGAGGCGCGCTGTGCGCTCTCCCGGGGAAGTTGTCCCTGGATCCCGGGAACCCGGCAGTGGCGGGCTGCACAGGCTCCGCGGAAGAGGGGTGTGGAGAGTGACCTGTGCTCGCACACAGGCCCCTCGGTGGCGGCAGCAGCAGCCTTAACGTCTCCCGCCCGCCTCTGGGGTCCGCGCTTTTAGCCGCGGCTCGCGCCCGTCTCTGGATTCCGCGCTTTCAGCCGCGGCTCGCGCCCGTCTCTGGATTCCGCGCTTTCAGCCGCGGCTCGCGCCCGTCTCTGGATTCCGCGCTTTCAGCCGCGGCTCGCGCCCGTCTCTGGGGTTCGCGCTTTTAGCCGCGGCTCGCGCCCGTCTCTGGAGTTCCTTTAAGCAGCGTTCTTAAACCCCTCTCCTCACGCCCCAGGAAACAAAGAGGGAAGGAAAAGTCTCCTGCCTCTTCTGCAGGTGCAGGCTTTTCCCCGGACTCCCTCCCGGCTAGCTGTGGTGCACTAACCCCTTCAGGCTATGTTCAAGCCGCCAACCCCAGTCCTCTCCCTGCGCTCAGGCCTCAGCTCGCAGCCCCGCCCGCCCCGGCGGGTGAGCAGACAAGCCTCTCGGGCTGGTGAGTGCCGGTCGGCACCGATCCTCTGTGCGGGAATCTCCCCGCTTTGCCCTCCGCACCCGTTGCTGTGCTCTCCTCCGCAGCTTCGAAGCTCCCCCCTCCGCCTCCCGCAGTCTCCCCCCGCGAAGGGGCTTCCTAGAGTGTGGAAACTTTTCCTCCTTCACCGCTCCCTCCCACTGGTGCAGGTGCCGTCCCTATTCTTTTGTCTCTGTTTTTTCTTTTGCCCTACCCAGGTACGTGGGGGAGTTTCTTGCCTTTTGGGAGGTCTGAGGTCTTCTGCCAGCCTTCAGTAGGTGTTCTGTAGGAGTTGTTCCACGTGTAGATGTATTTCTGGTGTATCTGTGGGGAGGAAGGTGATCTCCGCGTCTTACTCTTCCGCCATCTTCCGCCTTCCTCCTAAAGTGTCATTTTTAATAGAGGTCTCAGTTCAAGAGAAAGCTCAGAGGAAGAGGATGTGCTTAGAAGACAGCTTCTGGACCAGGTAGCCTAATGTGAGATCAGATAAGGCACAAGACCACAGCTAGGACTCAAAACCCCGAAGGCATCATCTGGAGCAGACTGCATTCTGGACTTGGTGCCCTTTTTTTTTTTATTACAGTGTCATCACTGTCATCAAAATAGGTAAGCTGTTTCAACTCCCAGACCATGGAGGTAAATTCATACACCATATGGCTACTTCCTGAGCAGAGCTCCTGGCTCAAATGCTTTCCTAACCTCTTAAATTTACATAATTTCTAATTTCCTAAATCTAGACTCTTTAGTGGTTATCTCACCAGAAAACACTGTTATAAGCATTCTTTGTCCACAGCTATGTACCTAGATCTGCAAATCTGTATATAGAGTCACTGTCTCTCACTGTGATGCATTCACTGAAGGGCCTTCATTAACATTATCCCATTAATCACCACAACCAGAATTCTATTTGGTGGAAGAAGCTAAGGAGGTTAAGCCCATGCCCAGATAATCACTGAGGAGAAGAGCTGGGGTGCAAACTTGAGCACCCAGCTCTAAGACCTGTGCTTTGAACCTGGGTGTTGGAGAAACCTTCCTCTTGAGAACCCACCCATCAGACAACAGGGTTCCCATCTAGCTATATCCTGTTCTGTTATTTATTATTGCAGAGCAGGCCACCCCCAAACATGGTGGTATAGAACAACAACTGTTTTATCATGTTTTCAAATTGTGAGGGTCAGTAATTCAGAGAGGGCACAGTGAGAATGGCTCTTCTTTTCTCCATGGTGTCTCAGCCCTCAGCTGGGAAGACTCAAGTGGCTGGAGGCTGGCATATCTGGGGCTGGAGGATCCACTTCCAATATGGCTTCTTCACTCACACCTGGTACCTTGGTTGGGATGGCAGTCATCTGTAACATTGACTTGTGGTATCTTAGCTTCATAGAGGGAATTCTTACATGGACTCAGGGCTCCAAGACTGAGTGCCCCCATGAAGGTGGAGCTGCCTCCCTTTATTAGCCTTGAACATCACCAAGCCTCACTTCTTCTATCCAGTATTGGTCAAGATGTCTCAAACCTGCTCATATATAACAGGACACTACTGAGTCCTCTCAGTAGAGGACTGTCAAAAAACTTGTAGCCATGTTTTAAAACCACTATATCTGTTAAAATTTTGTGTCAGTAAGTAAGTGTATTGAGCACTTTAGATCCTGACATATACCAAGGAAAAAGTACAAACACATTGTTTGGTTTATTTCTTCTTTTTAAATTAACTAATTGAGAAAATTTGGGTCTCTATTTGCTTGAAGGCATTTTCTTCCCCATCACTATGGTGATACAGTAGGAAGGGTATCAGCCCAGGAGAGAAGAGCAGGTGGACACCATCCTTCTGTGAGATGTCAACTGAAAGGAAACCAAAAAACTCTGCCACCTTGGCTTTAGTTCAGACTCAGAATCAGTCCACTTAGTCAAAGTTTCCATTGTACAGCTGAGAAGGCTTAGGCTCAAAGAAGAGGAAAGATTTAACCAGAGCTGTGTGGTCCAATATGGTAGCCACTAGCCACATGAGGCTATTTAAATTGAAATGAACTAAATTTAAAATTTAGTTTCTTGGTTACATTTCAGATGCTCTACAGCTGCATGTGGCTGGTGGCTACTGTGTTGAATAGTGCAGATACAGAGCATTTCTATCATTGCAGAAAGTTCTCTTAAATGGTGTTGTTCTAGAGTCACACAACCAGTCTAGTCTAGTATAAAGCTGAATCCTAGTCTGGACCACCCTCCACTGTTGACCAAGCCCTGAAATTTTTTGCAGGGAGGCCTCAGTGAACTGGGACATTGTGTTCAGGGACTCAAAGCACATCTCAAAGGACAGAAACTGCCTCTTCTTTTTGTCTGTGGATTTTAGTCTGGCTGACTCTCTGATTAACCAAGTGACATTTCCAGGTATGTGAAAGATGCTGAAGGGCTTGGGCTGAGGGAAGAAGGAATGGGTGGCCCTGGGGTGCCTGCTGGGGATAGGGAGGACCCAAGAGATAAATTTATTTAGCAGCACTATGGGGGGCTAGCTTCAGAGTGGGGTTGAGCCCCCTGCCGGAAGAGGGAGGCTCCCCTACTTTCACTGTAGTAGAGACAACTGTGTAACCAACACTCCTTTGGCTATAGTCCTGGCCTGTCAGGAGGCCTCCACCGCTGCTCTTAGGCCTGGCTGCTCTAAGGTGTCACCTCCCATCTTGGACAAGGTTCCAAAGCCAGTTTCCCTCCCTTCATAGGCCTCTTAGATCTGCCAAACACCAGCATCCTCCTGCCCACTTCAGGCCAACACTGCTGCCCTCTTAGCTGCTGCAGCAGGGAGAGAGCTGTCAGCACCCTCTCTATTCCATTGCCAGGTACCAGCAAAGCCTCTATGGCCTTGTGTCCTCTCAAAGGCTGAGCAGCAGAGGCCTGAGTCCTGGCTCCTGCTCCACCCCCAGCCTTTTATGAGACCTTGGCCAAGTCAGTTCATCTCTACAGACTTCAGTGTCTCAACTGCAAAATGAAGGTGAGGTGGTTTAGGTCAGTGCTTCTCAAACTTTACACAAATCTCCTGGGGAATATTGGTAAAATGCAGATTCTGATTCTGTAGGTCTGGGGTGGGGCCTGGGATTCTACATTTCTAATAAGCTCCCAGGTGATGCTTCAGCTGCTGCTCTGCAGTGGCAAGGATTCAGTGTTGTCCTATACAGCTTTCTGCAATGGCAGAAATGTCCTGTATTTGAGCTCTCCAATGTGGCAGCCACTAGTCACAGTGGCTATTTTGCGCTTGAAATGTGGCTAGTGAGTCCAAGGAAGTGACTTATAAATTTTATTAATTTAAGCTTCAGTGGCTACCATCTTGAACAACGTGGATAAATAATCTCTATGATCTGCCACTGACTAGCTGTGTGAATTTGGACAGGTCATTTAATCTTTCAGAACATGAGCTTTTCCACTAGTGAAAAGAAGGGAGGGATAGCTCTTCCTTCTTAATAAGGTTATTGGTAAGAGTGGTGGTAAGTTATAGAATATAGACTGTACAGGTGTGGGATATATAGTGACAATATTATTATTATTATTATATAACATAGAATGGTGGGAAGGAAAAGGGCACTGGAGTCAGACAAACCTGGGTTCAAACACCATTTCCAGTACTTTCTAGCTCTATCTTTGGCCCTCTTGAGCCTCAGTTTTCTCACCTCTAAATGGCAAATAACAGTAACTCTTTCACAGGACTGTTAAGAGAACTAAATGGGTTAAGGGTCAAGAAATGACCGGTAGAGTGCCTGGACACAGTAGGTGGCTCAGTTTATGTTGAAATGTCACAGTGGAGCCACTCAGGGTCAGTGGACCTAGGGTTCAAATCCTGGACCTAGCACTCAGCAGTGTAAACTTGACCAGTTTTTTAATCTCTATTTGCCTCTGTTTTATCATCTTTCAAATGAAGATCATAATACTTGTCATAAAAGGTTCAATTATTTATTAATTTTTCCAGTCAACAAACATTAATTGAGCTCTTTACATATCAGACTCTGCCAGGTACTTGAAATATAATGCCAAGTAGAAACAGAAACTCTTCATACGATCTACTATGAGCTAAATCAACCATCATAAAAAGTACAGAGTACTGTGAAGCAGAGGTACCTGATGCTGCAGGTGTCTGTAATTTCCACCCTGGGGAAGAGGAATTGCCTGGGTATGAACACACATTTGCCAACTGGAAGTTGGAGGTGTGGGTCTGGAGCTGGGAGGAGAGGCTTGACTAAGGATAGGAATTCGTGAGTTATCTACTCATTGAGCTGTTGGAGAGCAAAGGAGACAAGATTTGTAAAGGGTCGAGCACAGTATACATCTGAGGGGCTCAGTGTGTGGCTGTCTCCTGTCTCCTTCCATCCATGGAGCTTTGGAGCACACCACATGCTGGCAGAGCAGAGGCAAGCCCAGCCTCTGTATTGGAAACTCCCATCATTGTTGCAGCTCAAGTCTTCCTGAATTTGGAACAATTCCTTTCTCTGGTTGGAACAATTCATCAACAAATCTGGATGCACCAAATAAAACACCATCATAAATTTACTAATTGGTGTATATTTTACTAGTTCCCAGGTGACCAAACACCCCTAAATTCAATCTAGAGGGGAATGAGCTTTGAACTGATTCTCTTTTCCCAGGAGATCCAATGACCTGGCTTAACTGTATAGTTACTGGCCTATATGCAGCCCCCTCTGAGCTTCTGCTGCGTTTGTAGCCTGTAAAAATGAAAGGATAGCTTACATTGGTGAAGGCTAGTAATTTTGATTAATTAAAGCATCTGGTTTCCTTCAAAAGGAAGAGGCTTGTCTTGAGAGATGGGACTATGTCTTGAACTTCTGTATCTCTGCATGACCATCAGCACTGTGGTTTCACTTGGAGTATTGGCTATCTGGATGACTCAGTTACCCTCACCCCTACCCCAGGGCAGATTACATCCTCTAAGCAGATGTTATAAGAAAAACAACAGCCGGCCCCTCTGTCCTAAAGCCCTCATACTGAAACTTACTTCCTTTTCCACTTTCAAATACTCTTAGGACTGAGTCAGTTCCCCGAAAATCAATTATTAGAAAGCAAACTTGCTAAATAATCAATTCACCTATTGATTAATATGCCAAAATTACCAAATTGGATACTTTGCAGTATATGACTAGAGTGTTTAGCCACTTTAACAGGAATTTAATATATTACACTTAATATAATGTCTCATTTTTGCTACTAATGGTGTTAAATAAACATATTTTATCATTAGGAATGCTATATCAGCATTTCACATGGGAATTTTTCAATTTATGCTTATATTTATGTGGAACTGTTTTAACTGATAGCTACTTTTGATTTTCTTTGTATGCTTTAGAATATAAATTTTAATTTAATCTCGTTTAAATGGATTTACTTTGTATGTTTTCAAATTTAAAATTACACTTTTGATTTACTCCATGTTGAAGATTTAGTTTTAATTTAAATTTAATTTAAAATTCTTATGCATTTCCAATATTTTTAAACATAAATTAAATGTTGAATTGCTAGGAATACAAAATTAAGTTAGATATGCAGTTTGAGGAATTGGTGAATAGTACTGAAAAGTGCTTGATGTTTAGAAAAATGGAAAATGACACTGGAGTACAATAGAAATCAGAATTGTCTAAAAAACCCATTACCTATACAGTGTAAATTTGCAGCATTCAATAAAGAAAAATTGAGATCTATTGATCCTGTAGCTATTATGAGAAATAGTCCATTTCTTGTGACAAAAGTGACATTGTCCCTTTTTGGTAAATCAGCTAAGCAACTAGAAATATATTTTTAAATGTCAATTTTGGTTTTTGCCAATCTTCTTTCAGTTTTAGTATTTTTCAGATGTTAATCTACCTTGGTTTTCAGTCATTAGTAACCACATTTTAAAGTGCAAAATGGTTACTCCTGCTACTTTCAAGTTGATTCTTCCTTGACTATATGCCTGATCCTTGGCACATGACAAGTGTGGGAAATCTCTTCTGGTCATCCTCAGATCCCTTCCACTGCTTTTGCTGTACCTTTTCCCCTTGAATGTTTCTGCACACAGCTGCCAAGTGGATGTAAATTTTTAGTTAACTTTAAATTAAAACAAAAATAACTTAACTTTAAACAGTACTCAAAATAAAGCAGAATTTTATAACATTAATTTGTAATTTAAAATTTAATTACAGATTCAAAACCATCCCAAAGGAATCAGAATTAGTTAGAAGACAATTCTTAATGAAAAGATAAAAGCATTTCCTCTATTATCAAGAACAAGACAAGGATGTCCATTCTCACCACTTTTATTCAACATAGCACTGGAAGTCCTAGCCATAGCAATCAGAGAAGAAAAAGAAATAAAAGAAATTCAAATTTGAAAGAAGTGAAACTGTCACTGTTTGCAGATGACAAAATACTATACATAGAAAATCCTGAAGACACCTCCAAAAAACTATTAGAACTCATCAATGAATTCAGTAAAGTTTCAGGATACAAAATTAATATACAGGAATCTGTTGCATTTCTATACATTAAAAATGAACTACCAGAAAGAGAAATTAAGAAAACAATTAAACATCACAACATATGAATTTGGTAAATTTAGTGAATTAGTTATTTGGCAAATTGATTTAAAAACTGGCTTCCTGGGAATTTTCTTTCAGCCAATTGGCCTTTCAGGGAATTAGCTTTCACCAAATGGGCATTCATTGAAATGATTTTCACAGAACTGGTGATATCTACCCCTTTCCACATTTTATGCCATATGCCCACTGAATGCTGCAGGGGCCTGGGAACTTATCTTCTCACTTTGGTTCTCCTGGGAGGGAGTTTCACTGGTATCACGAGAAGATCATGGGTTTTGGGACACACTGCCTTGGGGTCAGATCCTGTCTCTGCTACTCTTTAAATGTGAACTTGAGCAAACCTCCTAACCCACTTCTGCCTGTTTCCTGATGTGTCCTGATCCCTGCTTCACAGATTTATAGCATGAACTAAATAGCTATGTATATAAAATGTTTGGTGTCCCTGATAACTATATTCCATATATTCGGCCTAAATACCCCTTCTTTAATTTCTCCCCTGCTACTGTGAATGTTTGTGTCCACGAAAAATCCATAGGTTGAAATCCTAGTGCCTGTTTTGATGGTATTAGGTTGGGCCTTTGGGGGGTGATTAGATCATGAGCGCAGAGCCCTCATGAATGAGAGTAATGCTCTTATAAAAGAGGTCCTGGAGAGAGCTCCCTTGTTCTTCCTACCACCTGAGGGCACGATGAGGAGTTGGCAGTCTGCAACCTGATAAAGGACTCTCACCAGAACCTGATCATGCCAGCACCCTGATCTTGGACCTCCAGTCTCCCAGAATTGGGGAAAATAAATGTCTGTTGTTTATAAGCCATCCAGTCTGTGGTATTTTGTTACAGTAGCCAGAACAGACTAAGACACCCTCCTTGGCCATTCTCCTGTACCCCAGTGCCATGCAGACTATCAGATCTTTGGACCTTGTGACAACTCTGAGTTCAGCCATTGATAGCTGCCATCCCATGCTTATTCCTTCTTAGCAGAGCAAGCTCCATAAACCCTCATTCCTTCTCAGACTGTTCAGAGACAACAGCACATTTCAAGGGGAAATTAATTGTTAAGTCAATGTGAAGCTGAGCAGAAAGGAGACTTAGGGCTGGCACCATGATAGAGGGAGGGAACTCCTAAAAGGCCTTGCCTGGAAGATTTGATACTCCACAGGCTTCAACAGTCACCTCAGAAAGGCCGGACACTCCCTGAAACTGTGTGCAGAAGAACTGAAAGATGAACCACCTAAATAGAAACCAAACTTCACAAGCATGAATTTCTGCAATGACACCCTAGTGCTGGGTACCCCGTGAGGGGCCAGGCTAGGAGACTGAGGTCACACTGCCCTTGGTCTCTCTCTTTCTCCACCAGTTGCCCATGAGCTTCTGACACTTTCCAGGAAGTATAAATGAGACACAAACCCTCTAGCCTGGAGATCCGAGAAGCCACATGACCCCTTGGAACAGCTAGTATTTGCTGAGCAGTTTAAAAAAGAGTACTAGTGTCAGAGAGCCACCTGATAGCCCTCCTAGGGAACTTCTAAACTCATCCTCCTTGGGGAGCCACAGATTGGGCTCAACTAATGTGCCCCCATATGTAACCTGAACTTAATACAGCTCTATTGTTCTTGTCAATTGCATGCCTGGAAAATACAGGCCCCAGGTTTCTGTCTTGTGTTAGAGGAGAGATTCTGAGTCAAAGTACAACTGGGGAATCCATCTTGCTGGTGCCAGAAAGATCCCCCAGCCAGTAATGGCAGGCCCTGGAAGGGGCAAGGGACTTAGCGTTTGCTTCAGTTGATTTTGATATATTTGAGAACACTTTCTTAAATGCCAGAGCTGGCTTTTGTTTATCCTTGGATGAGAGAAGATAAGTTGGTTCAAAATGACTCTGGTTTGAGAGGACGGTCTCCCAAAGCCCCACTAGAAATAGACTGAAATCATGAATAATGTTGAGACTTGCACATGAGGCAGTCCAGCCTGCCATTCCCTGGAGCAGGAGAGCCTGTTAGCCAAGGGGATTAGACCAGATTGTTTAAACCCAGGGCTGCTGTGTCTAGCCTAAGGCTCTGTGCAGTTTACTCCTAGACAATCTCTCGATTTATGAGTCTAAATCACATGGAGCGCTACTGTGAATCAACAGCGCTCATCCCTTGCAAGTTTTGAAGATAAGAGCTCCAGATGGGAGGCTTCCCTGGACCCAGGGAAGAAGAGAAGGACTGTATTTTCTAAGTCCATGAAAAAACATTAAACTGCTTTTTGGGCATCTCTGGCAGGCTTCTGAAATACAAGGAGGAGGAGAGTGACATTTTTAAGATCTCTTCTTTGCTGTGATCTGACTTGGTCTCAATGAAGCAAGGGGAAGAGTGAAAAATGGTCACACCTATTGGAGATACCGAGTTAGGGGTACTCTCTCCTCTCTATGGAAGGTCTTTGCTGTACAGGACCCTTGACCCTCTTGAAACAAACATGACCTCAATCCTTCCAGAAACATAAAGTCTTTGGCTGGAAAGGATGTCCATCTGGATTCTCTAGTTCAGTCCCCTGCCTCAGCTGTTGGACTGTAACCAGACTTTTTCTCAAAAGCCACTTACATTGGGTTTCAAGGGTCTTTAGGTACTGTCTGCTTTCATCTCACAACCTCAGAGAAAGAGAGCTAAAGGAATTCGGAGTATACAATTTGGCAGTTCTAAAGTCAAAAAATCTAAGGACTGGAAAAATGTTGTGACTTGCTTAAATCGGCACATCAATTAGAATCAGAGACTGGACCATGATAAAGAAGTCTTTCCCCCTAGTCCTGAGCCCCTTCAGCAGGATCCCACCATGCTCTCCAGTTCCACCAAACCTGTGTCTGCTTAGGGATGTTTAATTGCCTTTGTGGGGGTCACTTTTTTTCCCCCTTCTAAACAGCTATCCTTAGCCTTGATGGGGATAATGGGCCATGCAGAATAGTATCATCTTTATGTTCTCCTTTTTCTTTTTTATTTTTCTGGTATGTTACTTTTTAATTTTTTTTTAAACTAAGACTCTACTTTTTAGAGCAGTTTTAGGCTTACAACGAAATTATATAGATATTTCTCACATGCTTCCTGCCTCACACAAGCATACCCTCCCCATTACCAACATCACTCACCAGAAAGGCACATTTTTTACAAAAGATGAACCTACATTGACACATCATAATCGCTCAAAGTCCGTAGTCTACCTTAGGGGTATGGGTTTGGACAAAAGTATAATGGAATTATAATATTATACAGAGTATTTGTACTGCCCTAAAATTTCTCTGTGTACTGCCTATTCTCTCCCCTGTCACTCCTGGCAACGAATGATATTTTTGTTTCCAAAGTATGTCATTTGTGTTAGACATACATACATACAGTATGTAGCCTTTTCAGATTGGCTTCTTTCATGTAGTAATATGAATTTAAGTTTCCACCATATCTTTTCATGGCTTAATAGCTCAGTTCTTTTTTTAACATCTTTATTGGAGTATAATTGCTTTACAATGGTGTGTTAATTTCAGCTGTATAACAAAATGAATCAGCTAAACATATACATATATCCCCATATCTCCTCTCTCTTCCATCTCCCTCCCACCCTCCCTATCCCACCCCTCTAGGTGGTCACAAAGCACTGAATAGCTCAGTTCTTTTTAGTATTGAATAATATTTCATTGTCTGGATGTACATACCGTAGTTCATTTATCCATTCACCTACTGAAGGACATCTTGGTTGCTTCAAAGTTTTGGAAATTATGAATAAAGCTGCTATAAACATCTGTGTGCACGTTTTTGTGCAGACACAAATTTTTAACTCCTTGGGTAAATACCAAGCGGTATGATTGCTGGAACATACAGTAAGAGTATGTTTAGTTTTGTAAGACATTGCTAAACTGTCTTTCAAAGTGGCTGTACCAATTTGCATTCCCACCAGCAGTGCATGAATGTCCCTGTTGCCCCACATCCTCATCAGCATTTGGTGTTGTGGGTGTTCTGGATTTTGTCCATTCTGATAGGTGTGTAGTGGTATCTCATTGCAGTTTTAATCTGCATTTTCTTGATGACATATGATGTGGAGTCTCTTTTCATCTGCTTATTTATTGTCTATATATCTTCTTTGATGGGTTGTCTGTTAAAGTCTTTAGCCCATTTAAGAATTCAGGTTGTTTATTTTCTTATTGTTGAATTTTAAAAGTTCTTTGTGTACTTTGGATAAAAATCCTTTATCAGATGTGTCTTTTGCAAATATTTTCTCCAAGTCTGTGGCTTGTCTTCTAATTCTCTTGATATTGCCTTTCACAGAGCAGTGGTTTTTAATTTTAAGGAAGTCTAGCTTATCAATTGTTTCTTTCATGGATTGTGTCTTTGGAGTTGTATCTAAAAAGATATCACCAATCCAAGGTCATCTAGGTTCTCTCTTCTGTTATCTTCTAGGGAATTTATGGTTTCGAATTTCACACTTCGATTCAGGATCCATTTCGAGTTAATTTTTGTGAAGGGTGTAAGGTCTGTGTTGAGATTTATTTTTTGGTACATATGCCCATTTGTTCCAGCACCATTTGTTGAAGAGACTGTCTTTTTTTTTTTTTTACATCTTTATTGGAGTATAATTGCTTTACAATGGTGTGTTAGTTTCTGCTTTATAACAAAGTGAATCAGTTATACATATACATAGGTTCCCATATCTCTTCCCTCTTGCATCTCCCTCCCTCCCACCTTCCCTATCCCACCCCTGTAGGTGGTCACAAAGCACCAAGCTGACCTCCCTGTGCTATGCGGCTGATTCCCACTAGCTATCTATTTTACATTTGGTAGTGTATATATGTCCATGCCACTCTCTCACTTTGTCACAGCTTACCTTTCCCCCTCCCCATATCCTCAAGTCCATTCTCTAGTAGGTCTGTGTCTTTATTCCTGTCTTACCCCTAGGTTCTTCAAGACATTTTTTTTCCTCTTAGATTCCATATATATGTGTTAACATATGATATTTGTTTTTCTCTTTCTGACTTACTTCACTCTGTATGACAGACTCTAGGTCCATCCACCTCACTACAAATAACTCAATTTCGTTTCTTTTTATGGCTGAGTAATATTCCATTGTATATATGTGCCACATCTTCTTTATCCATTCATCCTATGATGGACACTTAGGTTGTTTCCATCTCCGGGCTATTGTAAATAGAGCTGCAATGAACATTTTGGTACATGACTTTTTTTGAATTATGGTTTTCTCAGGGTATATGCCCAGTAGTGGGATTCCTGGGTTGTATGGTAGTTCTATTTTTAGTTTTTTAAGGAACCTCCATACTGTTTTCCATAGTGGCTGTACCAATTCACATTCCCACCAGCAGTGCAAGAGTGTTCCCTTTTCTCCACACCCTCTCCAGCATTTATTGTTCCTAGATTTTTTGATGATGGCCATTCTGACCAGTGTGAGATGATATCTCATTGTAGTTTTGATTTGCATTTCTCTAATGATTAATGATGTTGAGCATTCTTTCATGTGTTTGCTGGCAGTCTGTATATCTTCTTTGGAGAAATGTCTATTTAGGTCTTCTGCCCATTTTTGGATTGGGTTGTTTGTTTTTTTTTGTTATTGAGCTGCATGATCTGCTTGTAAATTTTGGAGATTAATCCTTTGTCAGTTGCTTCATTTGCAAATATTTGCTCCCATTCTGAGGGTTGCCTTTTTGTCTTGTTTATGGTTTCCTTTGCTGTGCAAAAACTTTGTTTCATTCGGTCCCATTTGTTTATTTTTGTTTTTATTTCCATTTCTCTAGGAGGTGGGTCAAAAAGGATCTTGCTGTGATTTATGTCATAGAGTGTTCTGCCTATGTTTTCCTTTAAGAGTTTGATAGTTTCTGGCCTTACATTTAGATCTTTAATCCATTTTGAGCTTATTTTTATGTATGGTGTTAGGGAGTGTTCTAATCTCATACATTTACATGTACCTGTCCAGTTTTCCCAGCACCACTTATTGAAGAGGCTGTCTTTTCTCCACTGTACATTCCTGCCTCCTTTATCAATGGTAAGGTGACCATATGTGCGTGGGTTTATCTCTGGGTTTTCTATCCTGTTCCACTGATCTATATTTCTGTTTTTGTGCCAGCACAATACTGTCTTGATTACTGTAGCTTTGTAGTATAGTCTGAAGTCAGGGAGCCTGATTCATCCAACTCCATTTTTCGTTCTTAAGATTGCGTTGGCTATTCGGGGTCTTTTGTGTTTCCATACAAATTGTGAAATTTTTTGTTCTAGTTCTGTGAAAAATGCCATTGGTAGTTTGATAGGGATTGCATTGAATCTGTAGATTGCTTTGGGTAGTAGAGTCATTTTCACAATGTTGAATCTTCCAATCCAAGAACATGGTATATCTCTCCATCTATTTGTATCATCTTTAATTTCTTTCACCAGTGTCTTACAATTTTCTGCATACAGGTCTTTTGTCTCCTTAGGTAGGTTTATTCCTAGATATTTTATTCTTTTTGTTGCAATGGTAAATGGGAGTGTTTTCTTGATTTCACTTTCAGATTTTTCATCATTAGTGTATAAGAATGCAAGAGATTTCTGTGCATTAATTTTGTACCCTGCTACTTTACCAAATTCATTGATTAGCTCTAGTAGTTTTCTGGTAGCATCTTTAGGGTTCTCTATGTATAGTATCATGTCACTGCAAACAGTGACAGCTTTACTTCTTCTTTTCTGATTTGGATTCCTTTTATTTCCTTTTCTTCTCTGATTGCTGTGGCTAAAACTTCCAAAACTATGTTGAATAAGAGTGGTGAGAGTGGACAACCTTGTCTTGTTCCTGATCTTAGTGGAAATGCTTTCAGTTTTTCACCATTGAGGACGATGTTGGCTGTGGGTTTGTCATATATGGACTTTATTATGTTGAGGCAAGTTCCCTCTATGCCTACTTTCTGCAGGGTTTTTATCATAAATGGGTGTTGAATTTTGTCAAAAGCTTTCTCTGCATCTATTGAGATGACCATATGGTTTTTCTCCTTCAATTTGTTAATATGGTGTATCACATTGATTGATTTGTGTATATTGAAGAATCCTTGCATTCCTGGAATAAACCCCACTTGATCATGGTGTATGATCCTTTTAATGTGCTGTTGGATTCTGTTTGCTAGTATGTTGTTGAGCATTTTTGCATATATGTTCATCAGGGATATTGGTCTGTAGTTTTCTTTCTTTGTGACATCCTTGTCTGGTTTTGGTATCAGGGTGATGGTGGCCTTGTAGAATGAGTTTGGGAGTGTTCCTCCCTCTGTTATATTTTGGAAGAGTTTGAGAAGGATAGGTATTAGTTCTTCTCTAAATGTTTGATAGAATTCGCCTGTGAAGCCATGTGGTCCTGGGCTTTTGTTTGTTGGAAGATTTTTAATCACAGTTTCAATTTCAGTGCTTGTGATTGGTCTGTTCATATTTTCTATTTCTTCCTGATTCAGTCTTGGCAGGTTTTGCATTTCTAAGAATCTGTCCATTTATTCCAGGTTGTCCATTTTATTGGCATAGAGTTGCTTGTAGTAATCTCTCGTGATCTTTTGTATTTCTTCAGTGTCAGTTGTTACTTGTCCTTTTTCATTTCTAATTCTATTGATTTGAGTCTTCTCCCTTTTTTTCTCGATGAGTCTGGCTAATGGTTTATCAATTTTGTTTATCTTCTCAAAGAACCAGCTTTTAGTTTTATTGATCTTTGCTATCATTTCCTTCATTTCTTTTTCTTTTTTTTCTGATCTGATCTTTATGATTTCTTTCCTTCTAACTTGGGGTGTTTTTGTTCTTCTTCCTCTAATTGTTTTAGACTGTCTTTGCTTCAATGGCAAAGGCCAGTTGATTATATTTAAAGGGCTTCCTTTTTACTTACTAATATTTATTGAATATTTATTTCCTCAAAAACAGTCAGTTTATATTTATTGAGTCCCCTTTGTAATCCAGGGGTGATGCCAAGAACTCTGTGTATATTACCACATTGAGTCGTCAAATTAACTCTAAGGACTAGCCACTCTTTGTATCTTTATTTTACAGACAAGTACACAGAGACTTGGAGAAGTGACCTACTACCTTTTTTCTGCACAGCAAGACTAGGATTTATATCTAAATTCTGCCATTTTCTCTCTATTACTTGAGTTGATGATTGGCCATTATGTTATTATACCTCCTACTCATTTCAAACTAGTTGTTGCTCTAGTTCAAAATAGTGCTAAGGTCACGACTGGACTTAAGTGCTTCTACCAGGTGACCATTTGCAGCCTGGCTTACAATGGTTTACATTGCCTGTATTATTCCTCTTTGCATAGGGACCTTCCTGCTATTCCAATATCACATAGATATTAGCATTTCCATCTTCAGCTGAGCCAGTCATTCAAACACTAATCTGACCCTTATTCTCCTGTTTAGAACACTTCATTGGCTTCTCATTTCTCAGCTCAGCTAAGCTAAGACACGTTGGTAAATAGCTATTTTACCAAGTAGAATGTGCCAAGTGTGATAAGAAGTTAGAAAAGGAACTCAGTGAAAGGGGAAATTTCTTCCAGCTAGAGATCCAGGGAAAGTTCCACAGAGAAGGTGATATTTTACCAAGCCCTGAAGAGACATAGAGATATGAAGACATTTGAGAACAATATTCTAAGAAACACGTCTGGAAAACGTGAGTGATTAAATTGGTTTGTAACAGAGTGGAATGTACGGAGATAGCAGAAAAGATTTGTCATCCGAGAGGTGGGCTGGGGCCCTGTCGGGGAGGATCTGGAATGTCAAACCTCTTTTAACCTTGAGCCACCTTTTGGGGGCTTGATTTTTGCCTGATGTCTCCAGGTTTGGTAAACAGATTAGTCATCATATACCACAAGCCTGGTAATGTTTGATGCATTGAGATTCATAGCTTTTAGATAGAATATGCTTTTTTTGAATTAGAAGAAGATAAAAATAACAAAAAGTATTCCATCTTTGGCAGTAGTATGGTTAATGTATCTCCTCTAACCTCAGTCAGCTATTCTGAGAGCTTCATGTGGCCTCAAGTGTTTTCCTGCCAATGAAGGATTCTATGCACTAGAATTAAGATCAGATTCATGTTTGAATGTTGTTCTGTTTTCCTTTGCAAAGAGGCTGGCCAGAGAGTGAGATCAGAATAACCTTCTTGACCTCTGGAATGAAGCTGGATTAGTAGAGACGGTAAAATTAGATGAGATATTTGGGTGCTCAGGGGGCTGTGTGGGTCTGTTCTTTCTCCCTCTGGTTTTCCAATCCTTTCTCCAAGAATATGTTCCATTTTAACATATTTTCCTCTTTTCTCTGACATTGTACCTAACTACACGGGCACACATGGGTGGGTGGATATCTGCATGTGTGCATGTGTGTATATGAGTGTGTGCACTCATGTGTGTCTGTGTGCGTGTGTGTGTGCTGGCCTGATATTGTTGTCACCATTGCAGCCAGTGTTCTGGATGCAGATGCAGAGAGATAGAAAGCCTACGAGTGACAGTTGGATACAGTTTTGGAATGAATAGGGCTGGATATTTGATGCTGATAAAGGAAGTCTATTTCTGCTTGGCTTCCTGAATGTCAAAGTGGTGGGAACCTGCGAGCAGGTGACTGAGGGGGTAGACGCATCTCCTGACCTTGACAGCTTTAAGAATAGGAGGCTCTCTCTATCCACTTAATACTCATATCTGTTTATAATGGGTGAGGGCCATTTCATAGTGAGGCAAGGGCATTGGCAAGATGACTTCTGGAGGGCACTACTGGGATGAATCATCTGTGATATTATCTCTTCAGCCACTATGAGTGGGGAGTATGTATCATTATTTTAGCCACATGAAAACTGAGAGCACTGCATAAATTCTCATTATTGAGCAAGAGTGGTTATGGTGACCTTGTATGTTTTCACATTTACCCTTGCAATTCCCCTGCTTCTTCCCAATTTTGGTTTATTTAAAATTATGGTCTCCTTTAGGAGTGGAGATATTTCATAGAGTGGGAGTTTGTTTAAGGGCAGGACCCCAAGCCCAGAAGAGCATGGAGAAAAGGGAAGGCACTTGTGGCAGTGGCTTCTCCCTGGACTTGCTGGGGACTCTGTGTGTTTGAGAGGGAACATCCTGACCTTGTAAAAGAAATGCAACACAGACACGTGGCAGCTCCGAACTGAGCCTTCAGCCCTGGGAGGGCTACAAATTGAATTAACAGAGACCTCAATTCTCTTTAAACCAGCAGGGGAAGCAAGTTAATATTTGCATTTTGCCAAGACTCAGTTAACACTGGGCTAGTTTTCTTTGTGATGCTGACGCCTCTGAGTTGTAAGATGCAAGTTAATTCCATTTGTGTGCGTCATACGGGGAAGGGAGCCAAGATGGTAAGAGGGATGGAGGAGTCTAAAGCTTGTTGAATATCAATGGCAAGACACTTACAGATATTCTTCCACTGAAAGAAAACTGGCATCCAGGGAAGTTAAGTGACTTGTCCAAGGCCACATGGGGTGTTAGTGAGAAAACTGGTCTGGAAGCCAAGGGACCTGACTCTAATAAGGCTTCATTAGTAACCCTAAAACTTAGTTTTCTTATGGTCAAAATAGCTTTAGGAATTCCCTGAGTCAATAAAGACTTCCAGAGTCTCTCTCTCTTTGTCTGTCTGTCTCTCTAATAGGTATGCATATTTATATATTTATAATTATATGTATATGTGTAAATTATATATGTATAAATATATATGTATTATATATATACATATATACACACATACATATAACATAACTAGGAGAGAGAGAATACTCCCAACTTCAAATTACACTAGTCCAACAGGGTCAACAACAGACCCCCTCATGCTGGAACAAAGAACCAGGTTGAAGACACAGGGAAAAGAGGAGATGGGTCTGGTCACTGATAAAATAACGCTCAGAAAGAGGAGTTCACAAGTGAGTGAAAAATAATGAGAACAGCGCTGAGCCCAGGTAGCTGGAAGTACAGGTTCTCTGGGAATTGAATGGAAGGGCTTGACAGTGCATGAGACAGGGGTTGGTAGTGTGGGAAACGCATCACTTCTGGAGGAGAGAGGACCACTTGGTAGGGGTGCTTTTGGAAGCTTGTTAGAGAAGGGAAATAAGGAAGTGAGATTGTTCTGCTAAACGAAAGTGAATCTCAAAAATCAGAAGGGATACCAATCCCTCCTCCTTAAAGTGCCATCAGTGAAAGAAACTACACTTTTCTATACCAACAGAAGAGGGTGCTCTTGAGCTAAGAAACACTGTCAGTCACCCAACCACCATAACTGTGCCTACATACAACTTTTTATGTAAACACTTAAATATAAACAGAAAATGGCAGACAACATATGTACGAGGCCACTAAGAAAACAAAATACGAGAATCCAAACATTTCAGCAGATGCAAATGTTACTATCTAAATCAAACAAGAAGCCAAAGAAAACTTTAAGATAACACCCAAATTGAATTAAATATCCTAAAACAAGCATTTGAAAATATGAAAGAAATCTTAAAGAAATCTTTAAGAAATCTTAAATCAGAAGTTCTAAAGTTTAGAACAGAAATAGACAAAAAACCAGGGAAAATGTGAAATAAGAGTTGAATAAACTCAGGAAAGAAATGGAAGGAAAAGACAAAATCATCTAAAAAAATAGAGGCTAAATTATAAGGTATTCATGGGATGACAGATGATGAGATATTGAGGAACATAATAGAAAGAGGATGAAAATTAAATAAGGAATGAAGGAAAAAAGATCAGAGGGAAAATAATTGATAGACGATAGGCTCAGAAAAGTCTGAAAAAGAACAATATTACAATGGAAAATAACTAGTATTTCAAACTATAAACTAAGACAAATTTTTAAAATTGAAAGAAGACTTGAATCTGCATCTTTAAAGGACCCATTGTGTTCTTGGGAAAATAAACCTGGAATGGTGAAAGACAAGGCATATACCAGGAAAATATTATACTTTAAAGGTAAAGAAAATGTTTGCCACGTCTCCAGGCAAAAAGACTAAATCACTTACATCGAAAAGAAAATCAAGTAAGCATCAGACTTTTCATACAAAAGAAGAGAACAATGGAGTCACACTTTCAGGAAATGAAAGGAAGTGTGACAGGAATATTCTCTTTCTAGATGAGCTCATCGCCTAGGACTAAGACTGTGAGAAGCAGTTTTCTATGTGCAAAAACTCAGAATACTTGCTGTTCCCCTGTAAGGAATCTGCCAGAGGGTGAACATGATTCAATCAAGATAGGACCAGGACAGGGAAACTCTGATGAATGGATTGAGCGTGAGGGTCAAATATATTTCAATGTACATCTGTACCTAAAACAAGGATGGGGACAAGAGTGGAAGCACAGTATGACTGCTATATGTTCTGACAAAAGTGAAATAATACACTGTTGCATAGACAATAGGTAAGAGTGAAGGATTCCATTTAAAGCAGACAGACAAAAATGTAGAAGGGCAAGCAAGAAAAAATGGACTAAAGGCATTACGAAATGGTATTAGTGAAAAGGCAGCCACTACAGTGAACATACTAAACTTCCTAAATACCAAAAGAAATATAAAATGGGCACAGAAAACCAATCACATAGAGAAAAGAATATACACACAGTCAATTTTACACAAAATATGAGTTGAGAACAAGCAGTCATATTAATAAATTATATTTGTTATATTATTACAATTAATTGAAACATTTATTAATAAATTGCATTACTCCCTCATTAAAAATACATTGAAATTGACTCACAGCAAGGCTCAATCCCCCAAAATAAATGGAAAGGCACACCTATAACAAGAGACCTATAACAAAGTGGTTCAGAAAGGCTAAGAATAAAGAGATTAACAAAGATAGTACAGAAGAATGAAAACAATGAAATAAATAAGGGTATAAAGACCTAATCAACATAATCAATAAAGTAGGTATTATGGATTTATGTCAAATCTCAAACCTTGAAAATATAGAGTATATGCTTTCTTTTTAAAACACAAATAGAATGTTCACAAAAATTGACCACATGTTGGGTCATAAAGAAGTAAGTGCCATAAAGTAGAAATTAATAAGAAAACTTTAAAAGGTCCTTCCATCTGGAAATTAAGCAACAACAACAATTCTCCATTAAACTACTATTGGGTGAAAGGGGATGTAAAACTGAAATTGCAGAATTTGTAAAAACAATAATTAGAATGAAAAATATGCCCTTCAGAATTTATGAGATACAATTAAAGCAATGATCTGATGAAAATCCATGTCTTAATTACTTAAATCAATAAAAAACTAATTAAACAAATCTAATTCCTAAGTCAAAAATATAGAAAAATCACAAAGCAAACAAAAAGGAAACACAAGGAAGGAAATAATAAAGATAAAAGAATAAATTAATGTGATAGAAAACAGTAAAAAGAGTAGAACTAATAAATGAATCAAAATGCTGGTTGTTTTGGAAAAAAAAAAAAAGTAAAATATACATACCAATAGCTAACCTAATCAAGAAAAAAGGCAAAACACAAACATGCAAACTAAGGAAAGACTAGAGGGAAATAACTATTATAAAGATAAAATCAATCATAAGTAGACTACTTTGCAAAACTCTATGCTAATACATTTGAAAACTATGAAAATGATTATTCTCTATGAAAATGTAATTTACCAAAACAGACCCCATTTTATACAAAAAGCTCAGACAGACCACTCTCCAGGGTGAAAAAAAGATGGAGAAAGTAATCAACAAATTATTCCATATAGAAACACCAGACACAGATGGTTGCACAGGGGAATTCTACAAACCTTCAAAGATCAGATAATCTCAGTGTTTCATAAATTGTTCTAGAATATAGAAAATGAAGGAAAACTTCCAAATTCTTTTTAGGAAGTAAGTGTAATGTTGATACCTAAACCTAATAAAGATTATTAATAATAATTATAATAATAATATAGTTTATATAGAACTACAGACAAATTTTCTTTATAATTATAGTTGCAAAAACTAAATAAAACTCTAGCAAAAAGAATCCAAAGCTATCTTAATAAAATAAAACATCAAGACCAAATTTCAGGAAGGCAGGAGTTTCAATATGAAGAAATCTACTAATAAAATTCACCTTATCAATAGATTTAAGGAGAAAAATCATATGATTGTCTCCATGGATGCTGAAAGACCTTCAATAATATTTAACACCCATTCCTGAAAAATGTACTCAGTAAAATAGGAATAGATGGTTAATTTCTTTACACAATTTACATATATGTGCATGTATATATATATGATTTAATTATGTGTGTGTGTGCATATATCCTAAATGTAGCATCTTATTTAATTGAGAAGCATGGGAAACACTCCTGCCAAGACTAGAAATAAGGTGAAGATACCCTCTACTTTCATTCTATGTAACGTTGTGTTGCAGCTGTTAATCATTACCATTTGAGAAGAAGAAAAACCATCTCTATATATAGATGAAATTATAATGAAGCTTGAAAACCCAAGAATTAGTGATTAAACTAATGTAAATTAGTAAGGAACTGAGTCAGAGAGTAGGATATAAAATTGACTTACAAAAATCAGTAGATTGGGGCTTCCCTGGTGGCTCAGTGGTTGAGAATCCGTCTGCCAATGCAGGGGACATGGGCTCGATCCCTGATCCGAGAAGATGCCACATGCCACGGGGCAACTAAGCCCGTGCACCACAACTACTGAGTCTGTGCTCTAGAGCCTGTGAGCCACAACTACTGAGCCCGCATGACGTAACTACTGAAGCCTGTGCACCTAGAACCTGTGCTTCACAAGAGAAGCCACCGCAATGAGAAGCCCGTGCACCGCAATGAAGAGTAGCCCCTGCTCGACACAACTAGAGAAAGACTGTGCGCAGCAACGAAGACCCAACATAGCCAAAAATAAATAAAATAAATTAAAAGAAAAAAAATCAGTAGATTTCTGTAGAAAATAACCAATTATAAGATACAGCATAAGGGGAAAAACTCATTTGTGATTGCAACAAAAAAGATAAAACTTAAAAAGAAACATGCAAAATCTAAATGAAGAAAATTTAGAAATCTTCCCAAAAAAGGTGAAAGCAGGCTTGAGAAAGTAAAAAGACATCTGTTCTTGGTGAGAACTACTCAACATTATTCAGATGGCAGTTCTTCTCAAGTTAGCGTATAAATTTAATCCAGTTGAAAGAAAAATGCCAACAAGCTCCCCTGCCCCCCATGAGATAAATGAGTTGATTCTAAAGTCATATCAAAAAATAAACATACAAAAATAGCTAGGAAATCTTGGGCAGGAGGAGGGGGAAGCAATGAGGGAGAAGAGTCTTACCTGATATGAAAACACACTTTAAGTGCTCAGTGATGAATACAGTGTGGTACTAGCACATGGATGGAGAGACCAGAGAAACTGAATAAAGTCCAGAAATGGATTCAAGTATGCACAAAAGTGTATTGTTAAATAAACATGGCATTTCAAATCACTGGAGAAAGTGCAGGCTTTTTAAATAAATGGTGTTGGGACAGCTGAATAACCATTTGGAAAAAGATAAAACTGACTCCTACCTTACACCATATACCATAAACTATAAAAAGGTGAGAGACTTAAATGTAAAAATACAAAATAAACAAGTCATACAAGTACTAAAAGAAAACATGGATGAATGTTTGGGAAAATGTTTACTCAATGTGACTCAAAATGCATATGAACAAAAACAAAAGATTGATAAATTCTGCTACATAAAATTAAGAAAGAATTGCATGGCAAAAAAATAAGCAAAATCAAAAGAAAAATGGCTCACTAGGGGAAAATATTTGCAACATGATGTGTCAGAAATAAATGGCTATCTCCTTAATATATAAAGTACTTTTAAAAATTGAGAAAAAAACCCAAATCACCAAGCTCCACAAAAACATAGGGAAATGATCCTTAAACACATGAAAAATGCTCAAAAATGTTGGTGCAGCTGTGGAGAAATTAGCTGTATTAGTTTGCTCAGCCTGCCATAACAAAATTCCACCGACTGGGTGGCTTCAACAACAGAAATTTATTTTTTCACAGTTCTGGAAGCTGGAGGTCCAAGATCAAATTGTTGGTGGGTTGTATTTCTTCTGAGGCCTCTCTCCTTTGCTTGCAGATGGCTGCCTTCTCACTGTACCTCATGAGGACTTTCCTCTGTGCAGGCACATCCCTGGTATCTCATTGTGTGTCCAAATTTCCTCTTCTTATGACATCAGTCAGATTGGATTAGGATTTACCTTAATGACATTATTTTAACTTAACCACCTCTTTAAAAGCCCTATCTCCAAATATAATCACATTTTCTGGGATACTGTGGGTTAGGGCTTCAATATATAAATTTAGAGTGATAAAATTCAGCCTATAACACAGGCACATATGTTGCCGGTAGATATTTAAATGGTATAATCTATTTGGAGGGAAATACATCTAAGTATCTAAAAATTATCTGTGCAACATTTATCCTTTGACCAAGCAATATGACCCTGAAGCTAACCCTCAAAAACAAACAAACAAAAACCATATGCACAAGGTTATTCATCATACTATGATTTATAGGAGTAAAGTAACAGAAACAACCTGAATACAATATATAAAATATTGGTTAAATAAGCTATGGTATATCCACACATCAGAGCAACTATTAAACTATAAAAAGAATGGGGGAGATCTCTATTAATTGTTCAGAGTCACTTCTAGGATCTGTTTCAAGTAAAAAACACAAAGTGAAAAAGTTTACAAATAGTAGGCTACTTTTATGTAAGAAAGGGGAGTAAATAAGAAAGAAGAACACACACACACACACTTACTGTTGTTAAAAGAAACATGGAGAGAATAAACCAGAAGCTACTGAAATGGTTGCCTGCATAACAGGTATAGGTCAGGAATGAGAAAAGGATAGAGGGGATGAGGAAGCCGTGACAACTTTTAATATAGTTTCGACTTTTAAATCATGAAAAAGTTATGCATATTTAAAAATAAAATTAAATAAACAAGGGCACACCACTAATTTGAACAAAAAGAGAAGCAAATGAACCCTACTGTACAACTAGTTGATAACAGAACCCCACAAAAAGAAAGAATTAACCCAACTAACTGAACACAGAAATCTGCTGTACATGCTCAGTGGGATATAGTCTAAGGGCAAAAATGAATGGGAAAGAAATGTACACTTTACTTGGTAGACTTGTTGTTGGTTGTGGTATTGTTGTACCAATTCCCACACTACTTTGTGCAAATTGTATGACAGAGCAAATGAGGCAATATTTGGTGTTTTTTATTATGAGAGAAAGGAGCTAGAAATAAGGAATGGGAGGAGATGAAAAGCTCTCTGTATTAGATTTGAAGGTATCAGAATGAGCTCATGATTTAAACACATGTTTATTAGCTCTGTTCAATGAGGTATGAGGAAAGAATAATTCAAATTGAATCTGGAGTATTTTAATGTCTCAGAAAGCAAGAAAATGGGAACATGTCAAATGAACACAAGAGATGCTTAAAGATGTTCCCACTGGCCAGATTAGGGAAAACTTAAGCATAAAAAGAATAATGAGGGCTTCCCTGGTGGCGCAGTGGCTAAGAGTCCGCCTGCCGATGCAGGGGGCACAGGTTCGTGCCCCGGTCCGGGAAGATCCCACATGCCGCGGAGCAGCTGGGCCCGTGAGCCATGGCCGCTGAGCCTGCGCGTCCGGAGCCTGTGCTCTGCAACAGGAGAGGCCACAACAGTGAGAGGCCCGTGTACTGAAAAAAAAAAAAATTCAAAAACAAACAAAACAAAATGAGGTAGGAGGGTAAAGAAGAGGTTTTTTTACAGAAGGATGCTAGTAGAGTGTGGAAGGAATAGTAGAATTAGAAAATAACCACTTTGTCTCCATTGACATAATGGTTCATTCAGACAAGTAGCAACAGTAGATACTAAAATAATTTGGGAGAATGTTCTTGAGTAACAAGATATTTGTATAGTCTTAAAGTTTAACCTCACAAATTACTTACTAACTGCAAAAGAGAAAAAGCTATTTCTACTTTGGAAAAAATCTGTTGGATGTTATCTTAACCAGTAATGGAATATCATTACCCATAATGAAATAATCTGACATTATATGCTTCCTGATGTGATGCACTGAGAAAGACCCAATGCCATTTATGTTATATTCTTGCCAAATATGTCTAATCAGAATTTAAACATGAGTCATATTTATGATACTGCCTACAGAAGAACTTTCTTAGGTGTTGCAAAAATCTCACTGTCATGAAAGACCAAAAAATAAAGCAAGGAATTGTTAATGAAGAATAAAGGGACATGACAAATAACTGTAATCTATGACACTAGATTTGAACTTTGGTTGGAAAAAATAATCATTAAAGATATTATTAGGATAATTGGGAAAATTGACTATTATTGTATTTAGATAACATTATGGCATCAGTGTTAAATTTCTTGAGATTGATCATGGTATTTTGGGTATGTTCGAAAATGTCCTACAAAGAAGAAACTGGTAGTAGAAAGGCTATTTAGTAGTCGGAACATAAGATGAGGAAATCAGGGGAATTGAAGACCTCCCCCTCATAAATATTTCTAAAGTATAAGTGGGATTTGAGGTCCAATTGGACAATGAGGAAGAGAGTAGACTTGAAGATAGTGTTGAAGTGTCTAATTTGAATGATAGGACAGATGGTGGTACCATTCACTAAAACTGCCAAGTGCGCACGCATACTGAGCTATATCTGTAAGACATTCATGGGGAGACTTTCATGTGCCGTTGGAAAGGTTTGTTTAAAACTCAGGAATCTAGTTAGAGACAGAAATCCCTAACTGAGTAGTATATGTAAAGAAGTGATAGCTAAAGCCATTGTGGGCCATGAAATCTCTCAAGGGAGTAGAGAATGGGATGACAATGGGAAAACAGGATATTGGAAAACATCAGTGTTCCTTGAGAATCCTACTGTCCTATCCATTCTCCGTGGTAGCCCATTCCAGAGAATCAGAGCTTCAGAGAACATGGCTTCACAGTCAGCTCTCACCAGGAAACAGAAGTCACTGAGATGGTCTGTGCCTTTAATGAAGGGACTACTTCCAGTGGTGTCAGAAAGCTTAAGGAAACAAAGAAGTTGAGGCTCCCAGAGAATAGCAAGAGTGGGGCACCATTACCACTTTTAGACCAAGGGGCAAGGAGAAGAAAAAGTGTTCCTGGAGCCTAGTGTGGGGGTGGAGCTATGAAGAAGGGACTGTTTGGTGGGAAATATAGATGTAGAAGAACATGTCTGCTTCCAGAAAGGCTTAACTGAAAAGTAAGAAAGGGGAGAAGAAATATGCCAACCTCCCCACCTCCACATTTAAAAAATCTGAGCTATAATTCACATAAAATTTTACATAACATAAAATTCACCATTTTAAAATGTACAATTCAGTGGTTATAATATAGTCACAGGTTGTGCAACATCACCATTATCCAATTCCAGAATGTCTTCATCGCCCCAAAAAGTAATCCCATACCCATAGGCAGCCACTGCCCATTGTCTTCTTCCTCCAACCCCTGGCAAGTACTAGTCTATTTTCTATCTCTGTGGATTTGTCAATTCTAGACATTTTTTCATAGGAATAGAATCATACAGTATATGGCCTTTTGTGTCTTTTTTCCTTCACTTAGCATAATGTTTTCAAGTTCATCCATATTATAGTATGTATCACTACTTCATTCCTTTATTATTATTTTTTTTTCTTTTGCAGTACACGGACCTCTCACTGTTGTGGCCTCTCCCGTTGTGGAGCACAGGTTCCGGATGCGCAGGCTCAGAGGCCATGGCTCACGGGTCTAGCTGCTCCATGGCATATGGGATCTTCCCGGACCGGGGCACGAACCTGTGTCCCCTGCATCGGCAGGCGGACTCTCAACCACTGCGCCACCAGGGAAGCCCTACTTCATTCCTTTTTAAGGATGAATAATATTCCAATGTATGGGTATACCACATTTGTTTATCCATTCATCAATTGGTGAGTATTTGGGTTGTTTTCACTGATTTCCTGCTTGTACAGAGCCTCAAGGTCAGCCAGGGCCTTCTCAGGTCTTTTGTAAACATGGGCATAGCCCTAGGCTTAGGCTTGGCCTTCCAGATTTCCAGGACTAAGTTGAAGCCTTTCTAAGCCCCTGTAGACAACTCATTGTCTAGCTTTTCTTTTTAATCCTTTTGATTGTCTGTTGCTTTCCCCACATTGCCTTGGACAGTATATTAAAATACTACCAGATACATGATTTAAAAAAAATGTCCCTATCCCCAGGGGCTTTCAGCACTATGCAAGTTCTGAGACAGGTGAAATAAAGACTTTTGAGTGAAAATGAAGCTTTCTGATTGGATCTACTAGAGAACCATGAGATAGGTCAAATGATTGCTCTTTGCGAATGAGTCTTTGAAAGAGCTCCAGCTTCATTCTGCTCTGTCAGGTGCCAGGAATGCTATTTTTCAAGGCTACCTCTAAGCTGGGGGAGTGGGGATGGGACCATGGTCAAAGTTGCTGCTTTTACAGAGATTCAGCTGTTTTTCTTGAGTGAAAGCTACTGGATTGCTACAAGTCTTTGATTAATTTCTAGAATTCTGAAAAATTGATTCTGACAGTTGCAATTTTGGAGGGGTTGCTGTTATGGAGGGGAAATTTTTTGGAAGTCCTTACTCTACCATTTTGCTGCCATCACCTCTTGCCCTTACTTTTAAATAACTTGTCAGTGTCTTCCATTGGCTAAACCCAAAACATCTAAAACCAGCTGCCAAGGGAACCTGGATAAAGAAATCTGTGGGGATCAGATGACCAGAGAGCAGGACAGGGCATAGATGGCAGAAAATGGAATGGAGCAGGGGTGAGTGGTCAATAATTGGCCCATCCTAGAAGAATAATCAGGCTTCAGTACAGTACCTTGTATTGAAGTGGTCCATGGGAAACTATCTAGGCCTCAATAGAAGAAATCAAGTTTTCTTTTTTGATACATATAAGTCAAAGAGAAATAAAGAAATAATTTTGGCCAAGAAAACTTTGAGACTTTGGGAGAATAATATGGCCCTAGTTTCAGCATCTTCTTATAGCCTTTGGACCCACTGTTTAACCCAATATCCTTACTATGCTCTAAGGAAAACCTTTTTCAAAAGAGCATTCTTTTCAGGAAGACTGGGTGAAGAGTTTCCTTCTCTTAGTCTTCCATCTCTCATATCATCAGATCTTGAAAGAAACACGAAAGAAAAACACACAGCGAAAGTCTGCGTGATAGGCACATTTTCCCTCTCTTGCAGAGCTTTAAGATGGACATTTAAAATATGTTCATTTTGCAGTCATCTTAGAAACCTCCTTTTATCTTCAGCAGGCCTGAAGAATAGCTTGACACCATCTTATGTAAAGCAATTCCTAGCAGAATTGAAGGCCATTATGAAATGTGTGGGTCTCCCATTAAATACTTTTCTCATAAAACCAATGTGCCCATGGGTGGAAAACTTCCCGCTTAGCAGGAGGGGAAACTTTGATGTGGTCTGCAAATTTATCAGTTTCCAGAAAATAATCACTAAGGTACCACTTATCCAAACCCTTTAATCTCCCTGTGCTGCTAGAATTCCATTGCCTCCTCTCTGTTTCCTGAGGCAGGTGCGTGTGACAACGCTCATCATTTAGGTAGTAAGGCTCAAGCAGTTATTTTATATTCTGTGACTTGTCAAAGGTTCCTGAGTGGAGACTCTATCGCTCTGTATTTTTCGCAAAAGAGAAATACAAAGGCCCTGTTTGATAAGGGCTGGGAATGCTGTCTGTTGATCCACAGGTGTCTAGAACTCCTACTGGAGTCCCTGGATCATCCAACCACATATGTTCTGTTCCTACTATATATGCTGCTGTAAGCGATCTTATGAAGAAACTAGACTCCAGGCAGAGTTGCACAAGAAGGCAAATGATGACGTGGATGAGGTGGTATACTAGTGATGCAAGCACAGGTTGTGGCAGGATTTGATCCTGGGCTCCTAAGCAAAACTATGAAATTTCTCCTTATGCAGAGTTTCTCATCCTTTCTTCCATTTCCCTTTGCTCTGCCTCCCCACTCTCATTTGGCATCCTGACTTCCTGGAATTTCAACAATAAATGCCCACTTGAATTTGCTTTCATAGTGTTCAATTAAACAAGGAGGCCATTGGACTGAGGTGGCTTTATTGCCTTAGTAGCCTGTGTAAGCAAACTGAAGTCTGTAATGCCTCAAGATCATGAAATTGAAGCTTAAGGACAACCAATCACAAATAGTCAACTAAGCTTTCCCAAATGATGCAACCACTTATGCTACAGCCAATCAAATAATTTCCTTGCTTTGCCACTGTGTCTTCTCTATGAAAGTCTTTCCCTAGCTCCTGCTTTTGGAGCATTTCTAATCACTTCTGGTTGCCCAAATTGAATCAGTTATTGCTCAAATAAACTCTTAAAAATGCAATGTCCTTCAATTTATCATTTAACACCAGCATAACCATGTTCCAAAATTTTCACCTTTCCTTCTAGCCATTAAAATCTACCTATCTCAGGTCCTTATAGCATCAGAAAGCTTGGCTGGCATACTAATATATGTCAAGGTGGCAATCACTGAAAGAGATTATTATTTCTTCTAGGTAACATATTTGATTTTTAATAATAACTTTCGATTTTTAACTTGAAAAGACAACTAATGAAATCTTCCAGAAAAACAGCAAGGTATGCGAGCTAGATATTTTATAACTACCATTCTACTACCTTCCACTCTGTACCAACTCTACACTAGACACTTTAAATAAATAGACCATTCAGTCTTCATGATAACACCAAGGAAGTTATTATTATTCCTAGTTTGTAGGTGATAAACTTTGTTGCTCATAAAGATGAGTGACATAGGTAGTAAAAGGTAGAGGTGTGATTTGGACCCAGGTCAATCTGATTTCAAAGCCTTTAGTACCCCTCCTATGACAGCTCTCCTGGCTGAATTCAGACTAATCAACTCATGTGAGGACAATGTGTTGGGAATTTGTGTACTTGGTGTCATTGTATCTCATTTTCATTCTAGTCAAATGGGTAGTCTCTTCCAACTCAGGAACTTCCTTCTTTAATCTAATTTTTATTTATCTTTCTGGAGTTCAAATTATTATTATTATTTTTTCCATTTTCGTACTGAATTAGCAAGAGAAACCTCAGCCCTTTCTCTTTTGATGGTGTAAGTTACTCAGAGACCAAGGAGGGACGATAAAAACTACTGTCCTTCTGGAAATTGTACTTTCACGAGCCTTGAAATTAGTGAATGTTTAATAACTTGGTAGCCCAGAGTAGGGTTCTGGATGAAATGAAGAGGCATAAATCACACAGTAGTCTCAGTGGAAAGGTGGAAAAACACCTTCATGACCTTCTTTTCTCCTCCAAATGTTGTGAGTTGTGGAACTCACGGGAAAGACACGGTGTGCCTTGAGGGATGAGGGGGAAATGTGAGCTCCAGGAACGATGTTTATGAGCACTCTGATTTTAATGAAACACCATATTGGGAATGTCATAGGCACAGGTCAGGAAATTCTAAGGCCTGGCTTATAGTACAGGGAGGAAAGCTAACTCCTGACTACTTGTGAACAGGGTATCTGTGAACAGGTCAAGACCACCTGGCTTCTTCTCGTACCACGTATCCAATTGGGCAAGAAAACAGGGAGAGGTGAGCTAGAAATAAATAGTTCTCTGTCTCTGTCTCTCACATATTAGTGAGATTCAGGCCCAGGCAAAGAAGAGATTACGTGTTTGAATTTACCTGTGATTGTTACAGAGGAATCAAAAGCCAAAGCTGGATAATAATTACTTGCATATTAGTTACTATTCTCCCTTCATCTACTACCAACTGATGTAGATAATTAAGTTAGTCAAAAGTGATCTTAATTTCCACATTACATTTGAAGTAGTCTAAAGATAAAACTCTGGGTGAGCATATGGATTGTATGAACTTCTGTCATATTTCGCAAATGTCCCCATAATTTGTGTCAGTAGTGTATAGGTTATCATGCTCTGTTTACCTTTACAGGATTTTATTTCCTGGTATTATTCTCTTTTCCATCATTCTCCACTACTCTTTATAAATGAACAGTATCTCCTATACATTTAGACTATAACAGAGGGGAAGAGAACCACTCAGAGATCCAGAGCGGGGAGAGGCTGGCCACTGGTGAGGACATCAGGACCCAGTGCCAGAGACCCACACAGTGCTCAGCACATAGCTGGAGTGGGCTCTCAGTCCATATTTGTTGACTTTTCAAAAATGGTGGTCCCTGGATTTCAGGTTATTGGCAAAAACTAAATACAAGGCATGGCAATGTGTTGACCAAAGTTAGAATTTGTTGGCTGTGGCAAAATCTGAGAGCAAAATCGAAATCCCATCTTGCTCTCCCAACTAAAGCCACTGAAAATAGTTCCTCATTGTGGTTTCTGAGATTCAAAGAACAGACGGCTCCAAGTGGTTTATTACACAAGTTTCAGAAGGTTCATGGGCATCCAATGGTTCCCACTAAGCTGGATTTTGATGGGTTAAATGTAAGTGAATCAGGAGCATAAGGATTAAATTTCTTCTCCAGTACACATGGGTTTTAAATGAAGGGAAAAAGGTGCTTGGGGCACAATGCATTTATTTGCCAAGCCCCAAACATTCAAAAAATAGTTCAAGATGTCTCAGTAAATCCAACCAGCTGCCCAATCCCCGTCTCCCTTGAGTGCTTGTCTACATATACATGCTGATAGGTACACAGAGAGCAATGCCCAATCCTCTGGAATGCAAGTTTTAGATCTTCTAGTCTCTGGTATGGATAACTCAAAATTTCCAGATGGCCTAGTGGTAGAGTTTTAGCATTCTTTTCCCCAAAATATGATATAAAACTTCCCCAATCCATTTCCCCTCATCCAATGTCTGCTCAAACACATGTAGTCAGAGGTGAAAAGAGTTTGTATTTACCAAGAACCAATGTCTTAAATATTTAGATCAAATGCATTTACTTTGTCTCCTGTTTACATGTGGTAGTATACTAATGATTATTTATTGGTCTGAGGTGAGACCAACAAATGGTGAAAACGTGGCTCAATTTCCCTGGATCTAAATCTAAATCTAAATCAGTTTAATCACAGAGGTTAAAGCAAGAGGGAGACAGATGGATATAAGTTGGAGGCTACTTCAGGCATCTGGTAGTAAAGAAATGGGAGAGAGGATAAGAACTAGACGGAAGATGAAGCCCAAGAAAACTGCTGACTCTACATGTCCTGTGACAACCAGATGGGAACAAATGGTTCCACCAATCTAATTTATTTTGGCCAGTTTACATGATGAAAAGTAAGGATGGGAATTTATTGTTCCTTTTCACAGATGGATTGGATTGTCTTAGGTTAAAATTGGTGTATTGCAACAACGCACTGATCACTGATCACATCTGAATCTACTGTGGTCATGCCCGGTCACCCACTGTGGTGTTGGCACAGTTTAGATATACAATGGATACGGGGCAGGGGATGAAGGAGTGAGAAGATGTTTCCAAGTTATAAGCCTGCTATTGGGCAGACTGAGGTGTCATTGCTGAAGAGATGGTGCCTTGAAGACAATATCAGCAGTGCATATTTATTTTGGACTTGTATGAACTCTGGTGCTAGTTTAAAAACTGTTGTAATTTAAATCTTATAAATAGATGATGTTGTCCTAAATCTCTATTCCACTTTCTAAGAAAAATGCAGCCTCCTTGTTATGGTTATGTTGGTACAGAGAAAACCCTAGCAAGTTAAAATTTTATGGTCACTTCCATTCCTAACTTCTTACTTCCCCTGTATTCTTATTCCTCTCTGTTCCTTGGGATTTCCTATACCTTTATCCATTCATTGAAACATGGAACTACACTTCTTTCTTTAATTTTAATAACAATGACAAAATATTCATATTAGGTCTTCATTGCTCCCCTCCCCCAAATCCAGAGTTTTCCATAAAATCTTCTACATATACAGCGTGTTTGAAGATACTTCTGTGTTGTTAATGTTCAGGTCTAAGTTTTCCTTTACAAGTCAAAGACTCAGTCATCACTTTAAAATGACTACTCAAAAGAAATGATTGATTTCCTTGATGAGATGCCATTTTATTCCTGAGTCTCTCTCCAAATAGGGAAAAAAGAGTGAGGTTACCATTGTTCCAGTTATAGAAATTAAAGCAGAGGGATATGTACTGAACCTGAGCAATGCTGTGGTTAATGGGTGAAGTTAAGAAGAGAAACTGGGGAAATTGAAGGATATCAGAGAAAGGAGAAGAGAAATAGGAAAAAGTAATATGAGAGGTTAGGATGGAATAACTTTCAAGTGAGAAACAGGACAGCAGGCATTTTGACTAAAAAATGGCATAAGAAAAAGAGGACTCAAATCTTAGGTAGGTGTACGAATGGCTGCACAGCTGACAGCACACCTTGCTTTCCAATGAATAGAGGTGTACTTGGGAGAGGCCAAAGCTGGGGGGTGATAAGTGAGCTTCCATAAAATTCATAGGTGAAAAGTGATTGTTAAAACATCCCTGCATTCCGGATGGTAAACTTGATAGTGAATTTGTTAGGTCAGAGAATGATACCAAACTAAGAGGTTGGAAAAAAGCAAAGGTAACAGGAACAGTTACCTGTTACCCTAATTTCTCCTCTTGCAATCAAAGTGCAATGACAAAGCATTCATGAGGCTGCAAAGCTTGGTGAACATGTGCTAGGACCAGAGGCTATGCCAGGTGCTTTCAAAAGTGGTATTTTATCTCATGCTCAAAACAAGTCAATGAGAAAGGTTTGATGATTTTTTTCAATTGACAGTTGAGGAAGCTGAGGTTTGAAAGGATGTGACTTGCCCAAGATAACACAGGTCATGAGTATCAGAGCTGGACTTGGAATGTAGAGTTCCAAGTGCACATTTCATGTTCCTCTACCATGCAGCACTCCCACTATTTCATGGGAAGGACATTTCTGTGGTGCTACTAGAGAAGAATAGTCTTTTAAAGGACAGGGAAAGTCAGAGGACTGGTCGTCTGTCCCTTCCTTTAGCTGTTCAGGGCTGTTGATTCTCTCAGGACCATACTTCTGAGTTTTATTACTGGTTCTGATACTGTCCAGCTGTGCAACCATAGACAATCATGTAGCCATTGAGGTGTGAGTCTCCTGGTTTCTAAACTGAAAGAACTGGGTGGTATATTGAGCCCTGGACACTCTGACATTCATGTCTGCAAGGATCTTGGGATTTGCTGCTCATCCACCAGCTTTGAATCTATGGTGTTTCAGAGGCAACAAAAGAGAATGGGAAGGAAAAGAGCACAGACTTCTTCCTGGAATAACTGGGCTGTAAATTGGGTCCTGTCTCTGACCTTATCACCATTCCTTGCTGGCTCTTTGTTTTTTGTCTTTAATTTATTTTATTTTTTAAAGTGTTTTTCTTTTTTTAAAAATGAAGTATAATTGATTTACAATTATATAATTGTAATATATAAATTACAATTATATATTTTGGGTGTATAGCAAAGTGATTCAGAATACATAAAATAATATATTCTTTTTCAGATTCTTTTCCTTTATAGTTTATTACAAGATATTGAATATAGTTCTTTGTGCTATACAGTAGGTGCTTGTTGTTTCTCTACTTTATATCTAGTAGTGTGTATCTATTAATCCCAAACTCCTAATTTAACCCTCCTCCTCCTTTCCCCTTTGGTAACTATAAGTTTGTTTTCTATGTCTGTGAGTCTATTCCTGTTTTGTAAATAAGTTCATTTGTATCATTTTTTTAGATTCCACATATAAGTGATACCATAAGATGTTTGCCTTTATCTGACTTACTTCACTTAGTATGATAATCTCTAGGTCCATCCATGTTGCTGCAAATGGCCTTATTTCATTATTTTTTATGGCTGAGTAATATTCCATTGTGTGTATATATATATATATATATATATATATATATATATATATACCACATCTTCTTTATCCATTCATCTGTGGATGGACATTTAGGTTGTTTCCATGTCTTGGCTATTGTAAATAGTGCTGCTATGAACATTGGGGTGCATGTGTCTTTTCAAATTCGAGTTTTTGTTTTTTTCTGATATATGCCCAGAAGTGGGATTGCTGAATCATATGGTAACTCTATTTTCATTTTTTTAAAGTAAGCTCCATGCTGGTCCCCATAGTGGCTGCATCAATTTACATTCCTACCAACAGTATAGGAGGATTCCCTTTTCTTCACACCCTCTCCAGCATTTATTATTGGTAGACTTTCTGACAATGGCCATTCCAACTGGTGTGAGGTGATACTTCATTACAGTTTTGAGTTGCATTTCTCTATTAATTAAACTTACTGCCTCTTTGATTCTCCAAATGCCCACTGTGAGTCTATACCCAGAATTCCTCATTGTCAGTGACCACTCAACCAATTGTTTCAAAAGTTTGTCAACATGGGTTTAAAATGTTACCTTTTCCCTGGAGTGTTTACTGTTTAATAATTGACTCTAGTAAGTAGAAATTAAAGATTAAAAAAAAAGCCAATGGATTTAAAAAGTGCTAGTTTAAAATGCTAGTACTTTCATTACTGTGTTTAATAATGGCACAGAAGAGATGGTTGCAAGAGGAGATGTAGTAATTGGAAAGAGACTGCCATGATCACACCCAAGTCTGAATCAGAGGAGGAGAAAGGAGCTCAGGAACATGCCTGGAGAACCTTCCAATGAGCAGTTGGATGGACTACAGCTTTGGAGCCCATGGACTGTTGCTCATGCCTATCCTGTCTTGTGCATTTCTCTTCTGCTTCAGCACCGGGCAGGTATTTTGAACCAAAAGGTTCAGATCTTAATTGTATGACTTACTATTTGTATAATCTTTGCAAGTTACTTTGCCTCTTTCAGCTTTAGTGCTCTCAAATGTGTCAAATGGGAATTGTTTTGAGGAGTAAGTCAGATGACTTTTTAAAGCTCCCAGCATAGTGTCTGCCATGTTCAAGGCATGCAGGGGAGTGGTTAAGAGCATGAAACCTGGAACTAGACAGTCTGAGTGAGTCTGGGCTCCTTCATTTACTAGCTAAGTGAATGTGAGCAGGTTACTTAACTTTCCCATGCCTCAGTTTCCTAGTCTGCAAAGTGCTGCTGGTAAAGACATCCACCCCACGAAGCTGTCAAGAGTAAATGAGTTAAAATGTGGTTAGGACAGTGCCTGGTTCCTAGTGAGTGGTGGACAAGTGTTTGCTCTCATTGCTGTCCTTTTGCAGTTTTCATCTGCAATCAGAAAAACCACTGGTCAGTTAGTTCTCACTCGTGTCTAACCTACACTCAACCTCTTATAGGCAAAGCCCATTTCATTTGTTCCATTGGTACAACAGAGATGAACAATGACCGGATGACTTGAGGGCTCACGTCTTCACAGTTCCGAGTCAGGAAAAAGGCTCTAAGCTCTTTGCTGGAGTGACTGTGGGTGACTCACAGTGTGTAAGAGCTCAAGTAGTCCCCATCCCCCAGTGCGCCGCAGAGAGGGAAACTCCAGGGGTTCTGCCACACTCTGGGTTTGCAGTTTGCCTCCTCAGAAAGCCCTGTGGATTTAAATTACAGCTCTGCAGCTGGTACACATCTCCTAGGGCATCCTTCAGATACCCGCTGAGCAGTAGGGGGTCTGAGCTGGGAGAACATGGATAAAATCTGCCGGTTAGCAGCTTTGAGGAGCCAGACAACACCCAGAGGGGGGCCGGTCTGAAGCCCAGAGACCCTCCCCTCCCCCCCGCCCCCAGGACGCCAAATAGCCAAGTAGTGAATTACTCACAAATATGAGTAGGGGGTGGGAGGCAGAATAAACCACAGTTGAACCTGTAAACCTTCCCTGCCAACCTCCCATCATCACAGAGAACCAAGCAGCGCGGCTGGCTCTGTGCAAGGCGAGCGCGGCACGCGTGTGTGCAGGCATGCACACGCATGCCCACGCGTACGCGCGCACAGTCATCTGTGGTGACCTCCACGGAAAACTCCTTCGCCATCCTTCCCATCCACAGTGTCGGAGCAATTAGGTTGGACTCGGGCAGAATGATTCATGCTTCAACAAATTCAATTTCAACAAAACATAATTATGGTGAGTCACCTAATCGCAGCTGTAATCACGGCCGGCCCCTCCAGAAGTCAAAACAGTTGAGGGCATTCAGCAAGGGCGTCTATTCCCTCATTACAGCTGAAGCCTCCAGCTTTTGCCAAGCAGCCATATTTGGGACTCCGGTTCCTTTATAATTTTTAAAATTACATTATATTTCAGACTTACGAAAAGGTGCAATGCATACCAGAGTGAATACCCTTATGTGCACCAATCAACCTGAAAAGAAAACGTTACAAATATGCTTGATCCCATCCCCCCGTTTCTCAGTAGAGACAACGGTATTTGGTTTTGGTATTTATCATTCCCATCTCCGCCTTTATATATCCACTCTCCATGTATCCTTAAAGTTATGTTGCATTGTTTTCATATATTAAGTGTTAAAAAAATGGCATCATTTGTGTATCCTTCTGCAACTTGGTTTCTTTGTTTAACTTTTTGATATTTATTTGTATTGAACATATATCTCCTGTACTGTCCTATTAACAGCTGTTTAGATTTCCATATATGTATATATCAAAACATGTTTTTTATCCATGCTCCTCTTGATGGACATTTAGCTTGTTTCCAACATTTTCTGTTACAAATGAAACTTTCATGAACATCCTTATACACATTTCCTGTGAACACACGTGAGTTTCTCTAAACAAATACCTACCAGTGGAGTTACTGGATATCTGCTTTGTCAACTTTACTAGATGCTGTCAAATTGCCTCTAAAGTGTTTGTACCAATTTGCAGATCCACTAGAAGTTTATAAGAATTTCTCTTTTTCATGTATTCTCACCAATATTTATTATTGTTAGGCTTTTAATTTTTGCCTCTTTGATAAATTTGGAACGTTTCCTCATGTAATTTTAATTTATATTTCCTAAAGATCAAGCATCCTAATCATAGGATTAGGAATTGTTCAGATTTTCTCTTTTGTGAATTGTCTGTTAGTGTATTTTGCCACTTGTTGATTGTTTTCCTTTTGGGGTGGTTTTGATGGTTCATCAAATCTATTTCAAACCTGGCAATTCATTAGTTCTGTTTCTGTACCAATTTTAATAAGTTATATTTTTCAAGAAATTATTTCTTTCATCTAAGTTGTAAACTATGATGATACAAAGTTGTTCCAAAATTCACTTATTATTCTTTTAATGTCATAGGATTAGTGGTGATAACCCTTGTTTTATTCCCGACATTGTATTCTCTCTCTCTCTCTCTCTCTCTCTCCCTTTCTGTCTGTTTTTTGGATGAGTTTAAATAGGAGTTTGTAATTCTTTTCCCAAAGAACCAGCTTTGACTTTGTTAATTTTATCTATAAACTGTTTCCAATTTCATTGATTTCTGTTCTCATCTTTATTTCATTCCTTCTACTCACTGTGGGCTTCATTTTTCTTTTTAGAGCTTGTTAAGGTAGATTAGGTGATTGTTTTTGGACCTTCTTTTGCACTTAAAATTGTGTTTCCCTTCTTTTTTTTAATTTTAAAATTTAGAAAATTTTTGACTGTGTTGGGTCTTTGTTGCTGCGTGCGGGCTTTCTCTAGTTGCGGTGAACAGGGGCTACTCTTTGTTGCTGTGTGTAATTTTTTCATTGGGGTGGCTTCCCTTGTTGCGGAGCAGGGCTCTAGGCACGCAGGCTTCAGTACTTGTTCCGCGCAGGCTTAGTTGTGGCTCACAGGCTCTAGAGTGCAGGCTCAGGAGTTGTGGCACATGAGCTTAGTTGCTCCGTTGCATGTGGGATTTTTCCAGACGAGGGATCAAACCCGTGTCCCCTGAATTGGCGGGCGGATTCTTAACCACTGCAGTACCAGGGGAGTCCTAAAGCTGTGTTTCCCTTTAAGCACTACTTTAGTGCAATCTTACAAATTTTCATATTGTATTTTCTTTATCATTCAGTTCAAAAGTATTTTCTAATTTCCTTTGTGGTTTTGTCTTTGACCCATAAATTATTTAGAGTATGTCATTTAATTTCTGAATAATTGGATTTTCCTAGATACATTATTGATGAATTCTCTTGTGATTATAGGACACACTCTACATGATTTCAGTTCTTTTGAACTTATTGACACGTCTTATCGTATGGTATATGTTCTATCTTGGTGAATGTACTATGTGTGCTTAAAAAGAATGTGTATTTGGATAGAATTTTATCAATGTCTGTTAGATCAGGAGGGTTAATAGTAATGTTTAGATCTTCTGGTTGTTCTATCATTGATGACAGAGAGGTGTTAAAACCTACTATAATTGTGAAATTGTCCTTTTTTTCCCTCTATTTCTGTCAAGTATTGATTCACATGCTTCTCCTATTAGGGGCAAACACATTTATAATTATTGTCTTCCTGGTGAGTTGTCCCTTCTAAAAATTACCTTTGGTTATACTCTTTGTCCTGAAGTCTATTTTTAAAATTTGATACTAATATAGTCACTCCAGTCTTATGCTTACTGTTTGCAGGGTATAACTTTTCCAACCATTTACTTTCAAACTACATGTATCTTTATATTTAAAGTGCATCTCTTGGAGGCAGTACACCTGAGTCTTGCTTTTTTAAGATCTATTCTGGCAATCTCTCCCTTTTAACGCTTAGACCACTAACATTTAATGTAATTAGTGATCGGGTGGAATTTAGGTCTACTATTTCTTTATATTACTGTTTGTTTTTTGCTGCTCTGTTATCATGTCCTGCCTTGTTTTTATTTATTTATTTAACATCTCCATGACATATTTATTTTATAACTGGAAGTTTGTACTTTTTGACTTCCTTTACCCATTTTGCCCATCCCCCACCCCCCACCTTTGGCAGCCACCAATCTGTTCTCTGTACTATGAGCTTGTTTTGTTTTTTTAAAACTTTCACATATGAGTGAGACCATACAGTATTTGTCTTCCTCTGTCTGACTTATTTCACTTAGCAGAATGTCCTCTGGGTCCATCCGTGTTGTCGCAAATTCCTGCCTTGTTTAAGATTGAGTATTTTTAGTATTCTATTTTAATTTATATGTTGGCATAAAACTATACATTATTGTATTATTTTAGTGGTTGTTTAATATATTTGTAAATTATATAAATCCACAGTCTACTAAGAGTATTACCACTCATTTAAAACATAGATACCCACCATCCTTTATATTACAGTTGTCATATGTTTACAAACATTGAAAATTCCACCAATATAAAAATTTTTAGTTTAAGCAACTATATGTATTTTAAAGAGCTTAAGAGGAAAGAAAGTAATGTTTCCTATTTATCCAGATGTAGTGGCTTTTTGGTGTGTCAACTTGGGTGGGTTGATCTACAGTTCCAGCTATTCAGTCAAACACTGATCTAGGTGCTGCTGTGAAGAGATTTTGTAGATGTAACTAAAGTCCTCAATTATTACCAGTTGACTTTAATCAAAAGGAATATAATCCTAGGTTAGACCTTTAAAACAGGGCTTAGGCTTTCCCTGAGCTCAGAGACTCCAAACCTGTGAGGTTCTAACTTACTCATTATCTTCCCTTCTTGATCACCTGCCCTCACCAGACCCCGTAATTGTATAAGCCAATTCTTTGTAATAACCCTTTCTCTCCCTCTTCTCTCTCTCTTTCTTTTATTCTCTCTCTCCCTGTCTATCTCCATCTCCATCTCATCTCTATCTCTGTCTCTATTCTATCTCTCTATCTATATACGTCTCAGGTTGAACCACGAGTTATATACCAGATATTTACATTTACCATTCTGATACTCCATCCTTTCCTGAAGATGCAGTTTTACTCTAGTACCATGTTCTTGCAGCCTGAGGAACTTCCTTCAGCATTTTTTGTTGTGCAGGACTGTTAGCAGTGATTCTTTTAGATTTTCTTTATTTGAAAATGTCTTTATTTTACCTTTACTTCTGAAGAATATTTTGCTGGATATAAAATTCTGGGTTGGTAGCTTTTTTTTTTCTTTCAGCACTTTAAAGAATGTTATTCCACTGTGGTCTCAACCTCCGTGGTTCTTGATGAGAAATCCATTGTCATTTGAATCATTGTTCTCTGGTATGTGATGTGTCATTTTTTTCTAACTGCTTTCAAGATTTGTTCTTTATTCATAGCTTTCAGCAGTTTGATTGCAATGTGTATAGTCAGGGATTTATTTGAGTTTATCAAATTTATGATTGGGGTTTGCTGAGCTGCTTTGTCTTTCACCAAATTTGGGAAGTTTTTGACGACTATTTCTTCGAATATTTATTTTGCCCTACTCTCTGTCTCCTTTCCGTCTGGGACTCTACATGGATGTTAGACATTTTGATGGTCATTTTTCTTTTGCCTAGTAATTTTTGGAGTTCTTTATACACCCTGGATGCTAATCTTCTGTTATATGTTTGCAAATATCTTCTGCCAGTCTATTGTGTATCTTTTTAATATATGTTTTGTATTTGTTTTAATATAGGTGAATTTATCAAGTCTCTTTAAAGTAGTTGCTTAAAATGTTTTTTCGTGTGTATATTATGGATTCAAAAAATTCTTTCCTATTACAGGTTTTAAATGTGCTATACTTTTTTCTAAAAGGTTTCAACTTTTCTTTTTCATATCTTTGTATTTAATCAACATTAAATACAATTTTGTTTAAGGTGAGATGTATGGATTCAATTAAAAGTTTTTTGTATATTAATAGCCAATTATCTCAGCACCTTTTATCCACTGATTTTATACTGTGTTTCTTAATATAGTATTCCTCTTGTTTCATTAGAAAAAACTTCACCATCATCACAGGAAAGAAATTCTCCATTCAAGAAGCATTTCTGGGGCTTCCCTGGTGGCGCAGTGGTTGAGAGTCCACCTGCCGATGCAGGGGACACAGGTTTGTGCCCCAGTCCGGGAAGATCCCACATGCCGCGGAGCGGCTGGGCCCGTAAGCCATGGCCGCTGAGCCTGGGCATCTGGAGCCTGTGCTCCGCAACAGTGAGAGGCCCGCGTACTGCAAAAAAAAAGAAGCATTTCTGGCATCAAATTGATACCAAAAGGGAGGACAAATCAACTGTGTATGATTTTGTTAAGACCACCAGGCACTGAATTGGCCTTCCAGGATGCTCTTTTAATTTATTTCCGATTTTCTTAAGGAAGAAGTTAAGGGAAGGAGAGGACCTGGTCAACTGGTAAATACAGTGTCTCTAGTTGGTGAGCTCTGGGAGGGAATGGATATTAATCCGTTTGTTTTGTAACCCACAAAGACCACTAAGCTTATTAATCAGTTGACCTTGAGAAAGAACTCTTGGCTAAGTCTTTTCCCAACTAGCAAAAGCTGTTCTCCACATGAATGCCAATTGTGTCTCAGTGGAAAAGGAGGGATTTAAACGCCCTCAAACCTCAACTAAACTCAAATATCTCAAGCTCAAGTCATGTCTTTGCTCTTGGGAAGAAGGGCTACTTCTCCATCTCTTCTTGGTTATGATTGAAGAGCTACAAGAAGGAAATCTGAAAGCCTGTTTTGGCCATGTTTCTCTATGTTGAGCCACATTCACAGCCAGAAAGCATTTCAAAGGATTGGTTGATACTTGGTGGCTGTGATGATGCACTTAATCCTTCAGCTGTTTTGGCCACATGATAGCTAACCTATTCAGAGGCTGAACTGACTGCAATGATCAGGTACTTTGGGGCTCTACATGTTGCTTAATATTTAACCTAGTTTTTTCTTTCATGTTGCAAGAGAGGGTTAACACAAAATTCTTACTCTGCCCAGGGGTCACTCCCTCTTCAGAGGCTCAAAAGACCATTTTAGGTTCTATATACTTAGTATGAAAAGACTAGTTTGGGAAATCTCTTAAGCAATATACTATTCAACCTTTACTTTTGCTGAATTGACCTCTAAGTTGAACAGCCTCTTGTAAACATACACTTAGATTGGAATCTTTGTTTTTTATTTTCTTGATAGACAACACCCCCATCTTCATATTCTCTGTAAGTCCTGTCTTTGTCTTCTCCAGACCATACTTGAGTTGGAAATGGGCATATCACCTTGCTTTTTTTTTTTTCCTGGATTAAAAGCACTAAGAACCACCCCTCAAACATACACACACACACACACACACACACACACACACACACACACCACTCCTCAACATAAAAATGAGCCTGGTTTTCTAAGCCTTCCCATTGGACCCTTCCTTTGCTATTCACTGGGTGTCAGCTGGTTATCTTCCCTAGTGATTCATAGGGCACATCTCTATCAGCATACTGCTGAGCTGACCCAAGGACTATAAAAAGTGACAGGAAATATGAAAATGGTATTTTTTTGTCTTTTATTATGCCAACTCCTCATTTCCTATCATTTTTTTCTTTAGCTGCCCCAGGTCATCAAGGCTACATCCTGAAAGCAGTGCCCTACAGGAGAGGAGAATTGGACCAAGAGGCACAAGTCCTGGGTTCTAGTTCTTGCCACACCTATAGCTGATGACCTCAGTTAACCTGTTTCCGACTCTCAGTTTTCTTGTCAGCAAAAAAGCAGGGATCACAGACTTAAATGCCTATAGGGGCTAGTCATTTAGGGAAAATGAGACAAGCAGGCCTGGTTGGCTTTTTGATGTACTAGAGTTTATTTTCTCCCTATTACCCCAGTGTAAAGAGGAGTGCCCAGTTGTGATTGTTGCCATAGGAATGAGGGCCACAGTGTTTCCAGATCTTCTGATCTTTTTCTAGAGATGCAACTATATGGATTTTTAAAAAGGAAATATCTAAGCATTGGCAACTAATACAAAAATTAAACTTTCTGTGACCCTAGTAAAATATGTCTCAATCCCTGGGTCACCAGTTGTAACCTCTAGACTAAGTGGTATTTAAAGTAACTTCCAGTTCTGAAATTTTATACTTTAGTTATCCAAATGGTCTGAGTTGAAGAAAGAACAAGTGTTTGAATATGAGGAAGATTTTCCTGGCATGCAGTTCTTATATTTTGAAACAGGTGACCAAGGGGAATTGTGAAATGTCCTTCAAGTGATTTTGAAGAACAAGAGACACCTCCTTTAGTCTGGGATTAGTTAGGAGCAGTTGCTGGGAGGGGGATGGACGAGATGTACTCTTGCAATTCTTCTCAGTGGAGATGTTGTGAAAATGGTATTTTATGAGTTTTGTTTCAAACGTCCTCAGGTCCTTTTAGGGGAGGAAGGTAGTTTGTTTTCTGATTCCCAGGACCTCTCCCGACTCAATCCCTCCATCCTAGGGAACTCTGTAAACCGAAATTTAAAGTTATAGTTTGTAGCTTCCCGTCTAAGGTTCAGATTAGGTTTTATAACTTGGAACTGAAATCAGGGCAGTAGTTGGTGTGGGGATGAAAATGTCTGTAGCTCCGTTTGTCAGTATGCTAATTAAAACCAAAGAGTGAAATAAATAAGGGTGGAAATGAGTGATGGCAAAGATAAGAGCCTTTTAACCTCACTTCATTTTCACTCTACTTCTCTCCTTAAGAAAATTGATTATGATGACCTCGATCCATCTTCTTATGGATTAAAAACACCTAGGAGTCCCACAAACATCTTTTATACACTAAGTGTGCTCAAGCCGAGAGCCAGCAGTTCAACAAGCAGGTAGACTTCAGTGTACATACTGATTGTATCAGCATAAATACTAGGTCTCTTACTGCAAAGTAACCGCAGCAAAATAAACACTCCACCTCCCTTAGAAAGAGACAGAAGATAGAGGCAAGAAAGCAGGAGGAACATACATACATTAGGTTATTAATCAATTCTACTTCAATGGTGGCACACGACATATTACAAGAGAGGAGGTTGATTGAAACCCAGGGAAGGCAAAAGATCTACTTTCACGTATAAATGAATAACATGGGTCACTGACAGTTCCAAGTGCTCTTGATGCCTAGATAGGAAGACAGGGCTGTCTGAGATGGTAATCTTCTCCATCACCAGTGTCATCATCAAAATTTAAGTGCTAATCTGCATAGTCTGATAAAATGGGTGAGAGGCAGAACGATCCAATTAGATACTGTACACGGTGGCCATGTGTTGTCTTGCTTCTCCCGTATCAATTCTCCTTTCTTATAACAGCAAGGTGAATTTCCTTTGGGGTACCACTCCTCCAGAATTGCACATAGTCTTGGTGGGCCTGTCAGTTTACTGGCAACATGGTCAATGTTTGGATCTCAATAGTGGCAACAAGATTTGATTCTGAGGAATTTGAATCTTAAGAGGAGTCACATAAAGGAAGTTCAGAGTTTATCCTGATGGAGCATATCCTGAAGAAACAGTCAATTTGTCCCCTAATGCTGCTCTGGGCCCTGTCCTTTTCTGAGTCTTGGTAGTTCATTTTTTCCTGTGACTCACAGAACTATCCTGTAGCTTTAAGGTAAACAAATCCTGCTTTAAGTTGGCCAGAGTCACTTTTTCTACTTGCAGCCCAAAGAAATTTAACAAATATATCAAATATCTTCTCTGTGATCTCAGCAGGTGAGAACTGACTGAGAATTTATAGGTAAATTGTTAGAATTAATAGATGATTTGGTGAAGTTACTGTGTTCAAATTCAATATACAGAAATCAATTGTATTTTTATATACTAGCAACAAATAATTTTAAAATAAAATAACATATACCACTTATAATAACATCAAAAATATCAAATCATTGGAGTAAATGGAATGAATCTATATGTATACAACATATATATATATATATCTCTAATTGAAATAAAGAATTCCTATATAAGCAGATTGTTATGTAGCAGATTGCTATGCCCACATTAATTTGGGGGGCAGCAATAGGTTTCTGAAACAGAATCTCAGAGCTATGTAGTTGAAGTTCATCTTTTTGCAGATAAAGAAAATAAGACTAGAAGGGTCAAACAGCCTATTCAAGTTAGCCCAGGAAGACCTCTATTAGACCTCTTCTACCACCAGCTTGCTGGCCTTTGCTGCCAATCTGGGCACCTATACGGTTGGGGCTAGAACAGCACTCTTTTTCTCCCAGGGCCAGTGCTTCATACTGACCTTTAGCTGGCTCTGTCACTTTTCTCAGAGCATTCTAGCAATGGGGACTCTGCCTTCTTTCTCTCTATCTTTCTTGAATATTCTAGTACCCATGAAAAATCAAGCTGAACTCACTGTCTATGAGATTCTCTGCCTGAACTGGGCATGTAATTCCACGTTGATTTCCAGGGTTGGTAATCTGTAGTTCTTCTGACTCTGAAAGTAGCAGGTCGTTGCTGGGAGACTCACTTGTTACTCATAGCTCAAGGGACCAAGTTCAAGCGAGAGGCATCTTTTCATCGCATTTTTCCAGTGTCTAGTCACAGACATTGTATAAACTCCATTTCTTCTATTCCTCTGGAATAACCAGACTTTAGTAACCAAACTCAGACTAAGAACTGCAGTTAACCCCCGACCCCCACCCTCAATTTTCCCTCTGCTGTTTTTTCCTCTCTTCCATGGGTTATTTTTTCCAACTTGGGAGACAAGGAGAATGTGTATCCCAGGTAAAGTGAGGAGGGAAGGGGAGGAGCTATGGCACAGACACATCAAAAGAGCCCTTTGTGCTCAGGGCACATTATTCCTGGAATCCAATCAAGTGCCCCAAAACCCAACCAAGCTTTTCAGACAGCACAGAAACCAGTCATGCAGGCATCTTGGGCTCTGCTTTTTTAAAGCTTTATAGGGTACACTGAATTATTTGGTTGGGTCTTTTCAACCGTGTGACATTTGGGTTTTCAATGGCCCAAATGGAGTTGATCATTAATTATTTGGACGCTTTAATTAAAAAAAAAAAACTTCCCTGTGGATTTATGAGGGTCTGCTGGGGGACAAGGACAAGGGGGCCTTTAATGCTTCTCTCATTTGAATGAGAGGGAGGGTTGGGAAGGTCTAGAAGGGGAGGCTGTAGAATCATCTTCCAGGAAGGTCTTAAACCCAAGTTAGGGTTTATTTGAGGGAGGAGGGCCTTACAATGAAGAAAATGGAAAGGCACGCAAGAGAACAGAATTCTGGAATCTGTCAAGTGCATTAGGGGACAGGATGTGTAATAAAAATCAATGCTTTATCAGGGAGCCATCGGGAGTTTCTGAATCAATACCTTTCACATGAAAACTAGTAAGTCCTATGGGTTGGGAAGAGGGAAGGGCTAGTTTCTGGAACATTTGATTAACTGAACCAGAGAAGGTATCCAGGGAGGGGAGGGACTGGATTGATGCCTTCCGGTTTCAAAACAGCGAGGTAGTGAAGGTATAACATCTGCTCTCTTCCTTTCCAGGGCATGTTTTGCAATCTCAGCCTTCTTCTCTAACACGGATGGGTGTCATTCTTAAGTCATATACATTCTCCAGTTCCTGACATCCTGAAAAAGCTCCCATACTCCCAGAGAGTTCTGCTCCTATGTGCCTCTCCACAAAGGTTCATCTCAATGACAAGTGATCTTGGGTAGGGTTGGGGAGCATGGGAAATGAAATAAGCTCTTTTCCAGAGACACCCACAGCTTCTATCTATTCAGCCTCTTGCATCCGGGAGCCTCAGGAAAATGAGACTCAGCACATTTAAAAACTACTGATGAAAAGTGCCTATCTTTGACGTCACAATGCTTAGTGACACCATATGCCAAAAAGAAGGACAGTGATTTGTGTGCACATCTTCGCTGATTTCCCCATTTGGATTTTTTAAATCCCCTGCCTCTTGTTGAAGCAATTTAATCTGAAAAAATTCACAAAAAAATGTGGATTCCCTGACATCTTTCCTTATACAATGCACAAAATTGTTTTAGGAATTGTTCCTATGGTACCAGTTGACTGGACTGTATTATTTACCCCATTTTGCAAAGGAGGGAAACTGAGTCTGAAAGAATTCAAGCAGCATGCCAAAAGTCATGAAATATTAGTGGACTGGAATTCTGGCCTTCTGGAAAAAGGCATTTCTCACAAAAGACATCACAGTCTTATCCATGGGATTATAGAACTCGGCTCTCCAGATGGTGCTTCAGGAAGAAATCCAGAGCATTTACAAGTCGGTTATTTGTTTTTCCTTACAGCCAATTCCATGCAAGGGTTGGCCTGTATGTATCCTTTTTAGAGAAAAGGAAAAGGAAATCGACCCAAATTTTGGTAGCAAGTCTATCTGAGATGCAGTGGTGGTGTTTGCTTTGTCTAAAGTTTAGGGCTGGAGGGGTCATGAAAAACTCTGAATATAAACTTAGTTCCAGTTGATATTTGAAAATAATGTGATGGAATTACTGACTAGGAAGCATATGATGGACTCGCTCTACACAAAAGCAAAAATGAGCTTTAATGTCTCCCCCAGCCTCAGAAGATGAAGTTGGGAGGCAAGTGGCTGGGGGGAGAGTCCAAGCTCAGAAAAGAGGCATACATGACAGTTCTCACCCCCACAATGGAGTGGGGAGTGGGCCATTGTCCAAGGAAGTTGTGGGCTCCCAGGGGTGTGCTATCTACCCCAAGCAGTCAGGAAAGACACAGGGACATCCAGTGGGTTTTAGCAGGTAAAAGTACAAAGACATAGCCTGGACAATGTGTTCGTGTATCTCAATTTTCCTCATAGAGAGAATCAGAGGCTCTACTTTGGTGTGGGATTTGTGGGGTTCAGTGATTGAGAGAGGTTAAGTATTCCAGGTGGTACTGCCCAGGCTCAAGGCACCCACCAGTTTTCATTCCAAAGTATATGGGTGAAAGTCACTCATATATTTGCACCTAAATTCAACACACTACATTATGACAAAGTTTTATCATCTTGCTTATAACTCAGGGCTTTAGGTTTTGAAACATTTCAGGGCTCTCTGGTGATGAAAGAGAAGACATGCTATATAAGTGGCATTTGTCTGGGGACTCATACCCTGAGCCAGAGTCATTGCATGTTATGTCCCTCTACCTGGAACCCTCTTTTCCCTCATCGTTACCTGATAGACCCCTGTTCTCCACTCCTATTTCAGCTCAGTGTCAGACTTCCTCAAAGATACCTCCCCACATCCCTTTGTCTAAACTGGGTCTTCATGGGAGGTCTGTCAAAAGCATCTTATACTTTTCCTTCATGAAAAGATAGTGACAAACTGTGATAAGCTATTTAATCCTTCTGTCTTCCGCTGGATAGGAAGGTTCTTGAAGATAAGGACCATGTCTGCAGTGCTTGCAACAAACTTCCACTGCCAAGTGATATTTGTTGAATGATATTTGATATTTGAATGAATGGTCTTGTGAGGAAACCTGAGCTTGAGTCTGGGTGCTACCACTATTCACTTGGGTGGTTGTGGCTTTTCTGAGGCTTGGTTTCCTCATCTCTTAAATCATGCTGTTAGAATGGTTGATTCTGAGACCCCCTTCTACAAGGCTACTCTGTGACCTGTTGTAACCCCCCATGTGGCTGAGTCCTTCTTTGTCAGTTCCGTCAGCTCTTCAGTTCGCTCTCCCATCCCAAATAATCCCAACTCTCCAACACATTAATGAAAAAGAGAGCCTTTACTGTTGATTCCACAGTTTCCTTGGAGGAAACTACAGCTCCCAACTCTTAATACTTTACCCCCCAAATGCCCATTTGATATTTCTTCCTGATTCCCTTTTTGACTCTCTGCTGCTTCCTCTCCCCTCCAGGGCTTCTCTGAATTCTCTGCAGCCCCCAAAAGTTCTCTATTTGATTTAGAGGAATTTCACACTTGCCCAAATACCCTTTCCCTTAAGCTGCCTCAGGGACGTACGGTTGTTGATCCTTAGACTTCCAGCATACTGGCTGCACCAGCTCTACCTTGGCTGCACCAGCTCAACCTTACTCTGCATCTCTTTCCGATTCCATGTTCAGTGACATTGTATTAGTAGCTTAAATCCACCACGGTGGGAGTATTTAAACCAGGGAAATTGGTGAATCCTGTAAATTGGGATTTCTCTTTCAGAGAACCCATTGTTACACATTTCCTGGCACACCACTGTCTAAGCTCCTCCAGCCAGGTTATCATCTAGTTTAGGAAGTTGGTTGAGCCCAAATATCCTTCATCATGAACCTATAACATACGTAGTTTTTAATTCCTCATGATTTAGGCTGAGTAGTAGGAGCTGAGAAAGTCTCATATAAAATGGTAGCTGTATTGGTCAAGGTTCAGCCAAGAAAACAGAACCAATCTATGCCAGGTAAGTCAAGGGAGGAAAACGGGAAATGTTAATATGTAAATAGCTACATATTAAGTTTGATGGAACTAAAAGGGTAAATGGGTGAGCCAAGCGCTAGATGAGCAGGAAGCCATTTCCTGTCTCTAAGGCTGGTGTGAAAAAGAGGAGGTGTTACCAGAATTTAGGAATTAGAATTGCAGAGGGAGCAGCTTCCCAGTGGTTGTGGAGCCCCAGAAGAGACTAAGTTGCTGCTAGAATGCCTCCTACAACATGGAGTGAGGGGAGTACCTGGGCTTTTTCATTCCTCCAGTGTTCTGCTGAGATACTCCCATGGGCTGAACTTAATCAGAATCCAGTTGGAACAGGAGTTTGGGAAAATGTAGCTGGCAGGGGTCAGCTCCTATGATGCAGAATAGGACAGAGAAGGCCTGGCAATGAATCTGATAACAAATAGGCAAATCACCATCCTAGTAACTAATCATATTCCTGATAATAATATTCCTGAAGGGACATCCACTATCTTCAAGACTATAGCCAGTCCCGTTGATTTCCTAGAGTCCCACCGTCCAGCCTCACTCTACAAACCCAAATAATTCTCTTGAGTTTGGCTCCCCAATCCATTCTACAGTGAAGAGGGATTAAGTTACAAAAACTCATTGTAAGATACTGACAATTCTGATATAGCTTCATAAAGTTGATTACAAGAACCAGGGACTATCACATTTTGAAGAAAGGAAACTTTCCCATCCATAAATGGTAATGACTAGGGACATTCTTTCCTTTTCTTGTCTTTCATTTATTCATTTGTTTATTATTTTTCAAGACTTCAGGCACTGTGCTAGATGCTGAGGTTACAAAGATGTTTAGAATTTGTCCTCAAAGAGCTGACAGTGTGAATGGGAAGTAGAGGGCATGGGCAATGCAGGATTCACAGACTAATCCTAAAGAAATAAGATCGCTGCTTCTTTCACTTGGGTGGATTGCAGAGGCAGATCAGGACCACTGGGGTTCTCCCAATCAGCTTCAGTGTCCCCCAACACTTGGACACTTTTGGGGGTTAATCCCTTTCTTACTTATGTAAAGCCCACCTTCCCCTAAGGATATCTCCATATTGACTTTTCAGGAAATACTCACCCTCCTCCCTCGGCCCTCTGCTCATCTTCCATTAAGGGGATAATGTCAGCATCTTGTCTCTTGAATTGCCAGAGACTATACTCTCGTGTCTCATCAGCTCAGCAAATGTTGGGAGATTTCTTCCCTGTCTTGTGAGTCTTCACTTCAGGCCTAGATAGGGCTGGTCCTAGTGATGTGCTGGAGAACTGTGTCCATGCCCTGGTGTGTTCCCGCCAATGACACACTCCCAGAATTGTGGCCCTGCGTTGTGTCTATCATTACTGCTTGTCAAGAGATACTAGAACTACCCCAGTACTTCCCACTCAACTCACAACTCCAGTCTGTGCCCTCCTAGAGAGTCGGATACAGGGAGCAAGAAGTGAAGGGGGGAGATGGTGAGAGAATGTGGATAGAGTGTGGTGAGGTGCCTGCAGAAGGCATGGTGAGGAGTAGGGGAGGGAGAGGGAGATGGGGAGGGGAGGAAAAGGGGGAGGGGAGGAAGAGGGGGAGGGGAGGGAGAGGGGGAGGGGAGGGAGGGATAGAAGGAGGAGAGGGAGAAGGGGAGGGAGAGGGACAGAGATAGGGAGAGGAAGGGAAATGGAGGGGGGAGATGGAGAAAGAGAGAGAGAGAGAGAGAGACTCTTTTTAGTTGCCACAAGTGGCACTGGCAATATGTTAAGAGTTTTCAGAGGAAGGTCTCTGTGTTTCTGGATTTTCTAAGGAAAACACTTGTGCTGTTTCTCTAAAGAAACTTAGAAAACAACCCATGTCATTCAATTCTGTGCTTTGGTGAAGCTTTGACTTGTGGAGGTGGGATTCCAAGACACCCACCTGTATTCAGGTTACAGAAGGCCTGTATTTCAGTAATTTTTTTGAATTGCCTGATGTTCAAATTATGATTAACCTTGAACCCCTACAGGAACAGAATGTATGCAGTGATGGACAGAAGCCTAGGTACAACCGGCAACAGGTGTGTTAGCAGCTTCCTTCCCACATGCGCTTGAGCAAGTCACTCATTGACTTCTTGTCACAGTTTTCTCATCTACACTGGGTGATGATTATCATCTTGCCCAATTTACCCAGAGGTCTGTTGTGAGGTTCACTTGAGCTCAGCCATGTAGAAGCACTTTATAAATTGGAATGTATTACAGTCATGCAAGGAAATATTATTTAAGTGGCCTTTCTTGGTAGGGTTTGGCTGCCTTTCACAAAGTGAGGGTCAACTTACTAATGCCACCCTAGTAGATGAAATGGTCCCAACTCACATCTTTTATTTTTCCTTTTACTAAATTGGAAACAAAGCCCTCAGGGCTTATAATTGGAGATTGCTAAAAGGTGTGTCTAACATAGATATGCCTACCAAAATTCCACTCAACTTGGTTTATATCGTCTACAGTGTGAAGGGGGAAGCCATAAAGATTTCTCCAGAAGGAAGTGTGTGATCCAGGCCTTGTGGAAGGGCTGCAGGCTCTAGCAGCCATGGCGCCCTCCAAAAAGCAATGACAGCCATACCATTTCTCAGGTTTTCAAGGGCGTGCTCTGCAGCCCAGTTGCTGAGCGTTTGTGTGTACGTGTGTCTCTGTGTGTGCTAGTGCATTTATTAAAGGCTGTAGTGGTGTCTTAGAGCAGGTAGGTTTCCAGGCTTCTCAGAAAGAGAAGAGTTTTCCTTGGCTCCACTGCCAGCTGCTTTATCTGTTTTCATTTGAAAGGTGTGTTTCCAAAACACCATTTCCTGAAATCTTTTGGCTGTAGCCAGGTATGAGATTCCCAGCTGCAAGTCCAGGGAAAAGGTGAGCTGCCAGGGAAAAGTTTACAGTAGGGCGGGTTGCCCGGAGCAGTGCCAGTTGACACCTCACCAGGAAATGGAGAGCGAGCCAGCCATAAGGACCTCCATGGGAAAAGTTTTCCCTCCAGATCCGACTGGAAATTTATGTCTAAGAATATTAGTTTCAATAACCAGTCTGAGTTCTTGTAACTGAGGAGGGGATATCGAACTTCAAATCTAACAGAGTAAGACAAGTTGAAGTGAGTCCTTTCGCATGAAGGCGTTTTGTTAACTCCCTTTATAACGTCTCCCCGTATTTAGTGTCCACTGTGTCTTATCTTGATCACTTTTTAGTGCGCTACTGCCACTTGGGAAAATACCTTCCTACCCTGCCAGAATTTGATCTCTGAGCTCATGTCAAATTTATCTATAAATTCTCCCATGTCTAACACAGTACCTAGTACACTGAAGGTGATGAATAAATGTTGGTTGTGTAAATGACTGAAAGATGCAAAACTAGAGCTATTAACAAGGTTTTTATTGAAGATTCATTCATTCCACATATATTTATTGAGCACTTGATACAGGCCAGGCCCTGTTATAGGCAATGGGAAGGGACTGAGAACAAATCATACATGAAGATAATAGCAGTGACCCTATAGGTGACTTTTTTTCCCCTGATTTTTTGTATCCTTAGCTGTTGAGAACTCCTTGGCTATGCTCAGGTCCGGGTCTTGTAATTCCCATATTCCTGGCTGCTCTGTCCTGTCCAAAGCCTATCCCAGGTTTTGGGACTTATCTTCTTGGTCTCCAATAAGGACTTTAAATAGCCCCAGGCCAGTTAGTAAACTGAGTATATATTTCTCCCAGCACTCCTATCACTCAACACTATCTCCAGGATTTTTACCAAATTTCCTTGCTATTAAACTGGTAAGGACAAATACTACAGTTAATCTTAGCTAAAAGGCTGAGAAGCAATCCCAATTTCCTAGGTATCAAAGCTTAAATGCTTGCATTGTAGCCTAGTTCTGGAGATGAAATCCCCATGTTTCTCTCTGAACCAGATGAAACATAGATAATGGAAAGCTGCTGTAAAGGAGAACAGAAGTTGGGGAGGAACACTAGGGGGACGTATGTGAAGATAGGAGGGACAAAGGTAAAGTTCTTCTGTACAGAAAAGCATTGGAGAGGCTTACAGTACCACCAGCAGGATCCTCTGCTTCTCCCCCAATGACTGAAGTATTCTTCACATTTCACTGGTGGATAGCCCTCAAGAGTATGGGCTCAGCAGATGATGCCAGTTCTTACTTCCTCAGATTTGTAAAGGGTGGGAGGGTTCATGAAGTTCAAACTCCTCCAAGTTCAGAGAGAGGATACATCCTACCCAAGGTCACATGGCCTAGTGACATAGCAAAAATTTTATCTTTTAGAATCAAAATGGGGAAAAATTATCCTTTGTCTCTGATTGAAATGATACCATCAATTCTCCACAGTCGTAAGAAGTACCATCCCAGGTTAGATTAGAAAGCATGCTGGATGGAGAACAGCTGAAGGACCCAGGCATGCCTGGTCTATGGAAGACAGGATGGAGGGAGACATGAGAGATGACACCAAGGTTTAAAAACTGGCACAAGGAAGGGAGTTATGTATTTTTCCTGTGTGGCCTCAGAGGACTGAGCTGGGCTCTGTAGGTACAAGTTAGAGAGGTAACTTTTTCTCAGCTCAAGGAAACCTTTCTAATAGAGCTGTCTAACAGTGAAGCAGTCTCAAAACTAACAAGCTCCCAGCTACTGGAAGTTCTCAGGGAGAAACTAGATGGAAACCTGGTGGGATGTAGAGGTGGCTTCTATCTGGAATGGCAGGAAGGGTACCGCACTGCTCTAACCGCTTAGAATTTGAGATGAACCATGGTTCATGCACTTCTATCTCTGGCAATGGCTCTGGTAAGTAGGCGTCAGGGTAGCTCTTTGTTATCATCCTCAAGATGTCGGAGGAGCTCCACGGCTTCTTTCTAACTTCTGTCTGCCAGGGTCTAAAATTGCCGAGCGTAACCTAATGGATGGCAAGGAGGCTCAACATCCTCCACCAACAGATCAATGATGGCAGCTCCTGGAGGCTGCATTGAGAAGCAATTTGAGACAGCAGGAAAAGCTCTGATCATTTAGCCAAGTCTTCCAGGGCTGGCAGCCTGCTGGATACACACTTGCCATCCCTGATCATCTGAGTTCTTTTTCTCCTTGCATATCCTAAACAGTAGGCTTTTTGGTCTAATCTTTACTTTTGCTGTAATTCCCACCAGTCTTTTTTTTCTCCTTTTTTCTCTTATAACGATTCTAGACCATGACTGTCTCCCTCATCTATGAAATAGGACTTTCTAGGACCATTTGTTAATAAAAATGGCACATTGGGGCTTAAGGGATGAGCTGAAGGTCTCCAAGAAGTCTATACTTCCCTTTTCCCTTCCTTTCTTCAATTGGCTGTATGGATGTTGAAATCCCAGGGGCCTTGTTAAAATGCAAAGACCACCCCACTCCCAACCAGGAGATAGTCACCCAAATAATGGCTGGACTCTGATTTTTTAGTGCAGATTATTTATTCTGCCTCTTTTCCTCTGAGAGTATGGGGGCCTGGGTGGGGAAACCAAGAAGAAGTGCAGAGGACTCAGGGTCTTATCACAGGGTAGAGGAGGAGCTGTGAGGGCTGGGAGTCTGCAGACCTGAGGACTACCCCATTTGGAAGGGACCTTGGAGGTCTAGTTTGACTTCCTCTCTGTGCATTTGGGGAACCAAGGACCCAGGGTGGGGGAACAGATTTGACCAAAGTCACAGGTGAGAAAAGCATACTCCCACCTTTTCCCAGTTTACCTTTAGGAGTCCTTGAAGCTTTTTATCTAGGGGCGGTAGTGATTTCCTCAAATTGGAAAATTTGGATAGGTGATGGTCACTGCACTTTTGCAGAAATAAAGAGAACATCATAGAGATGTACCTCAACCACTGAAGCTGAGTCAAAGATAATCAGGACCCCTCTCTGGTTTGTCTGTGTTGGAAAACCAGGAATAGTGATTTCCTCTTTCATAAGAAGCATACAAAAGGATGCTGTTGCGTTTCTATTGCTGAATAGCAGATCTCATATTACACGTCTTCTCTGACCCTTATCTTCAACATTTTTGCCCATGGAATTCCTAGCACAAGGTAGGTACTCTCCAAATATTTGCAAAGTGGGATGAAAATATACCTTTCCCATGTGTGGGAAGTGTGGGGTGGGGAGAAGAGATAAAGAGAGTTAGTTCCAGAAGACATTGCCTAGTATTGTATGAATTCACTATACATCTCATAACAAGACTTATCAGACAAATTACAAACATTGGGACAATTTACTCCCCATTCCAAGGGCTCAGTGGAATAGTATTGAGGTGTCTTTGCTTGTCTAGGGCTCAGATTGTCCTGTATAACCGCATCACTACTGAGCATCACAGAGGCTCGAAATGTTCTCATAATCCCTTTCTCCTTTGGGGGAGGTTGTCAATGTATTTTTTTTCAACACTTTCAAAATCACAGTTGTTTATAGTAACTGGAGATGGCAGAACCTGGCTGAATTGGGAAGGCTGAGATTTATCTAACCTCTAATTTAGTTCTCCTCTTAAGTTAGTCCAAGTTCCTGAGACGCCTTTCCCCTGTAAGTTAAACCATTGTTTGTCAAAGGAAATATAAATTAAGAGCTCTGTTTTCTGATTTAAATGGAAACTTGGGCTAGGTAAACAGATTCTTGCTGTGCTCCTCAGACCTCCAATATAATATAGAAATTGGAGTCAGTGTGGGACGTAGATTTGATGAATTCTAGAAGAAGCCCAAACTCAAAGAATGTGGGAGTTACATGGAGCCAGAAACCCAGCCTAAATTTGACTCATCAGAACTCTTAATAATCATGTTGGAAAATCCATGGCATTATGAAAAGAGAAAATCTCGTTTCTCTTTAGACAAAAAGGATTCTGAAACCATCCGTATTCGCTATGGACTCCTGAACGGACGAGCCAAATGCCATGTCCAGATCAAGAACAGTGATGCCATGGTCATCCCTGTGTTTATTGTAGAAGGGAAGTTAAACTTCTAGTACTACACGAGTTGTCCAGCTATGGATCTCTAGGTTGTATGATTTGGAAGACACACAATTAAGGGAATAACTCTGGCCAAAACTGAGTTTGTAAAATTGGTATAGAGCCAATGAGAAGTAACACAAACCTCTTTCAATTTCTCTTTGCAGGGCTAGAAATCAAGATCGCAGGCCTTGAGTGTTTACTGTGAAAGACAGACAATTGGAAATCATGATACTTTAATGGAGGACACTCACAAGGCACTAAATTCAATCATTTAGCACCTCCCCGATCTGATGACCAAGCCATCAAGCCAATATTTCCCATGGTTACCTTCATAGACTTCAGAAAACGTGAAGGATAGATGATGAGCAAAGCTAATACCAAATGGAACAACAGCTGTTTAGTTAAATTAGGAAGAGCTGATAATTATAAATTATCTGTCTACACAGTAGGTAGACAGATAATTCAAGGGTAAGCCCCCCTGGTATAGTATTTCTCAAGAGTGGTCAGGGAACGACCACCATTTAAAAAGCCCACTGAGCGTTAAAATCAGATTCCACGACTCTACTTCCAAAACCACTGAATTAGAGTTTCTGGGAGTGGGTCCAGGAATCTGCATTTTAAACAAAAAATTGTCATTGACTGAATGGGTGGTAAACTTTGCACGTATGTATACTATGATTTTTAATTGAGTAGCTGCAGTTGTGATTAACAACACAACTCATATTCAGAGGAGTGCTGAATTTATATAGCTTTGGGTTCTGAGGTATTCTCAATCAATAGATATTAATGGTCTATGAAATTTCTTGGCTTTAAAAAATGATATTCACACTTATAAAAAGTTGGGAGCCACACTTTAGAACAAATAACGTGGTTGAGGTACGAGTTACGGATAACAGACTCTTTCTGAGATCCTGATGGATTCAGATGCACAGACATTTATCAGAGGTCTCGCATGTGCCAAGTACCGAGCTTCCCAGAATCATCCAGCTATTGACAGGGCCTGGGCTCCAGTGGAGGCCTTAAAACTTCAAGTTCAGCTTCTGCTTATCGACAGCTATCTTCTGGAAGTGATGCGAGCAGGAATGTTCTGACCTTGCGGGGAGGAGGGATGCCAAGAAGTGGAGTAGGGCAAGGATAATAGTAGAATAGAGCTGGAGACGTTTAGATTTAAGGGGGCTCAGCACTTTACAAAGGCTTGCTCTGCCTAGAGGTATAAATTACGTGGTACCCAGGGCAGCCCTCACCCCACAGCTCTGGCCTGTTGTTCTGCACGTTCTAGTAGGAGTCTTGGGTTGTGCTGGGACTAAGGGGGTGGGAGGAGGCCTGGGGCTGGCAGTAGTGGTTAGCTTGAGTGATCTGAGGCCTGGAGGATTATGACTGAGGCATGAGGTGGAAATTGGCACCTTGTGGCTTGGTGAGGCTAGTCTGACTCGTGCCTTTCCCTTTCCAGGTTCCAAGTTGGGAGATTAGCTCTATTGCTCTGGGATGGGACTTGGTGTTTGGAAAACTGGTGACTGCTGTGTGTCACAGCACCACCACGCCCTCCTCCCGCTGCTCTTGATGTTGACCACCTGGCCCGTGCACACCACCACCTACTCCTGGGACAGTGATGTGGCCTGGCCTCCAGAGCAGAGGGCTGGGAAGTCCCGTGGGCGGCGCTCCGGAGGTCAATTCAGGACGTGTCTCTTCAATGCCCTCCTGGGGGCTTGCATGAGACAGTCAAGGGTCCTTCCAACTCCAGTTCTACTCCAGTTTACTAAACTCATGGATGAGTCAGAACTCAGAGAAATTAAGCATCTATATCACTCAGTTTATCTAATTGTTTTCTAAGAGCTGAAAATGACAATTTTCTACAGTTATTCTATTAATGCTAAGAGTATTGAGAGTTTATCAACTTTCGGGGATACAATTTATAAACATAGTAGGAACGTGTCAGGATATTAACTGACTTTTTCCCTCCAATAGTTTACTCCATCCATCCCCCTGCACCTACGTGCCACATGTGCTCGTGTGAGTGGGAACACACACACACACACACACACACACTCACACACACACACACACACCTTTTTCTACCTAGTAGAATGTTCTTGGGGCAAGGTAAGGCCTAGGTAGTGCCAGAGAACAGAAACAAACTATCTGTAGCTCCAGCTTTTTAAAAAAATTTGAGGTATAATTGACATGTAACATTATATTTGTTTCAGGTGTGCACATAATGATTTGATATTTGTATACACTGACAAATGATCACCATGATAAGTCTGGTTGTCCATCACCATACATAGTTATAAAGCCCACTATCTCAGGGAAATAGAGAGGACTCAAAGCACAGTGAAAATGCCTGGGGGAACCATTACTAGAAAATACCCCCCGACCCCAGGCAGAAGTAGAGAAGAAAATGGATGAGATAATGATGAGATTTTACCTTTGGCCATACAGGAAAGAGAGGCCTTGCTTCCGAGACAGGACCTCAGGTTAGGAATGTCTATATTGTGAGTCTCAGCAGAAGGTGACTTCCTGCTTTTTCCGAGCCTAGCATGGCACAGAGACAGCAGAATGGGACCTATGTTAGCAAATCTGCTTGGATTGATGGGTGACCAAGTGCTCAAAGGGTATGTCTGCAGACACCCATGTGGATAAATGGCCTGAGGTCTGGATGGGCTTTGGTCCTCTGTGAGCCCCTAAACTTTGTCTCTGCTTTGGGGAAGGTGCAGGATTTTTGGAAGGATTGAATGTGAGCACGTCAGATAGCACCTCAAACTATACATTTTGTTATTATCCCCTCACATGGGTCGATTTCCCGTGTACCCTGATGGCGGTTCGCAAGCTGGCACACAATGCATACGAAAGCCTACTAAGACTTGCAGGGCTGGTGGCCGCTCAGTCAGTTCTCTTGTCTTTATTAAGCAGCTATGATGCTAAAAGGAGCTCCTTCTAGACTTGGGGCGGGGGGGGGGTGGCTCCACGGTCACGTGGGAACCTAAGTCTTTTTTTATTGGCGCAGGCTTCAGAGTTACGGCCAAGGAGAAAGTATATTAACACTCTCCTAGTCACAATATTTTCTCTCGAATCTACATGATTTGGGAAAATGTGAGCCAGGACAGATGAAAAAGACAGAAAGAAATATAGCATCTGAATATCTCTAGGTTCACTCATTCTGCAGTAAAATACTCAGATCCACAAACGAACATTTACTTTAATCCTTTGTCTTTCATTCGGTTCCTCAGATATGTTCTTTGTAAAAAGCAATTTCAGAGGTGGGGAGGGGTAATCAATTTCTGCTATTATAGGGTGGGCATCCTCCCCAGAAGTCTAGGAAATCTCTTGCAGATTTCAAAGGCTTCTTAACCTTTTCTGACATTTAAAAGCAAACAGAAACTCTGCCAGATAAAAGTGAGCTGAAAACAACGGTCAAGTTGACGTCCAACTGGAAGGAGTCTGGTTCCTCCAAATTCCTTCCCTTTTACACACTCTCCATTATGAAATGGGACCAAAGAACACTGATGTTTCTCTCCTAAAGCACACATGCACGTGCGCGCGCACACACACACAGACACACACATTAAAATTGCTTGTCGTGACTAAAGTGAGGCCAGGGCAAGCTGTCAACAGAGCGTGGTCCAGATAATATTTTACCCCTTTTGCTATCATTACGGCTTTAAGGGTGGGATTGAAAACTAGGAGGATTAGAGTTGAGCTGTTGGGAAATTTACAGCTGAGCACAGACGCTCACACTCACTCTCTCTCTCTCCTCCCTCCCCTTCTCTTTAAAAACTTAGCAGCATGTGGCTTGCCCTGGTTCCAGCAGCGATTATTAAAATAAAAAACACCTTTGGCCATAAACAAAAGTGAAAATTGAAACATACTCATGAAAGTTTATTATTTTTCGCTTCAATAACTTCACCCTACATGGAGAACTTTATTTGCCTCAAAGGTCTTTGGGTCGGGTAATGAAAAAGCACAGGGGGTTCGGGGATCCCAAGTCATCAGGGTTGGGAAGCAGCTGAGGGTGGCGTGCATCTTGGCCTCCAGCCTGCAGGGCTGCTCAAGCGTGTGGGCTTTCATGTGCAGGAGCCCCACTCCCTCTCTCTCTCTCTCCTTGGGGCTGCCCTGCCTCCAGGGTCATGTCCAGGATGCTGAGCACTGAGCTGGGTTGAATCCAGTCTGCCCCTCTGCTGGCTTGCTGGTCCCACATTCAAGTCATCTGTCTGATTCTATGGATTTCCTGGAGCTTTGCTTTGACTTAAGGTGCTTTTAGCCTCTGACTGGAATCTTCTACACTCCTAAACTCAAAAAGGATATGGGAAGGAGTGGGAAGGCAGATATTGAGGGGACAATGCAGAGACCCAAGGGTGAAAGGAAGCCTACAGTTGAAGAGGAGTGATTGAATTGGGATAATTTACTTCTGAGAAAAGAGGTTTGACTATGTTACCTGATAATGATCTTTATTTTTAGAGAAAGAAGAAAATGATTTAAAATACAGGAGGTGGACTTTGGTTTATGTGAGAGAGAAATAAACCGTTTACATGACAGTTAGTTTAGGTTTTTTGCCACTTGCAGCCAAAACCTGGTCCTAATTATACAGTCACCCATTTCAGGGTATAGGCTGTCTTGCTTGAAGAATAAACAAAAGGTTTGAAGGTAGGCCTTTTAGGACCAGTGTGATAATTCTGCTCCATAACATTCTTGAGGACCAAGTCTCCACTGAGCTCATTACTTCACTGTCCCTGGGATGTGGCTCTTGCCATCATGGCCAAGATGGTACCCTCCATATTTAAGGCAACACACGGAAAAAGGGAGGATAAAGAAGGGATTGAGGGGGCATGCCTGACTTCTAAGGGAGGTTCCCAGGAGCTGCTACATGACACTTGAGTTTATATCCCACCACCAAGAAGTTAGCCCCTTGGCCACACATTGCAAAAGAGTCTGGAAAATTAATCTTTATTATGAGTAGCAATATTGCTAAAAATCTTATTAAGAAAGAAAGAGAAAGAGAAGAGATATTGGAGAATAATGAGTAGTCTTTGCCACAGGATTAATAAAAACCCAATCCTTACCTGTCTCACTGGCCGGTGCTGGTTTAGTCATCATGTTCCTTCCATTGTTCCATGAATCTATGTTGTCATAGAGAATTCAAGCTCATCACTTCCTCATTTATTTTATCTCTGTGACTTTTTGTCAGTGTCGCTCCTCCATGCTTTCACATGGATTCTTGTTGTTTGTCCCAAGAAAATCTTCCTTGAGTCAACTTTGGATGAAATCTGTGAGCCTCATTCTATAGACACAGAACTCAGAACAAATAACATAAGAGAAAGATATCAACTCTATTGATCTCTTTTGTAGCTTTACCACAATTTTTTTTAGGATTGGGACACAGGAGTATGTGCCATTTTACATGGCTTATTTTGCACTCATCAATGTGGTATAAACCCACCTAGCTTCTCAAAGCCTTCCTGGGGATGGATTGGGACCAGAATCTCCTTTAGATTCTGTTTGGCTCAAGGATTGCTATTTTGTTTCCTTGGGGTGCTGCCTGGTTTTAGCCCCTCATTCTGAGTAGCATGACTCACATCCCATCAAATCTCCTTTTTGCTTGCTTGCTCTCTCCAGGCTGCTTCTCTCTTGCTCCATGTGAGATGTTTCTGGCTGCCTCGCTTTCCAGCATAATCAAATCCAGTAGGCCTTCCAGTTGACCTCATGAGTATGAGCTAAGCCCATTTATGAAATATGAAATGATCCCAAATGCTCATGATCCAGCTTTCCCAGGAGGCTGTGGAGGCGGATCATAAGCTAAGAGCTTCCTGCTGAGATGCTGCAGGAAAGCAGATGTGGCATCCCTAGAGATAAGCAGCGCCTTCCATGGACTGAGTTCTGGCCTCAAGCGGTAGTGATGATTCTCAGTGTTCCCTAAGACACTTCTAAAATCTCCCTGTCCTGCTTCTCTTTCCACTCAAGGGTATTTGCTCTTATTTTGAACAAGTGAGGAAAACCAAGATCATGTCATATCATACTGGGTTGATGCTTTCTGCTGAACTCTCCATTTTGGTCAGAGGCAACGGAACAATATTGAGTTAAGTGATCTATATGTGCTCAAAGACATTGCTTTCATGCCTGGGTCATAGGCTTGGGTTTATTCTATGATCCAAAGTTCCCTTGGTCACAGAAGGGAATGGAAGGGAGTATGAATGACTCAAGAAAAATCAGCTCCACTAGGGAAATAGAGTTCAAAGACCCTCTGCACTTGTGGGATAATTAGTACATAGACAGTCCTGCAGTAGATCAGAGACAAGGCCTGGGACTAGTAGACAACACCCATTATTTGACTCTGTGTACTTCTGTAGAGGAGGAGGGACTTCTGTTACATCACCCTGGAGGGAATAGAACTGGAGAAACACTGCTAGCTCCTCCCCCTATAACCCTTACCTACTGCCTGCTCCAGCTTCCAACAAGCAAGGAGGAAGAATGACTCATCTGATTGGTGAGATCATGTCCAAGGTCATTGGTTTTGGTGGCTCTTCTCTCATAATAACTGGCTCAGAGTTTGCTCTGCCTTCTTTACTTTTTGCAAGATAGATCCTTGTATCTGGATTATGGGGGCTGGGGATGGTGGTGGAAAGGAAGTTTCCTGTAGAACTTTTGGAATCAAAGAAGGTTTGAGTCATGTCCTCCAACATAGTAAACAGAGTAAACTAGAGTAAATCAAGCATAGTAAACCAGAACCCCTCTATCTGGGGGCAGGGAAACAAAGCTATTGCTTACTTTGATCCTCATCTGAGTCCTGTTTTCAATTTTGTAGCACCTGGGGGAGGGGGAAAGAAGGCATGACAATAATTGGCTGTATGCCTGGCCCGCAGGCCCACTCCTAAAAGACCCTCCTGGCATAGGGTTCCTGTTGAGTGTTTCTCCTTCATCCCAGGATAGTGCTGCCATCCTCTGTGGCACCTATAAGCAGGGAGGGAGGGCAGTAAAGGGGGTAGTTGAGACCAAGAGATATTTTATAATTTATAATGATATTGTATGACCAAAAGGAGAGGTCTAAAATGCATGTGAGAATGTGTTGAGGAGGTTGGTACTTCCTGTCTTCTGCCAGTCCTGAGCTTGAATCCCAGTCCTACCTTCTTCTACCTGTGTGGTCTTGCAAAACTTCCCTGATCTTTCTGTGCCTCAATTCTCCAAGCTGTAAAATGGGCAAATTATAGTGCTGACCTCATGGGATTGTTTTGAGGATTAAATAGATTATTCTACAGGGTCAAATACATAGTAAATATTGTGTAAGTATTAGCTAGCATGATTGCTGCCATCATATCATCATCACCATCATTACGGCTATCACCAATGTGGCATACCTAGAGACAGGCTTAGGCCTGACATAGGTGGTGAACAAGATTCAGGTTTTACTCATGCTTTGAAGGAGCTTGCAGGTAGTGTCAAGGTTCTGGACTGAGAAGTGATATACTTGCGTTCTAGTCCCAGATGTATGTGGCCTTTGTCAGTGACCTCCCTCTCTGAGTCTCAGTTTCCATGGTTATAATAAGGGATTTGGTGTTCAATGGCCCCCAAGTGCTTCTGTGGAGACTGGGGGCTAGGCTAACCACGTGAGGCTTATTTGGAAGCTTGTTACAAATGCAGATTTCCTGGTCCCAACACTCCCAGAGATTCTGATTAGGTGGGTCTGGGATGACTTGGGAGCCTGGGTTTTTATCAGCTTTGTGCTGTGCTCTCCATGTACCTCCCTTGCATCTGGGTACAACTGTCACTTGGGCATCACAGCCCCAGCTCATCTTTGAGGCTTAAGCTCTAAAATGCTCTAGTTGTGTTGCAAGATGTATGAGAAGGGATGGAAGTACAGGGAGATCTGAAAACCAAGTGACGAAGTGCAAGTTAGTTGGCGGAAATTTATTGAAGGATTATCCTTTACCATTTTTCTCATTCAAAAGCCAAGGGTTTCAGCCCAGATGCATAACAGACCTCCACTCTGCAGTTTACCAGAGCCAGTCTGACCCATTCTTTTCTGTTCTGAGACACAGAGCCAGGAACCGCCGTCACTGCCAACGCCAGGTCCCCGGAGAAAGAGAAACTGGCCCTGATAAGCAGGAGGAATCTTCTTCCCAAAGCCAGTTCCCAACATTTCCATTTCCCTTGGGCCAAATGCTCATTTGATTAACCAGGATCTTTGGCCACCAAGAGCAGAAAAGAGAATCCATCTTGTCACTCTAACATGGGGTGAGGCTGTTCTCAAACCATCCCATCTCTGAGACTCTTTCCTTGGCAAACAAGATGGCTTTGCTGCAGTCCCACAGTGCTTCTCTCTTTAATCCAAAGAATGAAACAGGAAAACAAAAACAAAACAAAACAAATGGTTCCTTCCACCATATAAATTGGAGCCTCTTTCATCCATTGAATGACATGGTTTCTTTCTTCTTCCCTTCACCATGGGGACAGGGTGGAGCCCACATTCCCTCAAGGAACCCAAGGTCACAATATTCATGGTGAACAAACTGCATCCTCTAGAATGCATTTCCAGTTAATACACACAAAGCGTTTCCTACTGTCTCTTAAATTATGGTTCTATATTTATCGCTGCCAGCACACCCCTCCCTCCTTTCCCAGCTCCCCCTCCCCCCACCACGATCCCCGCTCTCCCTTTAATCATTTGCAGAAGTGTTTCCATTCTTCTTTTTTCCATTTTCAGAACCAATTTTGTTATAAGAAGAATGTAATTGTTGCTAACATTTTGATTTCCCTGTTCAGTGAGATTTACATGACACTGAGGTTTTGTGATATAATTCCTCATTTGCTTCCAAGTTTTCTGTCGGGCATTCAATCTGTACAGAATTTCATTATTGTCTGATTTACTGTGGCCTCAACATAAGGAAAGGCTTTTCCAGTGTCAACTTTTTTTTCTTTTTCCCTTCCTCTTCTCTCTCTTTGTCATCCTTTTACACACACACACACACACACACACACACACACACTCACTCTTTCTTTCTCTTCTCTCATCTTTCTCTCTCCTATCTCTTTTCTCTCCATCTCTCTCTCTCCCTGTATGTCATCCACCTACACACACACACACACACACTCATGCATGCGTGTGCAGGCACACACGCACTCTTTCCCTCTCTCTCCTCTCTTTCTTTCTGTGTCCTCTTTCCTACTTCTTCTCCACTGTCTCTCTCTCTCACTGTCTTGTATTCTCTCCATCTATCCCCGCTTGCCCCCGTTTTCAGATTTCAGTGTTCACATCTGATGACTGACATGTCGGCTTTGTCCTCATTCCAATTCATTCCTCTATATTGGAGCCCGATTCCCCTTCCCTTGAAGATGGGCCAGACATTGTGACTGCAGTGACAATGAATATGGCATATGTTATGCTGTGTGACTTCTAGGCCTGGGCTATATAAAGTGATTTGCTTTGTGCCTGGGTCTCTCTCACCCTAGGAACCCAGACTCCATGCTCTGAGTAAGCCACAGGAGGAGGATACATGTAGGGTTCTAACCACAGTCCCATCTGATGTCCCAGCTGACGATCAGCCTCAACTGTTAGTCAAGTGAGTGAACAAGTCTTCAGATAATTCTAACCTTCCAGCTGCCCCACCTGATGTGCAGTGGAGCAGAGATGAGCTGTCCTCACTGAGACCTGTCCACATTTCAGATTCAGTGCAAACTAAGTGTTATTGTTATTATAAGCCACTAAGTTTTGGAGTGGTGTGTTACACATCAGTAGCTGGAACACCTATCCTCTTCACCTCATCCTTCCCAACAGGTAGAATACCTTCATATTTTCTGAAATCCCTGATTCTGTCCTAAGACCCTCCTTCCTGAGTGTTCCAGTGCTAAACTGGCTTGCTTAGGTGAATTGATCCTATGGAACACATCCTCATGTGGAAGGGAATTTACCTGTTCCCACTTGTAATTAGCTTTGCATTACAATGGTAGCCTTGGGAATCAGTTTCCTTAAATGTAAAATGAGGACATTGAGCTAAATAATCCCTAAGGCTTCTTCCAGTTTAGTTTGTCTCTCTTTTCCCATGGATCTGCTCTGGCATCAAGGGTGAGCCTGCTTTATAGAAGTTTAACTGCGAATGACTGATGATGGCTAAGCATCACGTAACCTCCTTTTGTAAGACTCACTGACCATTTAACAGCTGCCTACAGTGCCTTTCTCCAGTGGAAATGGGGGGGGTGGTGGCTTAGACACTGCAGTGGGCTCAGGGGATGGCTGCTCTGTACTGGATGTAGGGCTTTAGTCTTGATCTAACTACTTCTAGATACTTGGGCATTGGCTTAGTCACTGGTTTTCCTCTTCCTTAGATATAGCCTAAGATAAGTGAATCAAAGTGTTCCCTGTCTAGCCATGGAAGTTCAATGCTCCTGACTACTTCTGGGCCAGAAATGACCTATGAGGACCTGGAGGATGGATGATGTACCTCCATTCGGAGACAACGTAGATCCCTAAAATACCCCAGTGTTCTGGACCTGTTTCTGGTCCCATTCAAAATGAGGGCCTGAGTAGTGTTTCTCCCTTCCTGTAGAAGCAGGATAGAACTTGTAATCAAGTGAGGAAACCCCATGAGCAGTATTTATGTCCAGAGAGCAATCGATCCTTAGTTTCTCCTGAGAAACAATAAACTGGCTCAAAGAGATGGGGAGAAGGCCAAAGTATGTTGTGAAACCAAAAGCAAAAGGAGAATGAAAAAGAGGCTGGGAAAATAATAAAAAGGATTGGAACTCATAAAAGTCCAAACCAACAGTGGTAATTCTGAAAAGTGTAGGATTTGATTACACTGCCTCCTAAGGGGTTTAGTCCCTAACCACACCCTCTCCCCTTTATCAATTGCCCAGGCAGAGGGTCATGGGTGCTGACCAGGCACTTCTAGTCCTGCCTTGAATCTGGGGTCTTTCCCTCACAGTAATGATGCTGAAGGCTATGATTGGTCTGAATTTACTAGCCCTCAAGTGCCAGAGTTTTAGTCTGAGCCTAGAGACTTCCCTTAGTGAGCAGCTGATCTCATGTTCTTATTACAGACACTCCTGCCAAATCCAGGCATACTTTGCCTCCTCTCTGGGGCCTTTTCTGATGTTTCAACCTGTGGAGGTGTCTGAAGTCCTCAAGTTCTTACAAGACTCCTTGGTTCTCTCAATGCTTGTTACCCATGGGTCATTTTTAAATGATCTCAAGCTTAATAGAAATAATAAAGAATAAATAAATAATAGGAAGAATAAATTCATGTCTATGGTTTAAAAAAGGATATAAAAGGATAAACGTGAGTGTGTGTGTGTGTGTGTGTGTGTGTGTGTGTGTGTGTGTGTGTGTGAATCCTTTCAGGTCTATTCTGTGACAATATACATATGTACACACAGCGAATATGTCTGGAAGTGAGGTTGGGAGAAATGAATGAGTATGAGTCCTCTTATACACAAATGGTAGCATACTATATTTACCATTTTGCACTTAGCCTATTTTTTATTTAACCATTTATTTTGGAGATCCTTTGTTCTCAGCACACTTATAGCTATCTCAGGCTTACAATGGTTGGTTGCATTTTTCTTACTGCATAGAAATATCATTATTTAGGATATTAGTCTCCATTGCTGGGCTTTTGGGCTCCAGTGACAGTAAATCATAAAGGTGAACCTTGCTCTAGTCCTAGTCTATGAATTTGTTGGAGGTCAGGCCCATGGTTTATTCTTCCTTTATATGGCTCCCAAGCCTGCAACAAAGGTCAGTAGGCATTATAAGACCACTAGTGTGGGCTCATCACTGAGTATCACTGGTAGTGGTTAAAGAGCTGAACTGTGCAAATATATATCTGATAAGGGGTTAATAGCCAAAGTGCATAAAGGACTCATGCAACTCAATAGAAAAAACAATCAAACCAGTTAGAAAATGGACAGAGGACCTGAATAGACATTTTCCCAAAGACAAAGAAATGGCCATGAAAAGTACTCACTAATCATCAGCAAAATGCAAATCAAAACCACAATGAGATATCACCTCATACCTGTCAGAATGGCTGTTACCAAAAAGACAACAAATAACAAGTGTTGGCAAGGGAGTGGAGAAAAGGGAACCCTCCTACACTGTTGGTGGGAATGTAAATTGGTGCAGCCACTATGGAAAACAGTATGGAGGTTCCTCAAGAAATTAAAAATAAAGCTACCATATGATCCAGCAATTCCATTTCTGGGTATTTATCTGAAGAAAACGATATCACTGTTTCAAAAAAGTGTCTACACCCCTATGTTTGTTACAGCATTATTTACAATAGCCATGGAAACAATCTAAGTGTCCATCAATGGTTGAATGGATAATGAAAATGTGTATATATATATATATATACAAAATGGAATACTATTCAGTCATAAAAAGAAGGAAATCCTGCCATTTGTGACAACATGGATGGACCTTGAGGACATCATGCTAAGTGAAATAAGTCAGAGAAAGGCAAATACCATATGATCTCACTTATATGTGGAACCTAAAAAGAACCCCCCAAACAAACAAAAAAACCCTACTCTTAGATATAAGATTTGTGATTGCTAGAGGCAGGGGGTTGGGGTGGGGAAGATGAGTGAAGATGGTCAGAGGGTTAAAAAACCCTGCTCTATCCCTGATGCTGGTTAACCAAAAATCACAATTTGCTGCATATGCAAAATTTACAACACACACTAGGGTTCTCCTACATAATTTGTTGAAATGGAATTTTAAGGGAATTAAAACCTTTGCTAAAAGTAAAATTCCTAGTCTCCAGAGAGGAAAGGAATGGCCGCCCAACCTTTTGGTACTCAATGTGCAAGTGAAAACAAGTGCTTTGGACACATTTGGAAAGAAAGGACATAGCAAACACATATTATTTTACCTCTCTCTGTCTCAGCTCATGGAAATGTTTGCATGTTGAGTCTGGGTAAGTGGCTTGGGGATTTAGGTGAGTTTCTTTGTGTGGTTAGGAGACTTGAGGTGGAGGATAGTAAAAATAATTGAAGTGTAATGTTGTTGGGCAACAACTTTCCAAGAGCATTTAGAACACTGCAGTGCACGCTCCTCAAGACCAATCCTCTGGGTCTGAGGACAGCCTACCTCAGCCCCCATAGCACCCACTTCCTGTCTCCTATGGTTTCAATCTTTGGGACCTGTGTCAATTATTACCTCTCCATGAGGATGTTCTCAGTGGGGAATAAATCATTCAGAGAAATTGAAAAATGAAAAGTAAAACGAATTTTCCCCACAGTCCTACTCCTCAAAGGTAAACATTTAGAGTGTTTTCTATTTTTAGAGCTTCTGATGGTTATCTCCATAAATGTAAATTACATGCTTTTACCTCTATTTTTTATTTTTTATTTTTTAGCCTTAAATAGCATCTTCTGATACTGTCATAGATGAGAAATTTAGCTTATTTCTAGTAACGCCTCCATTAGGTATATTTATTACTTTAAACAATTTATGAAAACCTCTATTTCTTCATTGAAAAAATTAGGATGTATTTTCATATCCCCCAAATGTACAAGGAAGTCAGCATGCAGTCACTTCCTTCCACCTTTCTCTGACCACCCTCCCTACCTTCAAGCATTTGTCAAGTACACCATCCTTCTAAAATTTGCAGATTTTTAGCATTTGCATGCCATTTTGTAGTCATACGACTTAAAAAAAACTTTTTTTCAATGGTTATATGAATACTGAAAACCAATAAACCAGATTTGCAAAATATTATTTCCTCTAGACTTGATAATGTATTTGGACCTACAGAGAAAGAACAGAAGTTGTCTGTCACCACTTAAAAGAAAATGCTTCAAGGCTCGAGATCCAATAGATACAGTTTTTAGATTGCACTCGTTATTCAACTTTATGCCACAAATGATGATACAAAGGGAGGAACACAAGTAAAGAATCCTGTAAGATTCTAAGATAGGTAACTGGGATTGAAGGAATATATAGAATAGAAAATGACCACTTGTGTTTGCTCTTCAAGGGACTCTGGGAAAAAGAAATGAAGAAAAAGAGAGAAGAGAAGGGAGATGCTGACCAGGAGATGGGATGGTAGGTGGGGCAAGGATTTAGGCATCCCAAGTATCTAGATATAATAAAGTTTGAAGGCAGCAAAACATCTCCCCTGTCTTTTGGAGAGGCTCACCTGAAAAGCACCAACCCGGGGGTGGCCACAACAGAATCGAACTGTTGATGCCCCTTAGCTTGGGAGAGAGAAAGCCTGGATTTTGTTCTCTCAAGGTGTCCTGGATTCCTGTGTAACATGAGCAGGATGTGAACCTTCAGGCTTGCAAGTGGGAATGAGAAATTGGCTAAGAGGCTGAAAAGGAGCTTACTGAGGGAATGGAAGTGGATTTATGCAACAGGGCTAAAGAGACTTGTAGCTATGGAATGCGTCACCTGAGTCAAAACCAGAGGAAGTTCCAGCTAGACCTCAGCAATATATCCATAGAGACAGCAGGAGCCCAGGTAGGGCCAGGCCAACCAGGGAGGGATTGTGGGCTGAAAGATTAAACCATGAGCTCTACCAGCTAATGCCCTGAATAGCCAAAGTCAGCAGATCTCCCAGGATAGAAAATCTTCCTAAAAGGTCCTTTTCTATAGCAATGGTCAACAAGGATTCAGGGGACACCATGTGGATTCAAGAACCTCTTTTCTTCCCACTGATTTTTGGACATAATAAACCATGCTCATATGCATAAAAACCATACTGGGAAAGGAAAGGACAGGAGAGTAACAAAGTCAAAGTCTGAGATGGACCTAGAGATTATCATACTCAGTGAAATAAGTCAGACAGAGAAAGACAAAGATATTACTTATATGTGAAATCTAAATTATAGTACAAATGAGCTTATTTATAAAACAGAAACAGACTTGCAGACATAGAAAACAAACTTATGGTTACTAAAAAGGAAGGGGGGTGGAGGGATAAATTGGGGGTATGGGATTAACAGATGCACACTACCATATGTAAAATAGATAAATAACAAGGATTTATTGTATAGCACTGGGAGCTATATTCAATATCTTATAATAAACTATAATGGAAAATAATAGAAAGAAGAATACAGATATATACATATATCTGTATAACTGAATAACTGTGCTGTATACCTGAAAATAACACAGTATTGTAAATCAACTACACTTCAATAAAAAAAAGTCAAAGTTTGAGAACCTGAGCATTTTACTTAAAAGCATTGTTTAAATTATTGCATTTGACTGAAATGACCCAATTGGATTACATTTACTTTTTTCTTTTCTCAACACACATGGGCATCTGGGGACGATCATATCGGTTATAGAAACATGAAGAAGCCACACTTTCTCTGCACATCTGGGTGTAGTATGAGCCTTTGACCCCAAGAGATCTGAGTTGTTATTACATGTTGATTTTGTAACCACCCAGAGTAGAAATATCTGGCAAACATCCTCTGGCCTAAGAAGGCCTGTACAGTCCTATAACAAATTTGGGATTATTCACAGTCATGGGGAGCAGGGAGAGGCTGAATCACTGAAGCTTCTAACAATAATTCAAAAATCTCATTTTTGCTGAGTGTTGATCATTGACCAAATTTTCCAGTTTCTCAGAGGTTGCCAAATGGACTGATTTAAACTGTATCTCTTTATTGCCTCTATCAGAGGAGTAAAGAATCTGTGAAATAATTCAACATGATAGTAACTCCCTCTGGTCGCTGGAACTGGGAGTGAGGGTGGGAATTGAGAATGGAGGTTGAGGGCTGGCACTGGGTTGGATATCTGAGTCACTCTAAGATGATACAGGGATTTCTCTCAAGGTACACATGACCTTCCTCAGAGCTCTTCAGTGATTTCTCAGTGCACCTAGAATAAAATCTAAGCTCCTCTCCAGGCTGCCTGCCTTCTGATCTCACTGTGTCACTGTCTACTGCCTCACTCACCAAGAACCAGATGCTCTATTTTATGTCAACATACTTTTTTATTTTTTATACAATTCTTAGAAAACTCCAAACTCTTTTTGTTCCCTTAAAGTTGTTTCTCTGTATGTTTTCTTCTCAAAGTCCTCTTCACTTCTTTCTTTCCAACTATTTCTATCTCCATGTCATCTTCGATATCTCACCTTAAATGTCTTCTCTACAGAAAAGCCTTATGTGACCTTCTTGGCCTTCCATGACCTCCCTTGACCTTCCGTGACTTTGACCCCATTATTATCTTTCACAAAACTCTAGTTATTGCCTAATTAAGCACTGACCACAGGTTGTGATGACATTTATTTATGGGTTTACTCCTTCCCCTGCCCCCTGCACAGGGATATAATCTCCCAAAAGACTACGTCTATTCTGTTTGTCACTGTGTCTCCAGCTAGCACAGTGCTGGACATGTACTTTGCTTCCAGTAGACAACTGTTGAATGAATGAAGTGGGCAGACATTGTTTAATTCTTTGAACTCAGTTCAGACACACGGTAGCCAAAGAGAGGAGGAGGGACAAGTCATCCCAGGTAGTCTGTAAACAAGGGAACACCCCTCAGGGAGACTACCTTGGTTATCCCCAGGGAGATGGATTAAGTGTGGAGGACACGATAGCTTCTCAATGGTAGAGGGAGGGTTAAAGCTGAGGAGAGAGAGAAAAGACAAATGAAGTCTACTCAAAGCAAAGCAGATGTTTCACCTCATATCCACTTTGTTTCCATGAGGGAAAGGGGGAGAGGGAGTGCTGGGAGGAGATGATGCTTATTTGCCTAGATTTCACTTTCTCCTGGGTTGTCCAGTCACTGGAGACCTGAGACCCTTGGCTCCCTCCTCCCTTGATCCCTTCCTGCCTCATAAAATAAGTCATGATCAAAGTGTTTGTGCAAAGCACAAGTGAGTGGCAGAAGGGAAGAGGCTGGAGAATAACTCAGGAGCTGGCTTCTGGAAGGCTCTGAAACCATTCTGACCTCCAGGGGGCAAGTGTGGCTGTCTTCCAGGCCCCAGAGGGAAGCATTGTGCTTGAATGCTGGATGCTGGGCCCCTGAGAACCTGTGGGGCTCTGGGAGAATCAGGACAACTTCTATAAATGGTAAGGTTCCTGGGACATTGGGGCCATGAAGAGCAAGAGATCTCCCCTTACCCTGAATGGATAGAAACTTCACCTGAGGCAGGAAAGGGTCAAGGTAACTGGCCTTTGGCAGGATGATTGATTATTGACAGGGAGGGATATTATGGGGTATAACACTGGAGTGCCACACAAATATACTCTGACACAGCTGCTCATATTCAACCAACAAGGACCTACTGTATAGCACAGGGGACTCTGCTCAATATTATGTTAACAACCTAAATGGGAAAAGAATTTGAAAAAGAATGGATACATGTATATTTATAACTGAATCACTTTGCTGTACACCTGAAACTAACACAATATTGTTAATCAACTATACCCCAATATAAAACATTGTTAATCAACTATACCCCAATATAAAAAAAACACTCAAGAAATATTAACTAGGCACCTACTATGTGCCAGGCCTTGATCTTATTATTGAGAATCAGCAGTGAGCAAAGAGCAAAATCTGGCCCTTATGATGTTTTGTTCCAGCGGGCTAATGATTTATGAAGGTTCATGGAATTTATATTCGATGTCCTCGTATTTTAGGGGTACTCTAATGCTGAGAGTAAGCTATCCTACTTGGAGCTCTCTAAAAAATTGTGATATTGGTGGCATTCAATAGTTGGAGTGACAGAGGCAGTGGCGGTTAAGATCTCCAAAGAGAGAAAAGCAGGAGAAATGGCCATTGAAGCCCATCATGGCATGGCAGTCATGACAAGTCATGACAGACGGGCACTGAAGAGCTTCTCATAGCCAGGATGAAACTGGTCCTTGGAGCACAGAGAAGCCCTCGGCAGGAAGGGAGCAGCTGGGTTTGCTTATTCGTTGTCCCTGCATACAGTGAGGTGAATTCTCCCTGATCCTCACTCTTGCTTCCAGACCAGTTATAATTTTGCCACCCTGAGAGGTACCAACATTCAATTCTGCCAGCCTGCTTTCCTTCTCAGCTTTACATCTGCCAGCTGGGTACCCAACATTCAGGGCAGGCTGTTACTGGTGCCCTTGCTCCTTTGTTCTCACCACTTCCCACTTCTTCTTTCTTATTGTTGTAGATGTGATTTGTTGGGTAAGGCAGAAAGAGGGTGTGCTGGGACCACTCAGGAGGTCGGGTCTCCAAGGGGTGCTGAGAAAGGATCAAGGCCCAGAAGAGTAATCATTAGTGCCCTGTCCCTCTCACTGCACTTCAGCAACCTCTTCTCAAACCACCCTCTGAGTGTTCTTATCTCCCAGAACTCTTCCTCTGATATTGAAACCACTTACTCCCCTTATTGACCACAACTAGTTTTCCTTTGCTCTTGCTCTACTACTTGAGTGGAGTCTTGGATGGCATCACATATCTTTGTTCTCTCAAGTACACTAGTTGATAACCAATCCCCTCTGGCCCAACTTTACTTCTTTCCTACTCAGCATAGACCTTGTGTTAGAACAATTCAGCTCATTGTTATAAGAGAAAAAATAAACCCCTTTTAACTTAAGCTATTGTTGTTACATTATGTTACTTGCAGTCAAATACTTTCCTAACCAATGTATCTGATCTCCCTGCTTCTTTTGGTTTTTGATGTCGCTATGCTGTAGCTGCTAAGAGTTCCCATGTATCTTCTCTAATAATACACCTTCTATATTTTATGAGACTGCCAGAGCTGGAAGAGCCCTTAGAAATCAACTTCCAGTCTCCTAGCTTTACATACGGTAAACTAAAATGCACAGGGGGAGAGAAACATGGAGAGTTGGTGGGACAGCCAGGCCTGGAGCTCAGAAATCTTAGAAATGAGTTGTGTTCAGTGCCAGCCATCTTTCTATTTCCTTTATTTAAAATAATAACAGTGGTTGAGGGTGTGAAGAGAATCCCTGCTCTCTTCCTTATGGCCACAATGCTACATTGTGGACACACACTGAGTGTAGCCATGTGCCTTGAGGCTCTGACCATCTTGTGGAAAAACAGACCTTGAAAGCATGGGTGGTGATCACCACCTTGGAGAGGGGGAGGCCCCAGGCATTCGCTCACTGTGTTTTTCTCTCCGCTCCTCTAAACTGCTTTCCTGGAGACAGATTCAGCTGGTGCTCAGGGTCTTGGAATTCAGTACCCCAGAGCAGCATTCAAGCGTGAGCTCGGTGACCACAATCTTACAGGCCCCATGAGCCCAAGCTAATTAACTAGGAGAGTTACACACACAGGAAACATGCTGCTCACCGGCTGTCCTGTTCTTTTTGTCTCTCTCTCAATCTTGACTACTGTTAAGTCCCATTTAAGCATTCAATCTTACTTTTCTCTCCTCCATTTCCATCTGTATGTGTAACATCTTAGACACAGCCTTCACTCTTTGGACACTGAACACTTAGCAGTGACTATCATCTTATTAATTTGATTTCTATAAATCCCAGCCTCAGGTTAAGGCTTTGAGAAGCCTGCTTCTTCTTCCAGGAAGCCTCTCCTTATGTCTTTTGGCTGTTCAGTTAGTGCTATTCCAGTCTCTGCACAAACAGCACCTACTTGGGCAGGACTTTGCCCATGCCCCCAACCCCCATGCTGCCCGCCATTCCTAGCAAGGCCACTTCTTTCCCTGCTCAGTCTAGATGTTTTATTTCCATCATAGTAATTGGCACCAGTGGAAATGATCTTATTTTGGTATGTTTACTTGTTTAGTTTCCACTTTTCTTGTTAGAATGCAAGCATCTCTTCTAGGGCAGATGTATCCATCCTGGTGCTTCCCAGTACCCAAAACTGTGTCTGGCTTGACATAGACATCAAAAAGTTGCTTGTAGAACTAAAGCAGACTGGAGAAAATGGGATTTTGAAATGAGCCTGTTCCATATCATGGGTTGCCTGTGCTGTGGGTATAGGGCAGCCATCAAACACCAAGGACCAGCCCACACACCAGCTCTTAGTCTTAGGTGCCCAGTACAATAAAGGACGTCATGCAGTGACTTTTCTCTAACCCCCTTCCTTCCCAGTGTTCTCTTCCACACACTTGAGTTATCAGATGTAACTTACAGATGTTAAAGCAAGGCTTTTTATATCCATTCCCATCCAAAGAGTGGTGGTTTTTTTTGGTTCCTTTTCTAGGATTGGGGAGATCTCTTTTAAAATCTTGATTAGAGGTGCATGCTCTCACTTGCTGGCTGCTAATCCCACCTCTGCCTGATTGAGCTCTTTTGAGAAAGCATTTCTCCTTCTCCCCTTGATCTGCCTGCCCTGTAAACCCTCAGACAGAGTCCCCATGATTCTCCTTGAGAAACCATAACTTCTTGCATGCCTCCACAGATGTCTGGGTGGATTTCCAACTTGGCTGCACATGTCCCCTTGTATTAAACCCAATCTCTTCAGTGTGAGCTCTAAGAGCTACCTCTCTCCACACCCTTACTTCCCCAGCCCAATTTCACCATGTACCCACCTCTCACCATTTGCAGCTCTCCTAAAATACTTCCTGGTCCTTGTCTGCATGCCTCAGCCTCCATGCATTCCACTCACTGCCCATCATAACAACCTGCAGAGAACCATCTTGGCCTCTCCTTATTATGACTTTCCCCCTCATCCACAAATCTGTACTCAAAAATTCATCCTGTGGGAGAGCTTTCTTGATTCTCTCTCTCTGACTTTCCCTGCTTGACCAATTCCAGCGACCTCTCCAACGTATCTGTCTGTCTGCACAGAGCTACTTCAACAGGGTACCAATGTGCCCAGATGTGGGTGGGGACCAGATTTTGGGTCCCCACTTAACCTTCTTATTTGATGACATTTTCTTCTAGGTAAGAGATTTGATTTTCTGAGTCTGGGATGGCAAGATGTCTTTTTTTTTTTTTTTTTTTTAACTAATCCCCTTTCTCTTTAGTGGACATCAGAGTGGAATATAAATAGGAAGACCGTAAATGAGTAATCATCATAATCCCAGGCTTTATTCCTCGTCATCATTTTTGCCACTGCTGATCCGCTCATCCTCTCCATAGTCCTGTGGCTGACAAGCTGCGACTCAGAGAAATGACCTTGGGTCAGACAGTAATTCTTCTTCTTAAGGCAACCCAGCACAGCTTGGTGGGAGGGGGCAGAAAGGGGAAAGAGCCTCTGCGCTCAGGTGTCTTACAGTTTATGAGAAGAGGAATCAGCAAGCAGACAAAGGAAAACACATAAGGGGCTGTAGGGAATGGCTTGAAACCCGGAATCTTGGCTCTTGGATCTTTGTTTCACCAACCATTGACTCTCCTGGCAACTGTCTAGGAATATTTCAGCGTCACTTGGGTAGAGCCCGAGAATGAATCAAACGTCTCTTTTCATAGACCCACCGGGCTGGGCCGTGAGCTGTGAAGGTCATTCTGTCCATTCCCTTGCTCCTAGGCCAGACCACATCAATTCAGCCTGCCTAGTCAGGGGCATCTCCTGTTTCCAAACCTCATTGGAGACAGATCCTACCCAGCTCTCTCTGTCTGCTCTTCCTGCCCGGTGGTTTTGAGCCTTGGTAATGAATGACTGAGACAGTTGCATTCCTTGGACAGCCTCATAGATTTGTCAAGCACTCCCGGGGAGGAAACGCAAGGGGATCTAGAGGCAAAGGCCTGTGTGGGTCTGCTGAGCCATACTCAGCTTTTCCATTGGGCCTCTCAACTGTATTCTGTCTGTGCTCCAAAGTGGGGAGGTGGGTCCCATTTGCAAGGAGATGAATGCTTGTGTTTGACTTATTGCTCTATCAGGGCCTAGAAGCCCTGGCAGAGAATATGTCTTTTTAATTTGGAAAGAAAGAGGACTTTGAATTCCACCTGCTTGCTCAGTCTTCAGCACATCTTCTTCTACCTTACTTCTCTCTTCTTGCATCTCTCAGGTGTCAGAGGAATGAAGGGGCAACACGGGGTTGCAGGACTTACTGACTGCCCTGTCTTTGCTTAGGATGCCGCAGTTTTGATGTCCTACAGGACAGGGTGCTGTCAGCTGATACTGCTTCAGAGGCTCTGAAAGGAAGAAGAAGTGGTCTGGGTGAAGAGGTGACATCAAATGAACAGAGTGTTGATGGAAGGCTAGGATTTATGTATTTTTAAAAACAGACACCTCTGTATAGCACAGGGAACTCTACTCAATACTCTGTAATGGCCTCTATGGGAAAAGAATCTGAAAAAGAGTGGATATATGTATAACTGATTCACTTTACTGTACACCTGAAAAAAACACAACATTGTAAACCAACGATAGTCTAATACAAAACAAAACAAAACAGATACCTCTGTTGGATACTATATGTCTTTGCTATGGAAAATTACATTCCTTCCAGATCACTTTAGCTTTTCCCATTCCGAAGAGGGACATTGTAGAGCTGGGTGGTCAACTGTATAGCTACTGATGGCAAAAAAGAAGTCATGGCCATCACACATGCTGTTTCTTCTGCTGGGACGTGTTCTTCACCCTCACCCCTCCACCACACCTCTAGCCATGGCTGGCCTCACTGCCTTGGAGCCTTCAGATCTTACAAAGATGCTTTTTCTTCAGCCCAGGTAGCTGCTTCTCCTACGTGCTGCCATTTCAGTCCCATAAAAGAAGGGCTGGGAGAAAGTAGTCACACAGAAACCAAGAGGGGAGGGGACTTTAGGAAAGAAGTGCCTCAATGAAGTCATTAAGAGTTGAGGAGTTTAGATTGAGTTTATAATTCAGCAGGAAATCAGTAATTTCTTTGAGAGAAATTTCAGGGTTTATAAACTCATAAACTGGACTATAGAAGGTTGAGAGTGAATGTGAATAAATTGTAGACAGTGCATTCAGACAACTCCTTCAAGAAATGACTTGTGAAAGCAAAAGGGCACAAAGGCAGTAGCTAATGAGGGATACGTGAAAAAGGAAGAAGACTTATTTAGGTATTTTTAAGATGGAGGTGACTTGAGAAACCTGTAGTCTTGGGATAGGCGATATTTTGTATATTCTCTATTTACCACATCCAGATCCACTCTTTACCCTTTTCTACCCTGCTGTGTGCCTTGAGAGGCTGACCTTTTGTGACTATGTTAAGGGGCCTCTTGTGATCTGGCTTCCAGTTGGGTTTGGCCAATGGGAAGCACCAACAAGAGATCAGAGACAGGGAGAAGGAGTTTGGGGTATCTGCTCCCTTGCCCCTGTCCTTGCCTGGCTAAGGTTTGGCAGTGCACCATGATTCTCTATTAAAGGACACAACTCTTGCCAAGTAGCTCTCTCCTGTAGCTACAGCTCTAACTTTCTACTAGTTCTGTTAACAGCTTCCTTTCTCTTTGTTTCTTCAAGCCTAGGGTGGTATTGGGTTCCTGTTCTTGCTAGTCTTGGGAGCTTCACCAAGCCCTTCTGATTTTCCTTAACTCTGACCACACCCATGAAAGTAGTCCCTTTATTAAACTCTCCTGAATTACCCCATTTGAGTATGTCATCTTACTGGGGACTTGACTGGAAAAGGTGGGGAGGTGATTAAAGGCTCTGTTTTCATTATAAGGCTCCAGAGAATGCTGAGAACATGGAGCAAACACACTAGAAAAACTGTAACAATAGAGCTTGAAAAACAATAGAAATGGGGGAATTTTATTCAGAATGGTATTGTTGGTTCACATCTTGAGGCCTTCACTCTGCTTGGATACATCACAGTGATCAATAAAATACCAGACATGTAGATGTGGCTGAATCTCCAGCCTGGTGAAGCCACAGGTCAAAAAACAGGCAGAGACAGCTGCATAGTCAATACGGCTAGTGGAATAATGAGTATAAAGAGCCTTATCTCTGCCTTGGTTATCAAGTCATAAAGAGGCTGGAGAAAATTCAGCAACCTGAGTCTATAGCTTATATAAAACTACATGCCTAGGGAAGCAGGAGAAGACAGAACTGAGTTAAGACCTGGGTCAAGACACCTACTGGATTGAAGATTAAATCTGTAATAACCCTAATTTCACACAAAGATGGAAATTCCAAGCTGCCCATATATAACCTGGTTCTGAAATGGGCTCATACAAGGTGAACCTGTAAACTAAAATTCTGAAATACATGAGGAATATTAAGATAAGTACCTAACAAAATAAAAAATAGAAAAATAACTTAACCTCAGGTTAAATTAAAATAATAGAACAATCTGAAATGCTTTAAAAGTAAGTCTATTTAGGATTGTCAAAGAGATAAAGGAATAATAAAAACAATAAGAAAAAAACTGAAAGATCAAACAAAGAATGATGAAAGAAGCAAAAATTAGATGCATGTAAGATGATATTTAAACAATAGTAAACTGTGATACTAAAAGTATAGCATTTTATAATATTGAAAAAAATTACTCAACAAATGGAATAAACTGTAAGCTAGGTACTGTCAAGAAGAGAGTATGTAAATGGGTGTGATGGTTAATTTTATGTGTCCACTTGACTGGGCCATGAGGTGTCCAGATATTTAGTCGAAAGTATTCTGTATGTTTCTGTGAGAGTGATTTTGAATGAGATTAACATTTTAATCAGTAGAGGAAAGCAAATTGTCCCCTATAATATGGGTGGGCCTTATCTAGTCACTTGAAGGCTTGCATAGAAGAAAAAGTTCAACCCTCTCCCAAGTAAGAGGGAATTCTCCAGCAGACTGTCCCTTGGACTTCCTCTGCACCATTGGCTCTTCTGGGTCTCAAGCCTGCTGGCTCACACTGCAGATTTGGATTTACCAGTCTCCATAATTGTGTGAACCAAATCCTTATGATCTCTCTTTATCTATCTATCTATCTACATGCTATTGATTCCGTTTCTCTGGAAAATTGACTAATACAATGGAAAAATAAAACTCAGAGAAAAAAACAAAATATAGATAGAATGAGAAATTATACATACATATACAAACATATGACAGACAGTTAAGAGGCATGGAAAATGGATTGAGAAGCTACAACATATGTCTGATTAGGAGTTCCAGGAAAAGAAAAATACGGAGAATGATACAAATTTTGAGAAATAAAGTCATGAATCCTTAGGTTAAAAGTTCACATAAAGTGCAAACAGAACATATAAAAGTGAAATCACATCTATTTATGCAGTAGTGAAAATGTAGAACATAAGAAATAAATACTAAAAGCTGACCTACAAAGGAATACCAAAAAGATTGATGAAAGAATGGTCATCAGCCATGCCACATGAGACCTCTATACAAATGAGTTAATATCTTCAAGGCACTAAGGAAAAAAAGTTAACCTAGAATTCCATACCCACCTAAATAATTATTCAACTGTGAGGGCAAAACAAGGACACATTCAGCTACATAAAGAACAACTCATGGGCCCATGTATGTAGTTCAAAAAGGAGAAAAGTGAAATTAGAGAGAAGAATTGGAAACAAGATAGAAAGAGTTGTAAAGTATTTCAGTAAGTCCATTAATTACTAACAGTGTGAAAATAATGTTTGCGTTAAAAACGTGGGGATGTAAGTCTAGATAATAAGCACCAAAGAATGTTGGTGGTGGGAGTGCTGAGCAGTTAGAACACACTGACGTCCTTGTCTTGTTTGAGAGGGTGCTAGAGATAATGAGCAAATTTAGATCTTAGAAAAAATGTGTGTATTAAGTATGTGTATTAAAAATGTATGAGTGACCATTAGAACAGCAGAAATACAACCTAACTTCTAAACCAGAAACCAAGTGGAGAAAAGGCGGTGGAGGAGGGAAGAATAGCTACCGCTGTATTAATACAACTGAAGGCAGGGAAGGAGAAAAAAATGAGGATTTTAAAAAGAAGCATGAAAAGAGCAAATGCAAAATTAGTGAAAATAAACATTGATTTTGAAAAGAGCAAGCTCCAGAATCTTACATACATTATGACACCACTTACCTTTAAAGTTACCAAACACACAAAATAATAATAAATGCTTGCTACAAAAATGTACTAAAAATATAAAAACCTGTGCAGGTGGGATACGTATATTTAAGAGAGTGGTTATCAAAAAGGAGAAGGTAAAGAGGGAAGGGGGTTTCAGCTGTACCTTTAATGTTTTATTTATTTTTTAAAAGGCCTGAAATACACAATGATACTAACGTTTAAAAAGTACATGTGATGGTACAAGTGTGTGTATGTTTTATAATTCTTTATGATTTTCTCTATCATGAAATATCTCATGATTTTTTTTTAAGTTGGTTTTTTTTTGTTTGTTTGTTTTGCTGTACTGTGTGGCATGTGGGATCTTGGCATGCGGGATATTAGTTCCCTGACCAGGGATAGAACCTGTGCCCCCTGCGGTGGAAGCGCAGAGTCTTAACCATTGGACTGACAGGGAAGTCCCAATATCTCATGATTTTTAAGGAGAAACAAATGAAATGTAGAACTATATGGCTGCAGAAACAGGTTTAAGACCAGTATGGCTTGATGGCAATGGGGGATTTCCTTACACCCGAGAAAAGACTTGCAAAGGATTCCCAAGGTCACAGCCAGGTAGATACGGGCTGAGTCTGTAGATCAACTAACTTTGTACTCACTGAGGTTTTGCCTCAGTCTGTTAAGAGCTAGGAAAGTATAAGAAGTGAGTTACAAGTAATCTAAGGGTCAGTTTAGAACAAGAAGTAGCACAGAGAATGGTTTGGTCTAAGGGAAAACCAGTAAGGGGTTATTTAACTCTCTCAACCATACACTTGAGGTGACTGTAGACTTTTTACCTAGTGTTCACTGAGTACTTGTTATGCTCATGTCACTCTGTTAAATGCTTGACTTGTATTATCTTATTTAATCATGTTCAGTCCATGAACAGGTAAACAATATTTTTATTGACTGCTTCATTAAGAGGCAGTAAAATGCGTAGTTAGGTCATGAACTCTAAAGACTTAGATCACAGCTTTGCTCCTTATGAGCTGTGTGACTGTGGCAGCTCACTTAACTTTTCTGTGCCTTAGTTTCCTCATTTTAAAGTGAGAAAAATAATAGTACCTACCTCACTGCATTGTGTGTAGATTAAGTGTAGAGACATATGTGAAGGCTTAGAAGACTGGTTGGCATATAATCACTATATAGGGGGTTGTTATTAATTATTGCTATTTTGGATGAGAAAATAAAGGTCCAGAGAGACAAAGTAACCTGCAAAAATTCACAGCTAGTTAGACATTGTGGTATCTGGGTAAGACTGCAGTAGAATCCAGTAGCTTAGTTAGCCCAAGGATGAGAGCATACAGTGAGGGTTGTAGACCAGAAAGAAGGTAAGAACCAGAACCTTGTTGATGTCACTGAGCTCTGACTTAGCCAATCTTGGAATTTCTCTGCCCAGGGACTTTTATTATGGGAGATAACATGTTTTTTTTAATTGTTCAAACCAGTTGAGACGTATTCTTGCAGCTCAAAGCACCCAAATCAATTCAACTACCATATTAAAGTCTTTCTATTTAACATGGGGGAGAGAAAGACATTGTGCCATTGGATCTTTGACCATTGAAGGGCAGCCCCAGATCTATGTTTCTGCCCCTGAGAGTAGGAAGTGGGGTGTGGGAGCACAGGATGACCGTGGAACTTCTTTTCTCACACACCAAACTAGAAAAGGCCATTCCATGAACTGGGTCATGAGCTGCAGGAGAAGCAGAGTCCCCCCAGCTCTTTAAACTGAACAGCTCCTGTAATAACTAAACAAGCAGGAATATGGGGGTTCAGGGGGGATGACAATGCTTCCTACTTAGATTAAGATGCATGAAAGTAATAAAAACCACCCCAAAGGAACTGTGAAAAGAGGCCTTGGGAAGCACATCCAAGAGAGTGAAAAGGAGGGAGAACAGAAGGAACCCGTGGCAAGAAAATCTTCCAGACCAAATGATCGTCCAAAAATAATGAGAGCAAAGTTCAAAGAAGTAACTTAAACCAAATATTGCAGGGGAAGGCTGAGCCAGCAAGGGGCGGGCTCACTCTGCAGGGAGCAGGGAGCAGCAAGGATGGAGCTGAGCAGAGTTCAGCTTAGGACAGCCCATGGGTCAGAACTGAGAAAGGCGCTCATCTGATGGCCTGGAGATCCCACAGCCCAGGTCAGTGAAAGGGGCGGGGGTAGATGGTGTGCTAGAACATCCCCTGCAGCCAGGGGATTGGGTCACGGTCTCCACACCCACCACGGGCAAGGCTGCTTGAGTTTGCAAAGCTTGTCCCATCTGGGTGGGCTTGCTGTCCTTGCAAGAGAGCCCCTGAGACCAGGCAAATGATGAAACCTTACCTGCTTAGAGCCAAGCTTCTTTTAGGCCCTATTTCACATTTCATTTCAGCAAAGAATTACAGCGATGCCAGGGATGATGGAAGCTGAACTCATTAACTGCCTGCTTAATTTTGGACTCAGGCTCTTGCTGATGCTAGATTCCAGGTAATTTCCCAGCAGCTTAGTGGCAGAGCATACGTCTGGTTCATTTGTGTATTCTGCATGTGGATATGTGTGTGCATGTACACAGTGGAAAACATATTTCTATTTATATCTATTAACCATAGTCCTTATTCCAAATTTAAACTCCATATCTTCTACCACAGCCTTTTTTTTTTTTTTTTTTTTGCGGTACGCGGGGCTATCACTGTTGTGGCCTCTCCCGTTGCAGAGCACAGGCTCCGGACGCGCAGGCTCAGTGGCCATGGCTCACGGGCCCAGCCGCTCCACGGCATGTGGGATCTTCCCGGACCGGGGCACGAACCCGTGTTCCCTGTATCAGCAGGCGGACTCTCAACCACTGCGCCACCAGGGAAGCCCTACCACAGCCTTTTGAGCCATAACATTGAGTTAACACAAACAAACAAAATTAATGTTTTCACAATTATTGAGGATTTAAAGAGGTAATGAAACAAACACGGAGAATTTAAATTCCGAAATAGCCCTATAAGGTCTCCTTTCTATGTGCCTCCCTTGATTAGGATCTCTGATATTTATTCTGTGATAGAGGACAAAACTGAACTATGTATCATGGTTACCAATTGATGCACACTGCGCTCACATATACAAAGGAAATGTGGCTCATGTAGTTTTTCAAATTCTTCTGTGACTGATCTTATATGAGTCCCTATGGCACAGGCTAATGGGAACGCAACCTTGCCACCTAGTGATAGCTCAGTCTCCTCCAGTTAAGTAACACTTATCCCAGAGAGACTCAGAGCTGTTTGGAATTCTCCTCCTTCCACTGCGCCTCTCCAGGGTGGCACCTGGTGGTTAAGGGGAAGTTAAGGAGACTTCATGGGAGAAGAAAAGGAGGGCGTTCTGAGCCAAAATGATATCATGGATTCCCACTACTCTCCACTGTGGTGTAGATGGTCTGGACTTGTCCCTGGATTGGTGACCCTTGGTCTCAAGTGGCCTATGGGGCCAATGTGGCACCTTCTCAACCCTCTTAGCCTTCTCAGCACCTCCTTGGCCTCTCTCTGGAGCATTTGTGAATTTCTGGGTATACTGCTCACCACCAGGGTTCTGGGTAGTGGGAGAAAAAGAATGCTATGGGCTTTCCTACCTAGGCACTTCCCTGCTGCACTGCTAAGCTATTGCCCAGGACACACTGACTCTGGTTTTGTGAGCAGCTCTGCCAAGAGGCTCACATGCTCCTCCAGGCTGTGCTTGGGGAATGGTGGCCCTGGTCCCCTACCCCAAATGTTCTCAGGTTCCTTCCATACCTACCTAAAAGTTTCCACCGTGTCTCCTCTGGCCTTGGGGTTCATCCCAGGAATGGAAAATAAGGACATGCAAGTCTGATCTCTTTGCCCTACTTCTGTCTTTCTTTTCTCCCACTTGGGACATGCAGGTAATTTCCCTTCCACTCTGGTCTGCAGGGTACAGTGTGTTTGGAACATTCCTCTACTCTCTTCCCACCTCAGATGTTCTTTGCCCTTTCTTATTTTCTGAGACATAAAGGCAAACACGGTGCAAAGAATGAGAACTTGTTTTCACGGATAAGTGTACATTACTTTTGAAATATTTAGAAAAATGTAGCAATTACATTAACATATATAGACCCTTGAGGTTGGCTGGATCCCTGTACAGACAAGGAGCTTAATAAAGGCTGCTTTCTGACTGAGAAGGGAAGGGAAGGGGGAGGAGATCAGACTGCATTTAGTAACATCTTTAAGATTTCTTCCAGTTTCTTTTCTCTCTGAAATACAGGACTCTTGACTGCTGGTACTTTCTTTTGATTCCAAAATAGCACACACATCTTCATCTCTTACTCTCCCTCATGGTACTATAGGAGGTTCCCAGGATCAATCACCCCATGGATTAATTTCTAGGCATCACATGTGCAGGGTGGCATGAATGAAGATGCCTGCAGGAAAGACTCTGCTTTTTTTTTTTTAAATTCAGAAAAGTTAAGAGGTAATATAATATACACATACATCTACCCACTCATATTTGAAATGTTTACTTGCTGTCACTTTGCCTTCAGATAGTTTTTAAATATGTGTGTGTATAAATGATCTTACAGTTAAAGTTGAAAACTACTGGACTTTATTCTTCTTTCCCATCCCAGTTCCCTCCCTTTCTCTCCAGAGACAGTCACTATCAAGAATTTGATGTGTATAAATCAACTATACTCCAATAAAAAAAAGGAATCTGATGCGTATCATTCTGGTCCATGTTTGTATTAGCTTATTACAGGTTTACATATCAGACAATAGACAGCATTGCTTTATATGTTTAAAAATTTTCCCTAAATGATTCAGATCATGTGCATTCTTTTACAACTCATTTTTTTTCAGTTAACAATGTTTTTGAAATTTATTCTTTTTATGCATGTGTGCCAAGTTCATTCTTTTTAAAGTTGCAAGTATTTAATTTGTGAATCTATCACATAGTATTTATTAATTTTCCACTGAAAATATTCAGGTTTTATCCATCTTTTCTCCTGGTATTTTATTTAAATAATAGGAACTACTGGCTCATCCTAATGCTTTCATTTCAGGCCAAAATCGGCCAGAAGACTTCGTTATCTAATCGTCCACCGAGCTACTGTCAGCCAGCAGGTATTTGAGCATCCACATGGGCTCCACACGGTTATAGACTGCATATCCCCGGACCTCTCTCTGACTCAGTTCTCTCATCTGGAAAATGGGATAATTGTTTCTATCTACTTGAGCTGTTGTGAATCTTGTGTTAATGATAGAGTATACAGTAATTAATACCTGGTGTAGAACTAGAAGCCAGGCACCTCCTGACACCCTGGCCGATTTTCTTTCAGAGACATTCTCTGCCTGTGTTATCATGGTAGGTAAAACCCTGTCTCAAATAGTTTATGGTCTGTGAGGACACAAGTCCAACCCATGGGAAGCAGGGGCAACAGGCAGAGGCAGTAGGCTGCCGTGGTAAGTGCTGGGCTAACAACGCCAAATGCTATGAGGACTCACAACTGCTGTCAGCCAGCCCCTGTACTCTGGATCGCTCTGAAGCACAGCCTCGCAGGGCCTGCTTGGACCTGCTCCAGCTCAGCTGCCTGCAGGAGCGGGGACTCACAGCCCTTGCTCAGGGCCTATTTGCACAGCTCTAGCCAATCAGAGCTCTGTTGCTACGCGGCCCCTGCAGGCAGCGCCTTCTCTCCAGCTCTGCTCACAGGCATCCTACTGGCCACAGACATCCCTTTGCTGTTTTTGTTCGCACTGATTTTTTTAAAAGCACCTGATACATACTTTTCATTGTTTTCCTCTTTTTCTTATTCCATTCAACCCCCACTGAAAGCCCTACTACACACACAGACACACACACACACACACACACACAGAGACACACACACACACAGGAATCAAACTCAGAATCATTAACAAAGAAACCTTGGTCTAACACAGAAAACAATCTCTAAATAGACTCTTACTCCAAGCTTGTCAATGCGGGGAAAATCTACTCTTTCTGATATTTGGGGACACTAATTAAAAGGTTACCCCATTGCCACATATTTAACTTCCCACTCTTTCTGCCCCCAGGAGTAGAGAAGTCAACAAGAGAGAGATGATAAGGTTTCAGACAGCCCACCTCCCACCCTTTATCACCACCTCTCCCAAGAGTCCAGCCACAAAGCTAGTGCGACTAGACACAACTCACCAGCATGGCGGGGTTTAGGACTCTGCCTCTCTCCTCTTGTGAGAGGACATTTAGATGTTGTCTGCTCTTCTCCCCTCCCTTCTCTCTCTGATAAGAGAAAGGGCAAGCACATTCTTGAGAAAGAAGGGGCTGCATGCAGCAGGGGTCATGACAACACCTGAGCCCCCTGGTAAGGGAGAAATGGCGGAGAGAGGATTGAGAGACAAAGATGGCGGGATCAAGTGGTGTGGATGAAAGGGAAAGTTCTCCTGAGGTTGGAAAGCACGAGGGTCAGGGAGTTTGAGATGGTAAAGAACAGGAGAAGATGAGGACTTTAAAAACAATCTTGCTTTATATTCTTAAACCTCCTGAAATATTAAGAGAGAGAGAGATGTGAGTAAAGGTTGGAAGACCCGTGTAGCTGTGGTGTTTTGAACTCAGTACTGCTCTGGCACTGAACGCTTTTTAGCTTACTTACGCTGACACCTACCTACTCCAGTTTTTAGGTAATTTTATACAAACATACATACATAAATAAATGTCAATAAAATAAGGGTTAATATTTTAATATTAACATGCCTATACGTGGTACAGGGCAGGTTTTTTGTGAGGAGACTAATTTTCTAGAAACCTGGCTAAAGCAAGTTATTAGACTGTTATTACTAAAAGAAAAGGGGAATTAGGCAGAAAGCCAGACTACCTTCCTTCCATTGGGTTTTCTCCAGAGATCTAATCCTTCTAGTCTCTTCCTTACACTTTTCTCTTACTGGGTAGCTCTCTGCCAGGGGAGTTTTAGTGCTGCTTACACAGCAAGCACAATGCAAAAGCTTCAAAGCAGAAATGTAAATAATAGTTAAAACACTTGGTGAGTTCTGATTTTATTTTTAAAGAACATAGCTTAAAGACACATGTAAAATACAAGCTCTAGCCTGAAAAGCCACAGTCTAAAATAAATAAAAGTTTTAAAAGATAGTAATTCTCATATAAAGTTTAGCAACTCCTTTCTCCCACCCCTCTAAACAAAGAGGGTTCTTTTAGGAATTAATGTCTTATGTGGAAAAGAAACGTTCTTCTGCTATTCAGCAATTCCTTAAGTTTCATAATAGCCTTTTTCTTCTTCTACATTCAAGCAAAATTAATCCTTTTGATTTTTTAAAAGTAAAAAGTAATAAGATCTCAATTTTAAAAAAATTATACATATCTCCATGCATTGAGAGGAATGATTCTTACCTAATATTGATAAGGGCTATTTTAATGATGAAATACTAAAGAGGCTTTTTTTTTACTTCTTTTGTACTTCTCAGTGTTGTGTGATTTTAAAAATAAAGACTGTGTATTCTTTTCTGTAGTAGTAATATAATTTTCTTAAAAAGGAAGAAGAAATTAGTGTCTTGAGAAGTAATTGAAAGTCAATGACTTTTCCCTGTAGATTTCATAAGGGTGTGTGTGTGTGTGTGTGTGTGTGTGTGTGTGTGTGTGTGTGTGGTGGGGAGAGCAGTGTTTCAGTGCATTTGTTCCCAGGAGACACTGTGGTGTCAGAGTTCAATGGAATGAGGGCTTGACAAAGGGGGCAGAAGTACTGAAAGTGAGGAAAAATGGGGACCAGGAAGGTTAGCTATGACTAGCAAAGACACACAATGAAATTTTCAGAAAGGTCAAGGTGTCAGAAATTACAAAGTTATCCATCCCCTTGTTTCTGAATTGAATGATCCTGGCCCTGGCAAATTTAGGTGGGCACTCCAGCCTAGGCTGAGTAAGCTTTGAGAGGGGGTGGGAGAGGAGACTGGAGAAGCAGGTGAGTGGGTTCCCTACTGTCAAGGTGCAAACAGGGAACAAACAGCCTTCCTATAGCTAGGTTGAACCAGAGGAGAACCAGAGGCCTGGAGGTGCTTCTCAATAGCCAGCATTTCTCAGAAACACAGCGGAAGTCTCCCAGACAGGACAGACAAGCTGGCATCCCTTTCTGAGAGTCAGAAGGAGGGGAAAGAGTGAGGCAGGCCTAGCCAACATACCAAGGACAGTGGTGAAATCTTGGGAATCTGGGGGGTCTGCCAGCCATGCTTTCCACAGCCACTTGGACAGCAGCTCTCAATGTCCTCACCTGGAGAACCCGCATGAACTTGGCTGCCAGACCATAAAGGGAAGTCTCTGGACTGAAGGACCAACTGCCCCTTGTAAATTCCCTTACTGGTGCCAGCTCCTAATTGTAGGGATCTATGCAGGTCTGGACCATTCTGCAGGGGTCCTAGGACCCTTAGGAGGGTCCATTCTTCTGCCTGTCATCCTATGTTACCCTCTCTTCTTTGTCTGTTCCTCCTTTCTTGCCAGACACACTCTTCCTCACCCATCAATATCCAAATCACACTTGTATCTGGTGTAACTAAGTGCTCAGACTCATAACTGAAATCCAGTTCCCTCAAGGTCTCTAGATCACCAGTCTTCCTCTTTTACCCCAACTCCTCATAACCTACAAAGGAGAAAACAAACAACACATGCAAACAAAAAATCAACAAAGAACAGAAGGGAGATTTCCTGGCCTTGGGCTGGAGGCACAGCAGGACGTTGTAGCCACACAAACTATGCTCTGTGGCCAGAGTCATGCGTCATGACCTTTAGGTTGAGCAACTCAAATGTAGCATGGGGGTGCTGAGGTGCTGGAATACATTCTCTTGCCCTCTAGTAGGTCAGTCCTTGGCTGTAATATAATTTAGTATAGTTTTATAGATAGAAAATTCCAGAGAGTAGCAACCTTCTCTGTGTTATGCAGCCAGGAGTAAGTAAAACAAGGAGAAGTGACGTATGCCTAGACACAATTATTTGACATCTCAAGACTTCTCCTTTATGGTTTGTGGTGGCTTAGCTGGGATGAAGGTCCAGCAATGGGGAACTAGACTGAAAGATCCTATTCTCTTCAACTGTCTTATTAAGTTACATTAAATTTTCCTAGCTCATTACCTGAGTTTGGGATGTAAAGTAGAAAAAACACATTTTCTTGGAATTATACCTGAAACAGAAAGTAGAAATCCATGTTATGTTTGTGTTTCCCTGGTCTCAGGGTATCTGACCTGATTTCTTCTGCACCTAGTCTCTAATTCAGGACCATTTCCCTTTTCCTAGGCATGAAGTAACAACCCAGCCTATTCGTGTATCTTACTGGTAATTTAATGGACACTCCAGTTGATTCATTTTGCTCTATCACAAAATGAGCTTCCCACCAAGACAGAAGAGGAGATCATATAAATGTATATAAATTTACAAAAATAAAAAGAATACGTAAGGGTGATATAGTAGCATCTTCGAAGTAGCAGGACTTGCCATGACGTCATGGCAGCTTCTACCCACAGCCCAGACACAGAAAGGCCACTCATAAGGTGTGAAAGCAAAGTAGCACCCAGTCTCTTGGTCACCACCTAAGTGATGCACTAATGGGTGTTCTCTCTTCACTACAGGTGAATGTAGCTCAGGATAAGAAGCTTCAAAGACTTACCCAAATTCCTTATTGGTACTACTACATTTCACTCTGTAGTGTTATATAAAAATATTTAGCCAAACTCTTGCTTCATACATTCCAAGTGCCTAGCCAAGGACTCAAAGTTTGATTAGATGCCATGTACCCCCAAATAAATTTTATTTGATGTGCAGTTATATACTGAAATATGTTGTGTTCTATAGAAGTGAGAAATGTGAGAGAAAGAAGATGCAGAAGGATTGTGCTGTATACCTTGGATCAAATCAGTTTAGGAGTCATTTAGATGGATCAGAGTGCCCTAAACTAGATAAACAAATCAACCTATAAAACTCAGTCAAGAGTCTGTTAATAGAGAACTCTATTGATCATGATTTCCACATCAGTGCTGCTTAAACTTTCACTATTCCTCTCCTGGCCTCATCAAACTGGGGTGATATATGTGGGTCTTACTCTAAATTTACCCATGTGGAAGGAGAGACCTTAGAGGCTGTTGTATAAGGAAGTCTCCAATCTGGTGACGAGTGGAAACAGACCAACATCCTACTTTCCCATCCTCTTTTTCCCTTGACCTTGCTGCCCTACAATGAGATATCCCAAGAACCCATTGTCATCTCCTCTTTGTGGGACAAGCATGAGTCTATCTTGGCCCAGTACTCCCAAGGAAAGCAGAATATAAAAAAAACATTTCCTCTGTCTCGCCAGATGGCTTCAGGATAAAATTCTTCCCCGAACTAAATGTTAGAGTTCAGTTGAATGTTTCAGGGAGGGCAAGAAGAAACAAGGAGAAGTATTTAATCCTCCTCTTCCCCTAACACACCACTGCATCCAAGCTTGATGTGAGCAGGTCCTGCCAGGGCAGGCAAGATTGTTGAGCTGAAATCAAGAGGATGGGTCCTTGACAGAGTAGACCCTTTTAAGGATGAAGATCAGATGTGGGGGAAATACACAGTCCACAGACCTGAGGTTCCAGGCTGGATGTTCTAATTTTCCGTACTTGCTGAGGAGGTGGCAGGGCAAAATATGGAATAAACTGAAGAATACTGAGCCCCATCCAACCCGTCTGGGAACCCACAGTGTAAAGTAATGGGGAAAATTACATTGGGACAGTCCAGACTTCTTGAGATCAATGCATACCTCTGCGCTTGCCTGCATACTTTGTACAACTTTTCATTTTGAAATAATGAACAGTTAGCATCAAGAATGGCTACTCATTCTTAAAATGTGTTGGAGAAACCAGAACTTGAAGCAGCCAATGCAGGTGAGGGTGTGGATAATCAAGGAGAATAGCCTCCCAAGAGAAGCATGAAGGAACCGGATGTTTGGTCTCAAACTTTGTTATACCAAACACTTGGGTATTTATGCTTGGTTTTTGTAGTAGAGTTAACATTAAGTCCCTTGAGTTTGTTCATTCATAGGACATGCATTATGCTCCTATTTGACACCAAACACTGGGAAGGTCAAAAACGAATAAGACATGACTTTTGCACTTAAGGAATGCTAAAAATATTAACTTAGTCTCTGATCAAATGAGACTGAATTGCTGAATAATATTGAGAAACATTCAAGTACTTAAAAAGTAACAACACATACACGCAATTAGTGGCAAAATCTCCTTTTAGCATCTTTATCCAATGCAGCATTTACCTCTCCTGAGAATTTCCTGTTAGTTCTTGATTTGCCTACATCTAGTTAAGTTTATAAGTAGGATGTTAGAACAGACTGGAGACCTAGGATACTAGGTGCTACAATCCTCCCTTAGGTGATTCATGTAGTTGACAGAAGAGAGGCTCATAGAAAAGTGGATGAAACAGCTTCCTGAATGGCCTTTCAGATTCAGTGTCTCCCACTTCATGGGTTAACAGTATCTCCCACTTCATGGGTTAGCGGTTTCTAGGATAACTTGATTTTCATAAGGCAAAACTTCAACTGTAAAAATCTCACAAGTAACAGAAGACCTTCAATGGATCCCCAGTCCTATCTTGATCAAATGAAAATTGTCTAGTGAAAATGGATCCTTAGGGTTTCCTCACACATCTTTATGCTTTCTCTGCTCTGTGCTTTCTCTCCTGAAATTGTTGTTGCCTAAAATAGTTATATTAACTACCCACTCTGAAGATCATATTTACTTTTCAAAACCTAATTTTCTTTTCCTGGGATTCAAATCTTTACTCTCTTTTCTTGATTCCCAATAGTATTATGTGCTTGCTTTGACATCAAAGAGCTTCATCTCAATAGGGATGATGTCTTATGTGTCATTGCTTCTTGTGGCATCTGACATAGAGCTTTGATCATCTATTTGCTCAGGAAATATTTCTTGAACAGAGATATCCATAGGCCCGCAGCTCATTGGTGGCAGGACCAAATTTAGAACTTAGGTATACTCTTACCCTTGTGCTTTCTCCTACATCCATTGACTCCTAGTTCATCGATTTGTAGGGCTCATTTGAAGTCCTGACCTATTCATCCCATTGTCTATATTTCTTGATTTGAGAAACCTACTAGTTTAAGATTCTTTGGAAATAAGTATTTCCTGTTTCAAACTGAGTTGAGGGGACATAGTGGAAGCTTACTGCCTATTTGCTAATGACACTTTGCAGAATTCAGAGAGAAACTGAGTCCTTGAAAGCACAGACTTCTATTTAAATGTTGGTTTTAACTGTTGTTTTCTTGCTCTTTTTATCCATTTTCCCTACTCTTTCTCTTCTCCCTTTTTCCTCTCATCTTTTCTGCAAATCTCTATCTATGTCTGCTAAACAGGAGACAGTCTAGGTGGTTGCGATTTCACAGATATTGATGGAGCATCTACCTGGCCTGAAGATACACATCTGCACACCAGACCCTCCGTGTAGGACACCTAAAGTGGGGTCAGTGGGACATTCAGGGAAACCTCTGTGTGGAGGCTGAGTCTAGAGGCACCCACCCTGAGTTACATCTAGGAACTGTGGATTGCATCAGGATTCTCACAACTTCATCATACCAGGAAGTTTAGGAGGACAAAACACAGCAAATGGATCGAAGATTTTCCTGCCTCATTCTGACCAGGAAAGGACAGACAGACTAGGAAAGAACAAAAGTTCCCAGAGCCTGGCCATGCACACATGGGCCCAACAATCCTTGGATGCTGGAGTGAGCTGCTTTCAGCTCTCCCACTCCCACTCCAGGTTCTCCCCTACCCCTCTGGCATCTCCTGTTTTCTCATTTCTTTTCTTCTCTCTCTGCCTCCCAAGCACCAGTGCTCTTCAAGTGCTGTGTTCTGCTCCCCCTTTCACAAATTTGTTCTCAAAGAACTCATCCACTCCTGTGACTTCCATTACATGCTGTTGTCCCTCAAATCTGAACCTCTCCAGAGCTCTAAGCCTAACTGACTAATGGACATTGCAACTGAATTTCCCTCTCAAATAGGAAACAGAGTCTCATATTCCTGACCTGTTCCCTCTCCTGTGTCTCCCATCTTATTAAGTCACACAGTTGATGCACTCAGTCTCTAAGCCAGCAATCTACCAACATCCTAGATTCCAACCTTACTGTACTCCCCCTTAATAGTTACTAAATACGGTTGCTCACTGTTTGTAGAAACCAGTTGAAGCCAGCACCTTGACTTGGTTCTCACTTGTTTCTTGTATTCTTCAGACCCTTGCAGTCCTGTCTGCAACTCTAACAATAGCTTCCTTACCTGATCTTCCCACTACCATGACTATGAATGAATCCTTTAACCTCTTTGCCATTTCTTCATCTAAAACACGAGGGCATTGGATTACATCTCTGAGAGCTTTCTTAGTGCTGATATTCATTTATTTGTCAGCTTGAAAATATCACAGGCCCCAAAGTAAAAATCTGAATTTTCTGCCCTTTCACTCATTCCCCACCTCCCAATAACCTTTTTCTTCTTCTTCCTTCTCCATCCTGCTAAAGGAGATTTTGATTGCGGTGTGGCAGCCCTAGGACTCAAACCTTTAGCCAGGATGTGATTTCCCAGACATTCCCAAGGGAGATGGTCTCGTGTCCTTTCCTTCTGCTGTCACAGCAGGGAAGGGAGTTGCCTGGAGCCAAGGCTTACAAAGAGTGGCCATTGTTTTTATTTTATCGACACATTGTTTTGGGGTGCCACTCTTCCACTCAGCAGAGGCAGATAACATTGACAGGAGATTTTAAAACACTTTTTTTTTCCTGCTGCAGATTAACTAGATGGTGAATATCAATTTCGTGTTCTCATCCCACGTTCATCACCATCTCTTCAACCAGAATGCCAGGCTCAATGAGGTGACTCCTGAGGCTTGGTATTGCCCCAAGGACCAGGGCTCCTTTTGTCTTAATTTAGAAGCTTCACTAAAGGGACACCAAGGGGAATGGTGTGATGGTACACCTGCTGAATTCACCATCAGTTTTGAAATAACACCCTCCTCTCAACCTGTGAGTAGTTGCATTCTTCTTGGCTCCACTCAGGCTGGGCAGTGATAGGGAATATCTAGGACTTTCATTCTTCAGCGTCCCAATGTTGGCATTTGCCTCATATTGCCTAGTGTCATACAATATGAATGGATGGAGTTTGTCTTCAACATCTCCCATCACCTTTCTCTGTTCTACAAAAATTACGATGAAATGACTTTTTTCCTTTCATAGACTTTGCGTGTTTGTGTGTGTGTGTATGTGTGCATGTGTGTGTGGTCCCATCTTCCTACAGTCTAGAGGCTGCTAGGGAAGGGAGAGAGAAATGCAAGTGCGTCCTGTGCTGATCCTTGTTGAAATTTCTGGTAAGAAGGTGAAAAATACTATTCAAGGGATATTAAGACATCTCTGAACTTTATATGAATTTTAGAACGTGAATAGGAATTTGAACTTATCTATGCTCTCTCCAATTGCACCTGCCATTTTACAGGTATGGAAAATAAGACTTCCAGCAAATTAGCAGTGCAGTACCAATCCTGTGTACTTTCCATTACAATCTGCTTCCTAATTGCATGTGGATTTCCTTATTCCCCAGAGCCAGGCAGCATCAACATTTGGCTTCAGAAATGCTGTTAAATTCTGAATAAACCAAAATGAATATGCAAGGTAGTGTTCAAGATCTCTTACTCCTAAAGCCAGACGCAATGCTTGTGTTCAACCCTAGGCTCTAGGCTTGCTTCAGTGCTTCCCCAACTTTCTCTTTATAAGTAGGGGAGGAAATGTGGGACTAACAGAGACATTTTCATGGTCCCTGTCCCCCACCAAGCCCCCTCACTGACGCTTAAAAAATGGGAATGTTTTTGTGTGTATGGAGCAGAGAAAGTCTTTCCTCAATTTTGGTCAGCAGGGTTTGTCTTGGATCTAGAAAGAGTGGACGAGGCCTCAGTTGGAGTGAATTCATAGAGGACTGGGAGGGTTTTTCTTTTTCTTCCCACAAACCACAGTTTAAGTTACATTTCATCAGTAGAATTCCTCTAAGATAAAATATTGGGAAACATACCAGGTTAGGAGTCATAACACCTAGTTTCCAAGCCTGATTTTCCTCCTGTAACTTAAAACCTCATCCACACTTTCATTTATTTAGGAAACAAAATAGTCATTGAGCTGCTATACGTCTAGTGCTATTCTAGGTGCTGAGTTTTCAGTGTAGTATAGTGCAAATTTCCTGTTCCCACAGGTCTTACATTGTAGTGGGTAAGTCAGTAATTGCCACATAAACATGTAATCATATCAAATGTTATGAAGAAAACAAAAATGAATAAGGCAATAGAGAGTACCATACAAGAGGGTATATTTGTGTAAGAGTGTGTTAGGGTGCTTTAAGATATGTCCACAAATTCTTTTATACTCTCTTCTATAGGTGAAGCCTAATTTCCCTCCTCTTGAGTAGGGGCTGGACTTAATGACTCACTTCTAAAAGGCAGAATGAAGTTGAAGTGAGAGGGTATGACTTTGAATAATAAAGTCATTGTGTCTTCCACTGGTTTTTCTTGGATTATTTGCTCTGGGGGGAGTTAGTTGTCATGTTGTGAGGACACTCAAGCAGCTTAAGAAGCTCATGTGGCAAAGACCTGAGGCCTCCTGCCAACAGCCATGTAAAGGAGCCATCTTGGAAACCAATTCTCCAGCCTCAGTCAAACCTTTGGATGACTGCCGTCCCTGCCGACATCCTGACTGCAACTGAATGAGAGACCATAAGCCAGACCACCCAGATAAGCTGCTCCTGGAGTCCTGACTGAGAAAAACTGTGAGATACTAAATATTTGTTGCTTGAAGCCAGAGCTTTTGGGGATGATTTGTTAAATAGCAGTAAATAACTAATGTATGTACTCTAGGGAAGCTCTCTCTGGAAGGTAATAATTGAGTAGAGACCAGAAAGAGAAGAGGAAATAAGCCAGGTAATAATATGTATGAAGAGAGATTGAAGCAGAGGGAATAAAACTGGAAAGGCCTTGTGGTAGGAACACGCTTGGAGTTTTCAAGGGCGTGTCAGGAAAAAATTGTCCAAGATTTGGAAATGGGCAAGATAATACTGAGTATCCTTTCAGCGGAACCCTGGGAATTGTCTAAGGTATTTTCTGGAGATTATCTGATTATACTGAGATATTCCCCTCTGACTGAATTCCTATTGCCCAAGTTATTTTATAATTCTGTAGAGGCAGAATTCAATTTGTAGAAAACTGAGAGTGATGCAAGTGATTCTTTCCAAAGTATAACGAATTTTGTCCAGTACAGATACAACTGAATTCTACCCTATAGAAAAGATGGCCCCAAACAAGCAGCTTTATTGAGATACAATGTTTTATACCATACAACTCACTCTTTTAAAGTTTACTATTCAATTTTTTTTTTAGTATATTTACAGGGTTGTACAAATATCACTACAATCTAATTTTTGTCCACCTTCTAAAGAAACCCCATTAATAGATATTCTGTATTCCCTTCCGTCATTCCCTTTCCCCCTAGGAGCCCTAAGCAATGACTCATCTACTTTCTGTCTTTATAGATTTGCCTATTCTGCAAATTTCATATAAATGTAATCATACAACTTATGGTTTTTGCAACTACACATTAGCATAATGTTTTCAAGGTTTATCCATGTTGTAGCGTGTATTAATACTTCATTGTTTATTGATAAACAATACTCAACTGTATGGATATAACACATTTTGTTGATCTCTTCATTCGTTGATGGGTATTTGGGTTTTTTTCTACTTTTTGGATAGTATAAGTAATATTTCTATAAACATTCACAAATAAGTTTTTGTGTGAGTGTATGTTTTAATTTCTTTTGGGTGTACACTTAGCAGTGGAATTGCTGGGTCATATGGTAGGTCCATGCTTAATATTTTGAGGCACTATCAAACTGTTTTCAGGATGGTTGTATCATTTTATATTTCCTCAGTGTATGAGGATTCTAATATATCCACATTCTTGTCAACACTTATTATCATCCATCATTTTAAATATAGCCATTTTAGCTGCTGTGAGGTGATATGTCATTGTGATTTTAATTTGTATTTCCCTAAGGATTAATGATGTTGAACATCATTCCATGCACTTAGCCATTTTAATATTTTTACTTGGAGCAATGTCTGTTTAAATCTTTTGCCCATTAAAAATTTTGTCTTTTACTATTGAATTTTAAGAATATATATTCTGACGATCAATTAATCTATGACAAAGAAGGCAATAATATACAATGGAGAAAAGACATGCTCTCCAATAAGTGGTGCTGGGATAACTGGACAGCTACATGTAAAAGAATGAAATTAAAACATCAGAGAAATGCAAATTAAAACCACAATGAGATATCACCTCACACCTCTCAGAATGGCTATCATCTGTAATCAAATAACAAATGTTGGCCAGGATATGGAGAAAAGGGAACCCTTGCGCTGTTGGTGGGAATGTAAATTTGTGTGGCCACTGTGGAAAACAATATGGAGGTTGCCTAAAAAACTAAAAATAGAACTAACATATGACCCAGAAATTCTACTCCTGGGTATATGCCCCCAAAAAACAAAAACACTAATTAAAAAAGTTACATGCACGCCAATGTTCAGAGCAGCATTATTTATAATTGCCAAGATATGGAAGCCACCTAAGTGTCCAAGATAAAGAAGATGTGGTATATATATATATATATATATATATATATATATATATATATATATATATATATATATACACACACAATGGAATAATACTCAGCCATAAAAAAGAATGAAAATTTTGCCATTTGGAACAACATGGACAATCTACTATATATAAAATAAATAAGCTACAAAGATATATTGTACAACGTAGAGACTATAGCCAACATTTTAAATTGAAATTTAGCCTTTAAAATTGTGGATCGTTATATTGTACACCTGAAACTTATAATATTGTACATCAACTATACTTCAATTTAAAAGAAGAATGTATGTGTATATATTCTGGAAAAAAAGTCCCTTATCAAATATATGAGTTACAACTATGTTCTCCCATTATGAGAATTATCTTTCACTTTCTTGATGGTATTTTTTGCAGAATAAAACTTTTTAATTTTAAGTTTAATTTATCTATTTTTTTTTGTTCTTTGTGTTTTGGGTGTTATTTCAAAGAAACCATTGTCTGACCCAAGACCATGAAGGTTTACTCTTATGGTTTCTTCTAAGAGTTTTAGTATTTTAGCTCTTACCTTTAGATATAAGATCCATTTTGAGTTAATTTTGTGTATGTTGTGTGGTAAAGGTCCAAATTCATTGTTTTGCTTATGGATATTCAGCGGGCCCTCCACCAATTGTTAAAAAGACTGTTTTTTCACCACAGAATTGTTTTTCCATCATTGTTGAGCATCAATTGATCATAAATTTATGGGTTTATTTATGGAACTCAGGCCTATTTCATGGATCAATATGTCTATTCTTGTTCCATTCTCATACTTTCTTGGTTACTATAGCTTTAGAGTATGTTTTGAAATTGGAAAATGAGTTATCTAATTTTGTCGTTCTTTTTCAAGATTGTTTTAACTTTTTTGGGTTCCTTGCATTTCTATATGAATTTGAGGATTAGCTTGTCAATTTTTGTAAAAAGGCATCTGGTATCTTGATAGTAATAATTTCAAATATGTAGATCAAACCAGGGAGTAAAGTCATCTTAACAATAGTACATTGTCTGATGGGTGACCAAGGAATATCTTCCCACTTATTTACATGTTCCTCAATCTCTTTCAATGATATTTTGTAATTTTCCATGTATGTCTTTTGTTTTTGTTTCTTGTGGTATGCGGGCCTCTCACTGTTGTGGCCTCTCCCTTTGCAGAGCACAGGCTCCGGACAGGCAGGCTCAGCGGCCATGGCTCACGGGCCCAGCCACTCTGCAGCATGTGGGATCTTCCCAGACCACGGCACAAACCCGTGTCCCCTGCATCGGCAGGCCGACTCTCAACCACTGCGCCACCAGGGAAGCCCGTCTTGTTTTTATTAAATGTATTACTAAGTATTTTTATTATTTTTGATACTATTGTAAATAGAATTGAATTCTTAATTTCATTTTCAAAATTTTCACTGTTACTGTATAGAAATACAAGAGAATTTTGTATATTGATCTTGTACCCTGCAACCTATTGAACTCATTTATCAGTTTTAATAGTTTTTAGTGGATTTCTTAAGAGTTTCTCTACACAATATCATGCTATATGCAAGGAGAGAGACTTTTACATCTTCCTTTCCAATCTGGGTGCCTTCCCCCAGCCCCGCCCTGTTTTTCTTGTCTAATTTCCCTGGCTAGAACTTTCATTATGATGTTGGAGAAGTTGCAGGATTGGACCTTCTTGTCTTGTTCCTGATTTTATGGTGAAAGCATTCAGTCTTTTAATATTAAATATGATAGCTGTGGGTTTTCCATAGGTGGTCATTATCACATTGAGAGAGTTCCTTTCTTTATGGTTTGCTGAGTATTTTTAATCATGTAGAGTGTTAAATTTTCATCAGATACTTTTTTCTGTGTCCACTGAGATGAACATATGGCTTTGTCCTTTATTCTATTAATATGGTATGCATTACAATAAGTGATTTTCAGATGTTAAACTAATCTTGCATTTCTGAGATAAGTCCCTCTTGGTCTTGGTGTATGTTTTTTATGTTACTGTCAGAAATATTGAAGTAAATTTATTAATAGATGCAAAACTGGCTAATATTGTATGAGACAAAAAAGTATAATGTTTGAATCAATAAAGTTGACATGCATTTATGGAGAGTACTCAGATTGCTAAAATCAGGAATGAAAGAAGAGACATCACTACAAATCTTATATAAATAAAAAGATTTATAAGGGAATATTTTTTATGTTACTTGATTTGATTTGCCAGTGTTTTGTTGAGTTGCTGTTGTTGTTATTTTTGGTGTCAATATTCATAAGGGATATTTGGCTGTTGTTTTATTTTCTTATGGTGTCTTCATGTGTGAAGACCTAGTAATAATGGACTCAAATGTTGAATTGAGAAATGTTCTCTATTTTAGTATTTTTTGGAAGGGTTCTGAAGGATTGCTATTAATTCTTTGAATATTTGGTAAGTTTTAAAATTACTATTTCAATTGTTTTTCTTGTTATAGATCTATTCATATTTTCTGTATCTCTTGAGGAAGTTTCTTTAACTTGTGTATTTCTAGGGATTTATCCATTCCATGTAAGTTATCTAGTTTGTTGGTATACAGTTGTTCATAGTATTTCCTTATAAATCTTTTTATTTCTATAGGATTTGTAGTGATGTCTCTTCTTTCATTCCTGATTTTAGCAATCTGAGTACTCTCCTGGATAAATGCATGTCAACTTTATTGATTCAAACATTACACTTTATTGTCTCATACAATATTAGCCAGTTTTGCATCCATTAACAAATTCACTTCAATATTTCTGACAGTATATGTATACATATATCTCTGTTCTTAAAATTCTCTTTTGAACCAGTCCTAAGAGCTTACTGATTCTCTCATTAATTAGTGAGTTGAATAAAATATTTGATATCTTGATTTTATATATTTATTAGAATGACATTTTTAAACTTTGGAAAATTATGTGTTAACAGAAAGTATAAAAAATCAATGAAGAGTCAGAGAGTGGTGGGAAATGAGGTTGGAGAGAAAGATATAGGACAGATCACATAGGCCCTTGAAGGCCATGCTGAGGACATTGGTTTTTACTCTGAGATGAAAAGCTATTGACATCACCTTAGACAATTCCTTTTTCACCTGGGGCCACAGCTATCTGTAATATGTCTCTATGCTACCTCATAGGATGACTGTGAGAATTGTATGAGATTACAGAGTTGAAAACTGCATTGTTATTCTTAGAACTCTGTCAAGTTATGAGGTTACTTTTCAGGCACTCATGACTAGGTCTAAATTTTTTTCAAATTCTTACCTATTGACAGATTCCTGAGGAAGAAAAACATAGGGACTTCCACAGAACTGGACCCTGCATCCTGGGAAAGGCAGTCTTGTCCATGAAGATGCTGGGGATTCATACATTAATATAAGGTAGGTCATTAAATCCCCAAAACAACAGGAGATTAGGGCTGGGGAAATTTGAGGGCTCAGAAAGCAGGCTTGGCTTACCTCATCATCTCTGGTTGGGGCTGGTTCTAGGTGATTGAGGGCTAAGATGGTGGAGAGGCAAGTCTGAGACATGGACAGACAGGTCAAAAGAGAGAAGCTGGGGTGTATTAAATAAGGATGACAGAAAGCCTCAGATTTCAAAGGTCAGAAGTTGAGCTTGAAAAGGAAAGCAAATGTTAGAAAGTGACTAATCTACAAAACATGTTTAGGACATGAGGGTAGTTCTTCGGACTGAAAGACAAAATCCAAAAGGAAGGACAGCATAGAGAACCAGAGGGAAAAAACACCCCTTCAGAATATTTGCCTTGCACAAACTCTCTCCTTAGCCTGCATGCCAGGTTATTCATAGATGGGAAAATGAATTAGATGAGTATCTCTGTCATTTGATTTATTTTTATTTTATTCTATCCCTGGCTTGACCTAAATCTTAAACTATTCATGGAGATTTAAAACTCTATTCTAGCACTCAAAATCTTCCTTGGCAAACTTTGGCCAATTATATAACTTAAATTGCTGTTGTCATGCTAATTCCTGTTTTCTCTTGTCTTTTCCTCAATAGTTCTGCAGCCTACCTATTCAGAATCCAGCTAACATCCTGAGAACTAGATGAATTTCAAAGCAGGTCTAGCAGGCTGAAACAAGTGAGCTTTCAGGAGAGGAGAATACTCTCTGGAAATGATCTGACCACACAATCCTGGTTGCTTGAGGTGGTGGATACCTGGGTACAGGGAGCTATAAAATGTGTTCTTCAAAGATTTTCTTTTCTTCCTCTTTCTCTATTTTCAATTAAAAGTAGAAATCCCCAGGAAAAAAAAATCATATAAACATAAGGGTAGAATTAAGATAACTGCATTCCTTTTGCCTAGGAAATTTTCCATGACAAATGAAGAGCTCTCTAGGCCTTAGTGAGCAAGGTCAAGAGCTGAGTCTTTAAGGAAGACCTACTTTTCCAGAGCTGAGATTGGGGTTTAGAGCTAAGAACCTTGAGATAGAAAACCTGTTTCTAGAAAAGGGAAACCACTGGTCAGTGCTGATTTCTCCCAAGAGGTTTGCTGCTCCTTGAAGGTTTCAGAGCTGCTAGTGGATGTTGTATGATTGATTTGGGGCCTCTCTCCCAGTGGCCCTCTAAGGGTGACCTGACCATTCGTAGCTGCAGCTTTGAGGACTGAGAACACTTTGAATAAAGGGTACAATGCTCATCCCAGATGGAAACAAAGCTTGTATTTCTCCATTTGCATTCAAGAGTGAGCAAGCATCTAAGTAATGTAATTTGGAAGTCTTCATGGAAGAAAGGTATCAGAAAGCTTGGGTCCCAGATCTGGCTCTGTCACTCTCACTTAGAGAGTGCAAATGGTGTCCAGGCTTACCTGGCTAGCTCCACAACCAGTGAAACTGGCAGGAGTCAAACCATAATTTCAAGTTCTTTCCAAATTCTAATATTCTGTGTCTGAGGGTCATGGAGACCCCTGGAATGTTCCTGAATATTCACTTGCTTTCTCTAATTTACCTTTTATGTTCCTTCTCCTGTAGCAAGCTCTTTAGAGGGCTTGTTCTAACAAAGTTAGGAAGCCACTGATTAGCAGATAAAATAAACATTACCTGAGGAATCTTACTCTGTTTTATTTATGGCATACTCTTAGTTTTGAAATAAAGTAGGGATAGAAAAACCTAAAACACAGGATGTTTGATACCTAGGTATGTCAGGTCCAAAGGGCATACTAGAATGAAATCTTACACAGTAGAAAAACCATGTGTCTGGAGATGAGATAAGTAGAGGAAAAGTGGTGAAGTCCATCTTTATAGCTGTGCTCATTGCATGCTAATGCAGAGATTCTAGTCATCAAGGAAAGAGATACAAATGGAAGCATAGCTGGTTTGTATGGTTTCTGTATGGTTTTTCAGGACCTTTGGCCATCACTCTAAGAGGTGAACCTCCATTTGGGCTACACTGCTGCCAAGAAGCAAATGGAATCCTGAACCCATAGTTGAGATGTTTGACCACTGCAGTCTGGAAAGTTAATGGGAGTGGATTACAGTGCCATATACATTATTAAAATGAAAATAAAAAAGAGAAAGAAGAGGAAAAAGAGAATCATTCTATCAAAATGGGGTAGTTCTTTATCAACCCTTCAGAAACTTTGTTTCATCTTTTAAATAAACAACTTTATACCCCTTGGTATTTTTCTCACCAATTCTTAAATGCTGTTAATCATTCCTGAATATAGCCAAGGTCTTAGTACCATATTTGTTTAAAATATTCCTTTCTACTCACACTGAACCCTTTCTTGAAGTCCAACTTCTTAGAAACTTGTCTGTTTCCCTGAAACTTTTGGCTATATTTCCATAAAAATAATTTCAAAAATTTTCAAATATTTGGCAGTGGTAACCCAGAAGGAGTCCAGCGATGGGCAAAGTTGGAGAGTCATGACTAAACTTTTTTAGGACTCTTGGTTTCCAAACAGTCCAGGAAGGCAGAAAAAGAGAAGCTAGCATCCTGCCTTCCCCACTTATTTCTTTGTTTTCTTTTCTTTGCTCCTCTTCACTCACTTCCTTCTTCAATAAGTATGTGGCACTAATACAAATTGCTATGTTGGCATTACTGAAATGTCATAGGACTATCTAGTATTTCTGATTCCTCAGGGGTTAATTGACTCTCTCTGAGATGCCAACAGGATGCATTCAAATCCTTCTCCCATTCACTTAGGCTATGGCTCCTGGCCCAGAAATTCCCACTGTCACTTTCCCTAAGGCAACGATGCCAGTGAGTTGAATTAGATGGAGGTGATAGGGACTGGAGACTGCTAGGAGAGGAGTTTGGAGACAGATGACCTAGCCAATGATAACCCTTTTAAGAATATGTACTTTACATGCAGCTGTTTGGACTGGAAGAAGTATAAAGAATTCCTGTGTGTAAGCTGGTTCTAAGAATTCTCCAATCCCTATGGGTGTGCAACTCCTGCAACTCAGGTAGACCTGAGAGAGAGGTTGCAGAGCAGCATGGAAGACTCAGGACCACTGATGGGTGGCTGGATCCCCTCATTAGAATGTGACAGATGGAACAGGAGATGTTGACCATAAAGGCAGACCACAGAATAGATTCCCCTGGGATGGATTTAATTGGGGGTTTTAACCAGAAAATTAGTCATAAAATTAAGTAGAAGATTAAAAAATATAATTATAAGTCAATCCTGGTTTTAGAAGCTATGAGGAAAACAATCCATAGGCCAAACTGTAGGGGTAAGGCAGAAGCATAATGTAGAGCATAAGGTGAACATGTGTTTCACCTGTCATGTACCTACCCCATTTGTCCACACTGGGCAAGAGCAGCTCTCCATGATTCAAATTCTCAGGAAAGAGTAAGGGAGATGAATGAGTCAGGATATAGGACAAGGCTATGTTTCTGGAGAATTTGACCTTCGAGGTTTCTGGCATGAGTACTCTCTTGGGGATCATCTTATATGATTAAGTTTTTCCCACTTCCAGCTAGAAACATCATTGTTGCAACTCAAGGATAGTATCACAGAATGTCTAATCTTCCCAGAGCATGGGTCTAGCAGCTCCCAAGTTCTGAGTTACAACTCTGGAGATTGCCTTGTGATGGCAGTGGTAGAAGGGGTGGGAGGTGTCCAAAGAAATGTCAGTTACCCAAGTGATGGCAAATAAAAGGATGTGATCTCAAAATGCACACCAGAAAATAAGCTAGTGTCTGCAGGCATAATCAAGTGGTATGGGTTCTGACATCTTCTACGTGTTTCATACCATAGGTATAACTGACAAACAAAAATTATTTCTGAATCCTATTGGCTGGTTGGGGTAGAACACTGGATATTCTTCGACCTTATTGTTGCATCTTTTTTGAGGAGTTTGGTTTCTTTCACTCAGAACAATTATTTTGAGATTCATCTATGTCATGGATTATATTGATAATTAATTCTTTTTTATTACCATTATACGTACAAGACATCACATTTTGTTTAACCATTAACCCAATGAAGGACATCTGGATCATTTCCAGTTTGGGACAATTATAAAACAAGCTGCCATGTATAGGTTTTTTGTGTAAAGATTGCTGGGTTTTATGATAAGTGTATATTTAACCTTTTAAAAAACTCTTAAATTGTTTTCCAAAGTGGATATACCATTTTGCATTACTACCGACAATATATGAAAGTTACATTGCCTCAGATCCTATCCACTACTTGGTATGAGTCAATGTATTAAATGTTAGTGATTCCAGTAAATGTGCAATAGTATCTCATTGTCACTCAACTTGCATGGCCCTAATAAACAATGATGTAAGCATCTTTTCATGTGCTTATTTGCCAGTCATACATTTTCTGTAGTGAGTGTCTGTTTAAACCTTTTGCCTGTTTTTATTGTTGTTGTTGGGGTTTTTTTGGTTTGTTTTTTTGCTTTCTTATTATTGAATTTTGAGAGTTCATTATAAATTCTGGACACAACTTCTTTATCAGATATATTTTTCGCAAATATTTCCTCCCAGGCTATGTTTGTCTTTTCATTCTCTTAACAGTGATGTTTGAAGAGCAGTTTTTGATGAAGTTCAATGTATTAATATTTTTCTTTTATGTATTGTGATTTAGGTGTAGTAACAGAGACATTTTTGCCTAATCCAAGTTCACAGAAATTTTCTCCTATGTTGTCTTCTAAAGGTTTTATGGTATAAGTTCTACATTCTACAGTCCATTTTAAGTTAATATTTGCATATGGTGTGAGATATGAATTGAAGATCATCCTTTGGCATATCGATATCTTTGGTTATTCCAGCATATTTTTTTGATGCTTACCCTTTCTATATTAAATCAGCTCTGCACCTTGGTAAAGAAAAGAAAATCAAATGTGCATGTCTCTCTGGGTCTATTTTTGAACTCTTTCTTCTTTTCCCTTGATTTGTTTATTGATCTAGATGCCAGTATTATGTTGTCTTTATTACTGTAGTTCTTATAATAAGTTTTAAAGTCTAGTAGTGACAGACACCCAACTTTGCTTTTATTTTTCAAACTTGCTTTTATTGTTCTAGGTTTTTTGAATTTTCATATGAATTTTAGAATCAGCTTGTCATATTGTCAAATAAAAAATCTGCTGAAATTTTGATCAGTATTGCATTGAATATATAGATCAGTCTGAGGAAAATTGATATCTTAACAATATATGTTCCAATCCATGAACAAAATATATCTCTCCATTTCTTTAGGTCTTCTTTAATTTTTCTCAGCAATGTTTTGTTGTTTTCAGGGCATAGGTATTTCACATCTTTTGTCAGAATTATGCATAACTATTTGATTTTTCAAAATTGTGAGTAATATTGTTTTTAATATCAATTTCCAAT